>NW_027253106.1:2196250-2510000 GCF_044704955.1 Pristiophorus japonicus | reverse complement strand
AGTTTGAGTGATGTCAGTGATGTATCTGGATGGGTAGTGAGAGTATGAGTGAGGTCAGTGATGTATCTGGATGGGTAGTGATAGTATGTGTGATGTCAGTGATGTATTTGGATTGGTAGTGACAGTTTGAGTGATGTCAGTGATGTATCTGGATGGGTAGGGAGAGTATGAGTGAGGTCAGTGATGTATCTGGTTGGGTCGTGACAGCATGAGTGAGGTCAGTGATGTATCTTGATGGGTAGTGACAGTATGAGTGAGGTCAGTGATGTATCTGGATGGGTAGTGACAGTATGAGTGATGTCAGTGAGGTATCTGGATGGGTAGTGACCGTATGAGTGAGGTCAGTGATGTATCTGGATGGGTAGTGACAGTATGAGTGAGGTCAGTGATGTACCTGGATGGATGCCTATAGTATGAGTACTTCAGTGATGTATCTGGGTGGGTAGTGACAGTATGAGTGAGGTCAGTGCTGTATCTGGATGTGTAGTGACAGTATGAGTGAGATCAGTGATGTATCTGCACGGGTTGTGTAGTATAAGTGAGGTCAGTAATGTATCTGGATGAGTAGTGAAAGTATGAGTGAGCAGTGATGTATCTGGATGGCTAGTGATAGTATGAGTAAGGTTAGTGATGTACCTGGATGGGTAGTGACAGTATGAGTGAGGTCAGTGATGTACCTGGATGGGTATTTACAATATGAGGGAGGTCAGTGCTGTATCTGGATGGGTAGTGAAGGTATGAGTGAGCTCAGTGATGTACCTGGATGGGTAGTGACAGTATGAGTGAGGTCAGTGATGTATCTGGATGGGTAGTGACAGTATGAGTGAGGTCAGTGATGTATCTGGATGGGTAGTGATAGCATGAGTTAGGTCAGTGATGTATCTGGATGGGTAGTGACAGTGTGAGTAAGGTCAGTGATGTACCTGGATGAGTAGGGATAGAATGAGTGAGGTCAGTGATGTATCTGGATGGGTAGTGATAGCATGAGTGAGGTCAGTGATGTACCTGGATGGGTAGTGAGAGGATGAGTGAGGTTAGTGCTGTGTCTGGATGGGTACTGACAGTATAAGTGAGGTCAGTGATGTATCTGGATGATTAGTGACAATATGAGTGAGGTCACTGATGTATCTGGATGAGTAGTGAATGTACGAGTGAGGTCAGTGATGTACCTGGAGGGGTAGTGACAGTATGAGTGAGGTTAGTGATGTATTTGAATGCTAGGGACTTTATCAGTGAGGTCAGTGATGTATCTGGATGGGTAGTGACAGTATGAGTGAGGTCAGTGCTGTATCTTGATGGGTAGTGACAGTATGAGTGAGATTAGTGATGTATCTGGATGGGTAGTGACAGTATGAGTGAGTTCAGTGATGTATCTGGATGGGTAGTGTCAGTATGAGTTATGTCAGTGCTATATTTGGATGGGTAGTGACAGTATGAGTGAGGTCAGTGATGTATCTGGATGGGTAGTGACAGTATGAGTGAGGTCAGTGATGTATCTGGATGGGTAGTGACAGTATGAGTGAGGTCATTGATATATCTGGATGGGTCGTGACAGTTTGAGTGAGATCAGTGATGTATCTGGATGGGTAGTAACTGTATGAGTGAGGTCAGTGATGTATCTGGAGTTGTAGTGACAGTATGAGTGAGTTCAGTGATGTATCTGGATGAGTAGTGATAGTATGAGTAAGGGTAGTGATGTTCCTGGATGGGTATTGATATATGCGTGAGGTCAGTGATGTATTTGAATGCTAGGGACTTTATCAGTGAGGTCAGTGATGTATCTGGATGTGTAGTGAGTGTACGAGTGAGGTCAGTGATGTACCAGGAGGGGTAGTGACAGTATGAGTGAGGTCAGTGATGTATTTGAATGCTAGGGACTTTATCAGTGAGGTCAGTGATGTATCTGGATGGGTAGTGAGAGTATGAGTAAGGTCAGTGATGTATCTGGTTGGGTCGTGACAGTATGAGTGAGGTCAGTGATGTATCTTGATGGGTAGTGACAGTATGAGTGAGGTCAGTGATGTATCTGGATGGGTAGGGACAGTATGAGTGAGGTCAGTGATGTATCTGGATGGGTAGTGAGAGTATGAGTGAGGTCAGTGATGTATCCGGATGGGTAGTGACAGTATGAGTGAGGTCAGTGATGTATCTGGAAGGGTAGTGAAAGTATGAGTGAGGTCAGTGATGTAGCTGGATGGTTGGTGACAGTATGATTGATGTCAGTGATGTACCTGGATGGGTAGTGATAGTATGAGTGATGTCAGTGATGTATCTGGATGGGTGGTGATTGTATGAGTGAGGTCAGTGATATATCTGGATGAGTAGTGACAGTATGAGTGAGATCAGTGATGTATCTTGATTGGTCGAGTCAGTATGAGTAAAATCAGTGATGTATCTGGATGAGAAGTGACAGTATGAGTGAGGTCAGTGGTGCACCTGGATGGGTAGTAACAGTATGAGTGAGATCAGTGATGTATCTGTATGGGTAGTGTGAGTTTGAGTGAGGTCAGTGATATATCTGGAACGGTAGTGATAGTATGAGTGAGGTCAGTGATGTATCTGGATGAGTAGTGACAGTATGAGTGAGGTCAGTGATGTATCTGGATGAGTAGTGAGAGTATGAGTAAGATCAGTGATGTATCTGTTTGGGTAGTGACGGTATGAGTGAGTTCAGTGCTGTATCTTGATGGGTAGTGACAGTATGTGTGAGGTCAGTGATGTACCTGGATGGGTAGTGACAGTATAAGTGAGGTCAGTGAAGTATCTGGATGGGTAGTGACAGTATGAGTGAGGTCAGTGATGCATCTGGATGGGTAGTGATAGTATGAGTGAGGTCAGTGATGTATCTGGATGGGTAGTGAGAGTATGAGTGAGGTCAGTGTCGCATCTGGATGGGTAGTGAGAGTATGAGTGAGGTCAGTGATTTATGTGGATGGGTAGTGAGAGTATGAGTGATGTCAGTGATGTATCTGGATAGGTAGTGACAGTTTGAGTGAGTTCAGTGATATATCTGGATGGGTCGTGTCAGTATGAATGAGGTCAGTGATGTACCTGGATGGGTATTGACAGTATGAGTGAGTTCAGTGATATATCTGGAAGTATAGTGATAGTATGAGTGAGGTCAGTGATGTACCTGGATGTGCAGTGACAGTATGAGTGAGATCAGTGATGTACCTGGATGGGTATTGTCAGTATGAGTGAGGTCAGTGATATACCTTGATGGGTATTGACAGTATGAGTGACGTCAGTGATGGTTCTGGATGAGTAATGATAGTATCAGTGAGGTCAGTGCTGTACTTGGACCGGTAGTGACACTATGAGTGAGGTCAGTGCTGTACCTGGATGGGTAGTGACAGTATGAGTGAGGTCAGTGATGTATCTGGATGGGTAGTGACAGTGTGAGTGAGGTCAGTGATGTACCTGGATGGGTATTGACAATATGAGGCAGGTCAATGATGTATATGGAACGGTAGTGACAGTATGAGTGAGGTCAGTGATGTACCTGGATGGGTAGTGACAGTGTGAGTGAGGTCAGAGATGTATCTGAATGGGTAGAGATAGAATGAGTGAGGTCAGTGATGTATCTGGATGGGTAGTGATAGTATGAGTGAGATCAGTGACGTCCCTGGATGGGTAGTGACAGTATGAGTGAGGTCAGTGATGTATCTGGATGTGTAGTGACAGTATGAGTGAGGACAGTGATGTATCTGGATGGCTAGTGACAGTATGAGTGAGTTCAGTGATGTACCTGGATGGGTAGTGAGAGTATGAATGATGTCAGTGCTGTATCTGGATGTGTACTGACAGTATGAGTGATGTCAGTGATGTATCTGGATGGGTAGTGACAGTATGAGTGAGGTCAGTGATGTATCTGGATGGGTCGTCACAGTTTGAGTGAGATCAGTGATGTATCTGGATGTGTAGTGATAGTATGAGTGAGGTCAGTGCTTTATCTGGGTGCGTCGTGACAGTTATGAGCGACATTAGTGATGTATCTGCATCGGTAGTGATAGTATGAGCAAGGTCAGTAATGTATCTGGATGAGTAGTGAAAGTATGAGTGAGTTCAGTGATGCATCTGGATGGGTAGTGACAGTATGAGTGAGGTCAGTGATGTATCTGGATGGGTAGTGACAGTATGAGTGAGGTCACTGATGTATCTGAATGGGTAGTGACAGTATGAGTGAGGTCAGTGATATACCTGGATGGGTAGTGACAGTATGAGTGAGGTCAGTGATGTATCTGGATGAGCAGTGATAGTATGAGTGAGGTCAGTGATGTATCTGGATGGGTAGTGACAGTATGAGTGAGGTCAGTGATGTATCTGAATGGGTAGTGACAGTATGAGTGAGGTCAGTGATATACCTGGATGGGTAGTGACAGTATGAGTGAGGTCCGTGATGTATCTGGATGAGCAGTGATAGTATGAGTGAGGTCAGTGCTGTACCTGGATGGGTAGTGACATTATGAGTGTGTTCAGTGATGTATCTGGATGGGTAGTGACAGTAGGAGTGAGGTCAGTGATGTATTTGGATTGGTAGTGATAGTATGAGTGAGGTTAGTGATGTGCCTGGATGGGTATTGACAATATGAGTGAGGTCAGTGATGTATCTGGATGGGTAGTGACAGCATGAGTGAGGTCAGTGATGTATCTGGATGGGTAGTGACAGTGTGAGTAAGGACAGTGATGCACCTGGATGGGTAGAGATAGTTTGAGTGAGGTCAGTGATGTATCTGGATGGGTAGTTATAGTATGAGTGAGGTCAATGATGTTCCTGGATGGGCAGTGACAGAATGAGATAGGTCAGTGATGTATCTGGATGGGTAGCGATAGTATGAGTGAGGTCAGTGATGTATCTGGATAGGTAGTGACAGTATGAGTGAGGTCAGTGCTGTACCAGGATGGGTAGTGACAGTAGGAGTGAGGTCAGTGATGTATCTGGATTGGTAGTGACAGTATGAGTGAGGTCACTGCTGTATCTGGATGTGTAGTGACAGTCTGAGTGAGGTCAGTGCTGTACCTGGATGGGTAATGACAGCAGGAATGAGGTCAGTGATGTATCTGGATTGGTAGTGACAGTATGAGTGAGGTCACTGCTGTATCTGGATGTGTTGTGACAGTAGGAGTGAGGTCAGTGATGTATCTGGATTGGTAGTGACTGTATGAGTGAGGTCACTGCTGTATCTGGATGTGTAGTGACAGTCTGAGTGAGGTCAGTGATGTATCTGCATAGGTAGTGATAGCATGAGTGAGGTCAGTGATATACCTGGATGGGTACTGACAGTGTGATTAAAGTCAGTGATGTACCTGGATGGGTAGTTACAGTATGAGTGAGGTTAGTGATGCATCTGGATGGGTAGTGCGAGTATGAGTGAGGTCAGTGATGTATCTGGATGGGTAGTGACAGTATGAGTGAGGTCAGTGATGTACCTGGATAGGTAGTGACAGTATGAGTGAGGTCAGTGATGTATCTGGATGAGCAGTGATAGTATGAGTGAGGTCAGTGATGTATCTGGATGGGTAGTGACAGTATGAGTGAGGTCAGTGATGTATCTGAATGGGTACTGACAGTATGAGTGAGGTCAGTGATATACCTGGATGGGTAGTGACAGTATGAGTGAGGTCCGTGATGTATCTGGATGAGCAGTGATAGTATGAGTGAGGTCAGTGCTGTACCTGGATGGGTAGTGACATTATCAGTGTGTTCAGTGATGTATCTGGATGGGTAGTGACAGTAGGAGTGAGGTCAGTGATGTATTTGGATTGGTAGTGATAGTATGAGTGAGGTTAGTGATGTGCCTGGATGGGTATTGACAATATGAGTGAGGTCAGTGATGTATCTGGATGGGTAGTGACAGCATGAGTGAGGTCAGTGATGTATCTGGATGGGTAGTGACAGTGTGAGTAAGGACAGTGATGCACCTGGATGGGTAGAGATAGTTTGAGTGAGGTCAGTGATGTATCTGGATGGGTAGTTATAGTATGAGTGAGGTCAATGATGTTCCTGGATGGGCAGTGACAGAATGAGATAGGTCAGTGATGTATCTGGATGGGTAGCGATAGTATGAGTGAGGTCAGTGATGTATCTGGATAGGTAGTGACAGTATGAGTGAGGTCAGTGCTGTACCAGGATGGGTAGTGACAGTAGGAGTGAGGTCAGTGATGTATCTGGATTGGTAGTGACAGTATGAGTGAGGTCACTGCTGTATCTGGATGTGTAGTGACAGTCTGAGTGAGGTCAGTGCTGTACCTGGATGGGTAATGACAGCAGGAATGAGGTCAGTGATGTATCTGGATTGGTAGTGACAGTATGAGTGAGGTCACTGCTGTATCTGGATGTGTTGTGACAGTAGGAGTGAGGTCAGTGATGTATCTGGATTGGTAGTGACTGTATGAGTGAGGTCACTGCTGTATCTGGATGTGTAGTGACAGTCTGAGTGAGGTCAGTGATGTATCTGCATAGGTAGTGATAGCATGAGTGAGGTCAGTGATATACCTGGATGGGTACTGACAGTGTGATTAAAGTCAGTGATGTACCTGGATGGGTAGTTACAGTATGAGTGAGGTTAGTGATGCATCTGGATGGGTAGTGCGAGTATGAGTGAGGTCAGTGATGTATCTGGATGGGTAGTGACAGTATGAGTGAGGTCAGTGATGTACCTGGATGGGTATTGACAATATGAGTGAGGTCACTCATATTGTCAATACCGGATATAAAAGGGGTCAGAGGGTCTAGTAAGGAAGAGGAACTGAGGGAAATCTTTATTAGTCGGGAAATTGTGTTGGGGAAATTGATGGGATTGAAGGTCGATAAATCCCCAGGGCCTGATGGCCTGCATCCTAGAGTACTTAAGGAGGTGGCCTTGGAAATAGCGGATGCATTGACAGTCATTTTCCAACATTCCATTGACTCTGGATCAGTTCCTATGGAGTGGAGGGTAGCCAATGTAACCCCACTTTTTAAAAAAGGAGGGAGAGAGAAAACAGGGAATTATAGACCGGTCAGCCTGACCTCAGTAGTGGGTAAAATGATGGAATCAATTATTAAGGATGTCATAGCAGTGCATCTGGAAAATGGTGACATGATAGGTCCAAGTCAGCATGGATTTGTGAAAGGGAAATCATGCTTGACAAATCTTCTGGAATTTTTTGAGGATGTTTCCAGTAAAGTGGACAAAGGAGAACCAGTTGATGTGGTATATTTGGACTTTCAGAAGGCTTTCGACAAGGTCCCACACAAGAGATTAATGTGCAAAGTTAAAGCACATGGGATTGGGGGTAGTGTGCTGACGTGGATTGAGAACTGGTTGTCAGACAGGAAGCAAAGAGTAGGAGTAAACGGGTACTTTTCAGAATGGCAGGCAGTGACTAGTGGAGTGCCGCAAGGTTCTGTGCTGGGGCCCCAGCTGTTTACATTGTACATTAATGATTTAGACGAGGGGATTAAATGCAGTATCTCCAAATTTGCGGATGATACTAAGTTGGGTGGCAGTGTGAGCTGCGAGGAGGATGCTATTAGGCTGCAGAGTGACTTGGATAGGTTAGGTGAGTGGGCAAATGCATGGCAGATGAAGTATAATGTGGATAAATGTGAGGTTATCCACTTTGGTGGTAAAAACAGAGAGACAGACTATTATCTGAATGGTGACAGATTAGGAAAAGGGAAGGTGCAACGAGACCTGGGTGTCATGGTACATCAGTCATTGAAGGTTGGCATGCAGGTACAGCAGGCGGTTAAGAAAGCAAATGGCATGTTGGCCTTCATAGCGAGGGGATTTGAATACAGGGGCAGGGAGGTGTTGCTACAGTTGTACAGGGCCTTGGTGAGGCCACACCTGGAGTATTGTGTACAGTTTTGGTCTCCTAACTTGAGGAAGGACATTCTTGCTATTGAGGGAGTGCAGCGAAGGTTCACCAGACTGATTCCCGGGATGGCGGGACTGACCTATCAAGAAATATTGGATCAATTGGGCTTGTATTCACTGGAGTTCAGAAGAATGAGAGGGGACCTCATAGAAACGTTTAAAATTCTGACGGGTTTAGACAGGTTAGATGCAGAAAGAATGTTCCCAATGTTGGGGAAGTCCAGAACCAGGGGTCACAGTCTGAGGATAAGGGGTAAGCCATTTAGGACCGAGATGAGGAGAAACTTCTTCACCCAGAGAGTGGTGAACCTGTGGAATTCTCTACCACAGAAAGTAGTTGAGGCCAATTCACTAAATATATTCAAAAGGGAGTTAGATGAAGTCCTTACTACTCGGGGGATCAAGGGTTATGGCGAGAAAGCAGGAAGGGGGTACTGAAGTTTCATGTTCAGCCATGAACTCATTGAATGGCGGTGCAGGCTAGAAGGGCTGAATGGCCTGCTCCTGCACCTATTTTCTATGTTTCTATGTATCTGGATGGGTATTGACAATATGAGTGAGGTCAGTGATGTGTCTGGATGGGTAGTGACAATATGAATGTGGTCAGTGATGTTCCTGGATCGGTAGTGACAGTATGAGTGAGGTCAGTGATGTATCTGCATTGGTAGTAATAGGATGAGTGAGGTCAGTGATGTATCTGGATGGGTAGTGACAGTGTGAGTAAAGTCAGTGATGTACCTGGATGGGTAGTGAGAGTATGAGTGAGGTCAGTGATGCATCTGGATGGGTAGTGAGAGTATGAGTGAGGTCTGTGATGCATCTAGATGGGTAGTGAGTGTATGAGTGATGTCAGTGATGTATCTGGATTGGTAGTGACAGTTTGAATGAGGTCGGTGATGTATCTGGATTGGTAGTGACAGTATGAATGAGGTCAGTGATGCATCTGGATGTGTAGTGAAAGTATGAGTGAGTTCAGTGATGTATCTAGATGGCTAGTGATAGTATGAGTAAGGTCAGTGATGTACCTGGATGGGTAGTGACAGTATGAGTGAGATCAGTGATATACCTGGATGGGTAGTGACAATATGAGTGAGTTCAGTGATGTATCTGGATGAGTCGAGAAAGTATGAGTGTTTTCAGTGATGTATCTGGATGGTTACCGACAGTACGCGTGAGGTCAGTGATGTATTTGGATGGGTAGTGATAGTATGAGTGTGGTCAGTGAGGTACCTGGATGGGTATTGAAATTATGAGTGAGGTCAGTGATGTATCTGGATGGGTAGTTACAATATGAGTGATGACAGTGATGAACCTGGAAGGTTAGTGACAGTAAGAGTGAGGTCATTGCTGTACCTGGATGGGTAGTGACAGTATGAGTGAGTTCAGTGATGTATCTGGATGGGTAGTGACAATATGAGTGAGATCAGTGATGTATCTGGATGGTTAGTGAAATTATGAGTGATGTCAGTGATGTATCTGGAAGGGTAGTGACCGTATGAGTGAGGTCAGTGATGTATCTGGATGGGTAGTGACAGTATGAGTGAGGTCAGTGATGTACCTGGATGGGTGTTGATAGTATGAGTGCTTCAGTGATGTATCTGGGTGGGTAGTGACAGTATGAGTGAGGTCAGTGATGTACCTGGATGGGTAGTGACAGTATGAGTGAGGTCAGTGATGTATCCGGATGGGTAGTGACAGTATGAGTGAGGTCAGTGATGTATCTGGAAGGGTAGTGACAGTATGAGTGAGGTCAGTGATGTACCTGGATGGTTGGTGACAGTATGAGTGATGTCAGTGATGTATCTGGATGGGTAGTGACAGTATGAGTGAGGTCAGTGCTGTACCTGGATGGGTAGTGATGTATAAGTGATGTCAGTGATGTATCTGGATGGGTGGTGATTGTATGAGTGAGGTCAGTGATATATCTGGATGAGTAGTGACAGTATGAGTGAGATCAGTGATGTATCTTGATTGGTCGAGATGTATGAATAAAGACAGTGATGTATCTGGATGAGAAGTGACAGTATGAGTGAGGTCAGTGGTGCACCTGGATGGGTAGTGACAGTATGAGTGAGATCAGTGATGTGTCTGTATGGGTAGTGTGAGTATGAGTGAGGTCAGTGATATATCTGGATGGGTAGTGACAGTATGAGTGAGGTCAGTCATGTATCTGGATGGTAGTGATAGTATCAGTGAGGTCAGTGATGTATCTGGATGAGTCGTGAGAGTATGCGTAAGGTCAGTGATGTATCTGCATCGGTAGTGATAGTATGAGCAAGGTCAGTAATGTATCTGGATGAGTAGTGAAAGTATGAGTGAGTTCAGTGATGCATCTGGATGGGTAGTGACAGTATGAGTGAGGTCAGTGATGTATCTGGATGGGTAGTGACAGTATGAGTGAGGTCACTGATGTATCTGAATGGGTAGTGACAGTATGAGTGAGGTCAGTGATATACCTGGATGGGTAGTGACAGGATGAGTGAGGTCAGTGATGTATCTGGATGAGCAGTGATAGTATGAGTGAGGTCAGTGATGTATCTGGATGGGTAGTGACAGTATGAGTGAGGTCAGTGATGTATCTGAATGGGTAGTGAAAGTATGAGTGAGGTCAGTGATATACCTGGATGGGTAGTGACAGTATGAGTGAGGTCCGTGATGTATCTGGATGAGCAGTGATAGTATGAGTGAGGTCAGTGCTGTACCTGGATGGGTAGTGACATTATGAGTGTGTTCAGTGATGTATCTGGATGGGTAGTGACAGTAGGAGTGAGGTCAGTGATGTATTTGGATTGGTAGTGATAGTATGAGTGAGGTTAGTGATGTGCCTGGATGGGTATTGACAATATGAGTGAGGTCAGTGATGTATCTGGATGGGTAGTGACAGCATGAGTGAGGTCAGTGATGTATCTGGATGGGTAGTGACAGTGTGAGTAAGGACAGTGATGCACCTGGATGGGTAGAGATAGTTTGAGTGAGGTCAGTGATGTATCTGGATGGGTAGTTATAGTATGAGTGAGGTCAATGATGTTCCTGGATGGGCAGTGACAGAATGAGATAGGTCAGTGATGTATCTGGATGGGTAGCGATAGTATGAGTGAGGTCAGTGATGTATCTGGATAGGTAGTGACAGTATGAGTGAGGTCAGTGCTGTACCAGGATGGGTAGTGACAGTAGGAGTGAGGTCAGTGATGTATCTGGATTGGTAGTGACAGTATGAGTGAGGTCACTGCTGTATCTGGATGTGTAGTGACAGTCTGAGTGAGGTCAGTGCTGTACCTGGATGGGTAATGACAGCAGGAATGAGGTCAGTGATGTATCTGGATTGGTAGTGACAGTATGAGTGAGGTCACTGCTGTATCTGGATGTGTTGTGACAGTAGGAGTGAGGTCAGTGATGTATCTGGATTGGTAGTGACTGTATGAGTGAGGTCACTGCTGTATCTGGATGTGTAGTGACAGTCTGAGTGAGGTCAGTGATGTATCTGCATAGGTAGTGATAGCATGAGTGAGTTCAGTGATATACCTGGATGGGTACTGACAGTGTGATTAAAGTCAGTGATGTACCTGGATGGGTAGTTACAGTATGAGTGAGGTTAGTGATGCATCTAGATGGGTAGTGCGAGTATGAGTGAGGTCAGTGATGTATCTGGATGGGTAGTGACAGTATGAGTGAGGTCAGTGATGTACCTGGATGGGTATTGACAATATGAGTGAGGTCACTGATGTATCTGGATGGGTATTGACAATATGAGTGAGGTCAGTGATGTGTCTGGATGGGTAGTGACAATATGAATGTGGTCAGTGATGTTCCTGGATCGGTAGTGACAGTATGAGTGAGGTCAGTGATGTATCTGCATTGGTAGTAATAGGATGAGTGAGGTCAGTGATGTATCTGGATGGGTAGTGACAGTGTGAGTAAAGTCAGTGATGTACCTGGATGGGTAGTGAGAGTATGAGTGAGGTCAGTGATGCATCTGGATGGGTAGTGAGAGTATGAGTGAGGTCTGTGATGCATCTAGATGGGTAGTGAGTGTATGAGTGATGTCAGTGATGTATCTGGATTGGTAGTGACAGTTTGAATGAGGTCGGTGATGTATCTGGATTGGTAGTGACAGTATGAATGAGGTCAGTGATGCATCTGGATGTGTAGTGAAAGTATGAGTGAGTTCAGTGATGTATCTAGATGGCTAGTGATAGTATGAGTAAGGTCAGTGATGTACCTGGATGGGTAGTGACAGTATGAGTGAGATCAGTGATATACCTGGATGGGTAGTGACAATATGAGTGAGTTCAGTGATGTATCTGGATGAGTCGAGAAAGTATGAGTGTTTTCAGTGATGTATCTGGATGGTTACCGACAGTACGCGTGAGGTCAGTGATGTATTTGGATGGGTAGTGATAGTATGAGTGTGGTCAGTGAGGTACCTGGATGGGTATTGAAATTATGAGTGAGGTCAGTGATGTATCTGGATGGATAGTTACAATATGAGTGATGACAGTGATGAACCTGGAAGGTTAGTGACAGTAAGAGTGAGGTCATTGCTGTACCTGGATGGGTAGTGACAGTATGAGTGAGTTCAGTGATGTATCTGGATGGGTAGTGACAATATGACTGAGATCAGTGATGTATCTGGATGGTTAGTGAAATTATGAGTGATGTCAGTGATGTATCTGGAAGGGTAGTGACCGTATGAGTGAGGTCAGTGATGTATCTGGATGGGTAGTGACAGTATGAGTGAGGTCAGTGATGTACCTGGATGGGTGTTGATAGTATGAGTGCTTCAGTGATGTATCTGGGTGGGTAGTGACAGTATGAGTGAGGTCAGTGATGTACCTGGATGGGTAGTGATAGTATGAGTGAGGTCAGTGATGTATCCGGATGGGTAGTGACAGTATGAGTGAGGTCAGTGATGTATCTGGAAGGGTAGTGACAGTATGAGTGAGATCAGTGATGTATCTTGATTGGTCGAGATGTATGAATAAAGACAGTGATGTATCTGGATGAGAAGTGACAGTATGAGTGAGGTCAGTGGTGCACCTGGATGGGTAGTGACAGTATGAGTGAGATCAGTGATGTGTCTGTATGGGTAGTGTGAGTATGAGTGAGGTCAGTGATATATCTGGATGGGTAGTGACAGTATGAGTGAGGTCAGTCATGTATCTGGATGGTAGTGATAGTATCAGTGAGGTCAGTGATGTATCTGGATGAGTCGTGAGAGTATGCGTAAGGTCAGTGATGTATCTGCATCGGTAGTGATAGTATGAGCAAGGTCAGTAATGTATCTGGATGAGTAGTGAAAGTATGAGTGAGTTCAGTGATGCATCTGGATGGGTAGTGACAGTATGAGTGAGGTCAGTGATGTATCTGGATGGGTAGTGACAGTATGAGTGAGGTCACTGATGTATCTGAATGGGTAGTGACAGTATGAGTGAGGTCAGTGATATACCTGGATGGGTAGTGACAGTATGAGTGAGGTCAGTGATGTATCTGGATGAGCAGTGATAGTATGAGTGAGGTCAGTGATGTATCTGGATGGGTAGTGACAGTATGAGTGAGGTCAGTGATGTATCTGAATGGGTAGTGAAAGTATGAGTGAGGTCAGTGATATACCTGGATGGGTAGTGACAGTATGAGTGAGGTCCGTGATGTATCTGGATGAGCAGTGATAGTATGAGTGAGGTCAGTGCTGTACCTGGATGGGTAGTGACATTATGAGTGTGTTCAGTGATGTATCTGGATGGGTAGTGACAGTAGGAGTGAGGTCAGTGATGTATTTGGATTGGTAGTGATAGTATGAGTGAGGTTAGTGATGTGCCTGGATGGGTATTGACAATATGAGTGAGGTCAGTGATGTATCTGGATGGGTAGTGACAGCATGAGTGAGGTCAGTGATGTATCTGGATGGGTAGTGACAGTGTGAGTAAGGACAGTGATGCACCTGGATGGGTAGAGATAGTTTGAATGAGGTCAGTGATGTATCTGGATGGGTAGTTATAGTATGAGTGAGGTCAATGATGTTCCTGGATGGGCAGTGACAGAATGAGATAGGTCAGTGATGTATCTGGATGGGTAGCGATAGTATGAGTGAGGTCAGTGATGTATCTGGATAGGTAGTGACAGTATGAGTGAGGTCAGTGCTGTACCAGGATGGGTAGTGACAGTAGGAGTGAGGTCAGTGATGTATCTGGATTGGTAGTGACAGTATGAGTGAGGTCACTGCTGTATCTGGATGTGTAGTGACAGTCTGAGTGAGGTCAGTGCTGTACCTGGATGGGTAATGACAGCAGGAATGAGGTCAGTGATGTATCTGGATTGGTAGTGACAGTATGAGTGAGGTCACTGCTGTATCTGGATGTGTTGTGACAGTAGGAGTGAGGTCAGTGATGTATCTGGATTGGTAGTGACTGTATGAGTGAGGTCACTGCTGTATCTGGATGTGTAGTGACAGTCTGAGTGAGGTCAGTGATGTATCTGCATAGGTAGTGATAGCATGAGTGAGGTCAGTGATATACCTGGATGGGTACTGACAGTGTGATTAAAGTCAGTGATGTACCTGGATGGGTAGTTACAGTATGAGTGAGGTTAGTGATGCATCTAGATGGGTAGTGCGAGTATGAGTGAGGTCAGTGATGTATCTGGATGGGTAGTGACAGTATGAGTGAGGTCAGTGATGTACCTGGATGGGTATTGACAATATGAGTGAGGTCACTGATGTATCTGGATGGGTATTGACAATATGAGTGAGGTCAGTGATGTGTCTGGATGGGTAGTGACAATATGAATGTGGTCAGTGATGTTCCTGGATCGGTAGTGACAGTATGAGTGAGGTCAGTGATGTATCTGCATTGGTAGTAATAGGATGAGTGAGGTCAGTGATGTATCTGGATGGGTAGTGACAGTGTGAGTAAAGTCAGTGATGTACCTGGATGGGTAGTGAGAGTATGAGTGAGGTCAGTGATGCATCTGGATGGGTAGTGAGAGTATGAGTGAGGTCTGTGATGCATCTAGATGGGTAGTGAGTGTATGAGTGATGTCAGTGATGTATCTGGATTGGTAGTGACAGTTTGAATGCGGTCGGTGATGTATCTGGATTGGTAGTGACAGTATGAATGAGGTCAGTGATGCATCTGGATGTGTAGTGAAAGTATGAGTGAGTTCAGTGATGTATCTAGATGGCTAGTGATAGTATGAGTAAGGTCAGTGATGTACCTGGATGGGTAGTGACAGTATGAGTGAGATCAGTGATATACCTGGATGGGTAGTGACAATATGAGTGAGTTCAGTGATGTATCTGGATGAGTCGAGAAAGTATGAGTGTTTTCAGTGATGTATCTGGATGGTTACCGACAGTACGCGTGAGGTCAGTGATGTATTTGGATGGGTAGTGATAGTATGAGTGTGGTCAGTGAGGTACCTGGATGGGTATTGAAATTATGAGTGAGGTCAGTGATGTATCTGGATGGGTAGTTACAATATGAGTGATGACAGTGATGAACCTGGAAGGTTAGTGACAGTAAGAGTGAGGTCATTGCTGTACCTGGATGGGTAGTGACAGTATGAGTGAGTTCAGTGATGTATCTGGATGGGTAGTGACAATATGAGTGAGATCAGTGATGTATCTGGATGGTTAGTGAAATTATGAGTGATGTCAGTGATGTATCTGGAAGGGTAGTGACCGTATGAGTGAGGTCAGTGATGTATCTGGATGGGTAGTGACAGTATGAGTGAGGTCAGTGATGTACCTGGATGGGTGGTGATAGTATGAGTGCTTCAGTGATGTATCTGGGTGGGTAGTGACAGTATGAGTGAGGTCAGTGATGTACCTGGATGGGTAGTGACAGTATGAGTGAGGTCAGTGATGTATCCGGATGGGTAGTGACAGTATGAGTGAGGTCAGTGATGTATCTGGAAGGGTAGTGACAGTATGAGTGAGGTCAGTGATGTACCTGGATGGTTGGTGACAGTATGAGTGAGGTCAGTGCTGTACCTGGATGGGTAGTGATGTATAAGTGATGTCAGTGATGTATCTGGATGGGTGGTGATTGTATGAGTGAGGTCAGTGATATATCTGGATGAGTAGTGACAGTATGAGTGAGATCAGTGATGTATCTTGATTGGTCGAGATGTATGAATAAAGACAGTGATGTATCTGGATGAGAAGTGACAGTATGAGTGAGGTCAGTGGTGCACCTGGATGGGTAGTGACAGTATGAGTGAGATCAGTGATGTGTCTGTATGGGTAGTGTGAGTATGAGTGAGGTCAGTGATATATCTGGATGGGTAGTGACAGTATGAGTGAGGTCAGTCATGTATCTGGATGGTAGTGATAGTATCAGTGAGGTCAGTGATGTATCTGGATGAGTCGTGAGAGTATGCGTAAGGTCAGTGATGTATCTGTTTTGGTAGTGACAGTATGAGTGCGTTCAGTGCTGTATCTTGATGGGTAGTGACAGTATGAGTGAGGTCAGTGATGTATCTGGATGGGTAGTGACAGTATGAGTGAGGTCAGTGATGTATCTGGATGGATAGTGTCAGTATGAGTGAGGTCAGTGATGTACCTGGATGGGCAGTGACAGTATGAGTGAGATCAGTGATGTACCTCGATGGGTATTGACATTATGAGTGAGGTCAGTGATGGTTCTGGATGAGTAGTGATAGTATGAGTGAGGTCAGTGATGTATCTGGTTGGGTAGTGATAGTATGTGTGATGTCAGTGATGTATTTGGATTGGTAGTGACAGTTTGAGTGATGTCAGTGATGTATCTGGATGGGTAGTGAGAGTATGAGTGAGGTCAGTGATGTATCTGGATGGGTAGTGATAGTATGTGTGATGTCAGTGATGTATTTGGATTGGTAGTGACAGTTTGAGTGATGTCAGTGATGTATCTGGATGGGTAGTGAGAGTATGAGTGAGGTCAGTGATGTATCTGGATGGGTAGTGATAGTATGTGTGATGTCAGTGATGTATTTGGATTGGTAGTGACAGTTTGAGTGAGGGCAGTGATGTATCAGGATGGGTAGTGACAGTATGAATGAGGTCAGTGATGTATCTGGATGAGTAGTGACAGTATGAGTGAGGTCAGTGCTGTATCTGGATATGTAGTGACAGTATGAGTGAGATCAGTGATGTATCTGCACGGGTTGTGTAGTATAAGTGAGGTCAGTAATATATCTGGATGAGTAGTGAAAGTATGAGTGAGCAGTGATGTATCTGGATGGCTAGTGATAGTATGAAACATAGAAACATAGAAACATAGAAAATAGGTGCAGGAGCAGGCCATTCAGCCCTTCTAGCCTGCACCGCCATTCAATGAGTTCATGGCTGAACATGAAACTTCAGTACCCCCTTCCTGCTTTCTCGCCATAACCCTTGATCCCCCGAGTAGTAAGGACTTCATCTAACTCCCTTTTGAATATATTTAGTGAATTGGCCTCAACTACTTTCTGTGGTAGAGAATTCCACAGGTTCACCACTCTCTGGGTGAAGAAGTTTCTCCTCATCTCGGTCCTAAATGGCTTACCCCTTATCCTCAGACTGTGACCCCTGGTTCTGGACTTCCCCAACATTGGGAACATTCTTTCTGCATCTAACCTGTCTAAACCCGTCAGAATTTTAAACGTTTCTATGAGGTCCCCTCTCATTCTTCTGAACTCCAGTGAATACAAGCCCAATTGATCCAATCTTTCTTGATAGGTCAGTCCTGCCATCCCGGGAATCAGTCTGGTGAACCTTCGCTGCACTCCCTCAATAGCAAGAATGTCCTTCCTCAAGTTCGGAGACCAAAACTGTACACAATACTCCAGGTGTGGCCTCACCAAGGCCCTGTACAACTGTAGCAACACCTCCCTGCCCCTGTATTCAAATCCCCTCGCTATGAAGGCCAACATGCCATTTGCTTTCTTAACCGCCTGCTGTACCTGCATGCCAACCTTCAATGACTGATGTACCATGACACCCAGGTCTCGTTGCACCTTCCCTTTTCCTAATCTGTCACCATTCAGATAATAGTCTGTCTCTCTGTTTTTACCACCAAAGTGGATAACCTCACATTTATCCACATTATACTTCATCTGCCATGCATTTGCCCACTCACCTAACCTATCCAAGTCACTCTGCAGCCTAATAGCATCCTCCTCGCAGCTCACACTGCCACCCAACTTAGTATCATCCGCAAATTTGGAGATACTGCATTTAATCCCCTCGTCTAAATCATTAATGTACAATGTAAACAGCTGAGGCCCCAGCACAGAACCTTGCGGCACTCCACTAGTCACTGCCTGCCATTCTGAAAAGTACCCGTTTACTCCTACTCTTTGCTTCCTGTCTGACAACCAGTTCTCAATCCACGTCAGCACACTACCCCCAATCCCATGTGCTTTAACTTTGCACATTAATCTCTTGTGTGGGACCTTGTCGAAAGCCTTCTGAAAGTCCAAATATACCACATCAACTGGTTCTCCTTTGTCCACTTTACTGGAAACATCCTCAAAAAATTCCAGAAGATTTGTCAAGCATGATTTCCCTTTCACAAATCCATGCTGACTTGGACCTATCATGTCACCATTTTCCAGATGCACTGCTATGACATCCTTAATAATTGATTCCATCATTTTACCCACTACTGAGGTCAGGCTGACCGGTCTATAATTCCCTGTTTTCTCTCTCCCTCCTTTTTTAAAAAGTGGGGTTACATTGGCTACCCTCCACTCCATAGGAACTGATCCAGAGTCAATGGAATGTTGGAAAATGACTGTCAATGCATCCGCTATTTCCAAGGCCACCTCCTTAAGTACTCTAGGATGCAGGCCATCAGGCCCTGGGGATTTATCTGCCTTCAATCCCATCAATTTCCCCAACACAATTTCCCGACTAATAAAGATTTCCCTCAGTTCCTCTTCCTTACTAGACCCTCTGACCCCTTTTATATCCGGAAGGTTGTTTGTATCCTCCTTAGTGAATACCGAACCAAAGTACTTGTTCAATTGATCCGCCATTTCTTTGTTCCCCGTTATGACTTCCCCTGATTCTGACTGCAGGGGACCTACGTTTGTCTTCACCAACCTTTTTCTCTTTACATACCTATAGAAACTTTTGCAATCCGCCTTAATGTTCCCTGCAAGCTTCTTCTCGTACTCCATTTTCCCTGTCCTAATCAAACCCTTTGTCCTCCTCTGCTGAGTTCTAAATTTCTCCCAGTCCCCAGGTTCGCTGCTATTTCTGGCCAATTTGTATGCCACTTCCTTGGCTTTAATACTATCCCTGATTTCCCTAGATAGCCACGGTTGAGCCACCTTCCCCTTTTTATTTTTACGCCAGACAGGAATGTACAATTGTTGTACTTCATCCATGCGGTCTCTAAATGTCTGCCATTGCCCATCCACAGTCAACCCCCTAAGTATCATTCGCCAATCTATCCTAGCCAATTCTCGCCTCATACCTTCAAAGTTACCCTTCTTTAAGTTCTGGACCATGGTCTCTGAATTTACTGTTTCATTCTCCATCCTAATGCAGAATTCCACCATATTATGGTCACTCTTCCCCAAGGGGCCTCGCACAATGAGATTGCTAATTAATCCTCTCTCATTACACAACACCCAGTCTAAGATGGCCTCCCCCCTAGTTGGTTCCTCAACATATTGGTCTAGAAAACCATCCCTTATGCACTCCAGGAAATCCTCCTCCACCGTATTGCTTCCAGTTTGGCTAGCCCAATCTATGTGCATATTAAAGTCACCCATTATAACTGCTACACCTTTATTGCATGCACCCCTAATTTCCTGTTTGATGCCCTCCCCAACATCCCTATTACTGTTTGGAGGTCTGTACACAACTCCTACTAACGTTTTTTGCCCTTTGGTGTTCTGCAGCTCTACCCATATAGATTCCACATCATCCAAGCTAATGTCTTTCCTAACTATTGCATTAATCTCCTCTTTAACCAGCAATGCTACCCCACCTCCTTTTCCTTTTATTCTATCCTTCCTGAATGTTGAATACCCCTGAATGTTGAGTTCCCAGCCCTGATCATCCTGGAGCCACGTCTCCGTAATCCCAATCACATCATATTTGTTAACATCTATTTGCACAATTAATTCATCCACCTTATTGCGGATACTCCTTGCATTAAGACACAAAGCCTTGAGGCTTGTTTTATTAACACCCTTTGTCCTTTTAGAATTTTGCTGTACAGTGGCCCTTTTTGTTCTTTGCCTTGGGTTTCTCTGCCCTACACTTTTCCTCATCTCCTTTCTGTCTTTTGCTTTTGGCTCCTTTTTGTTTCCCTCTGTCTCCCTGCATTGGTTCCCATCCCCCTGCCATATTAGTTTAAATCCTCCCCAACAGCACTAGCAAACACTCCCCCGAGGACATTGGTTCCAGTCCTGCCCAGGTGCAGACCGTCCGGTTTGTACTGGTCCCACCTCCCCCAGAACCGGTCCCAATGCCCCAGGAATTTGAATCCCTCCCTGCTGCACCACTGCTCAAGCCACGTATTCATCTGCGCTATCCTGCGATTCCTACTCTGACTATCACGTGGCACTGGTAGCAATCCCGAGATTACTACTTTTGAGGTCCTACTTTTTAATTTAGCTCCTAGCTCCTTAAATTCGTTTCGTAGGACCTCATCCCTTTTTTTGCCTATGTCGTTGGTACCAATGTGCACCACGACAACTGGCTGTTCTCCCTCCCATTTCAGAATGTCCTGCACCCGCTCCGAGACATCCTTGACCCTTGCACCAGGGAGGCAACATACCATCCTGGAGTCTCGGTTGCGGCCGCAGAAACGCCTATCTATTCCCCTCACAATTGAATCCCCTATCACTATCGCTCTCCCACTCTTTTTCTTGCCCTCCTGTGCAGCAGAGCCAGCCACGGTGCCATGAACTTGGCTGCTGCTGCCCTCCCCTGATGAGTCATTCCGCTCAACAGTACCCAAAGCGGTGTATCTGTTTTGCAGGGGGATGACCGCAGGGGACCCCTGCACTACCTTCCTTGCTCTACTCTTCCTGCTGGTCTTCCATTCCCTATCTGGCTGTGGACCCTTTCCCTGCGGTAAGACCAACTCACTACACGTGATACTCACGTCATTCTCAGCATCGTGGATGCTCCAGAGTGAATCCACCTTCAGCTCCAATTCCGTAACGCGGACCGTCAGGAGCTGGAGGCGGATACACTTCCCGCACACATAGTCGTCAGGGACACCGGAAGCGTCCCTGAGTTCCCACATGGTACAGGAGGAGCATAACACCCGACTGAGCTCTCCTGCCATGTCTTAACCCTTAGATACACTTAAACTGGTAATAACAATGTTAAAAGTTACTGACCAATATAAGAAGAAAAAGAAAAACTACTCACCAATCACCAGCCAATCACTTACCCCCTAGGCTGTGACGTCACCTTTGTATCTTTGCCTTCTCCCTGTAGCTGCACCGGTACGCCTCTCGCCGACCCCGGACTCACGCTGCTCCGAGCTCCCGCCTCCTCGACTGACTGCTCCGAGCTCCCGCTGGCCTTTATAGGCCTCTCGCCGACCCCGGACTCGCGCTGCTCCGAGCTCCCGCCTCCTCGACTGACTGCTCCGAGCTCCCGCCTCCTCGTAAGGTTAGTGATGTACCTGGATGGGTATTTACAATATGAGGGAGGTCAGTGATGTATCTGGATGGTTAGTGACAGTGTGAGTAAGGTCAGTGATGTACCTGGATGAGTAGTGATAGCAAGAGTGAGGTCAGTGATGTATCTGGATGGGTAGTGAGAGGAAGAGTGAGGTTAGTGCTGTATCTGGATGGGTAGTGAGAGGAAGAGTGAGGTTAGTGCTGTGTCTGGATGGGTAGTGAGTGTACGAGTGAGGTCAGTGATGTACCTGGAGGGGTAGTGACAGTATGAGTGAGGTCAGTGCTGTATCTGGATGGGTAGTGACAGTATGAGTGAGGTCAGTGCTGTATCTGGATGGGTAGTGACAGTATGAATGAGTTCAGTGATGTAACTGGATGGGTAGTGTCAGTATGAGTTATGTCAGTGCTATATCTGGATGGGTAGTGACAGTATGAGTGAGGTCAGTGATGTATCTGGATGTGTAGTGACAGTATGAGTGAGTTCAGTGATGTATCTGGATGAGTAGTGATAGTATGAGTAAGGGTTGTGATGTACCTGGATGGGTATTGACAGTATGAGTGAGGTCAGTGATGTATTTGATTGCTAGGGACTTTATCAGTGAGGTCAGTGATGTATCTGGATGTGTAGTGAGTGTACGAGTGAGGTCAGTGATGTACCTGGAGGGGTAGTGACAGTATGAGTGAGGTCAGTGATGTATTTGAATGCTAGGGACTTTATCAGTGAGGTCAGTGATGTATCTGGATGGGTAGTGAGAGTATGAGTAAGGTCAGTGATGTATCTGGATGGGTAGTGACAGTATGAGTAAGGTCAGTGATGTATCTGGTTGAATCGTGACAATATGAGTGAGGTCAGTGATGTATCTGGAGGGGTAGTGACAGTATGAGTGAGGTCAGTGATGTATCTGGATGGGTAGTGACAGTATGAGTGAGGTCAGTGATGTATCTGGATGGGTAGTGTCAGTATGAGTGAGGTCAGTGATGTATCTGGATGGGTAGTGACAGTATGAGTGAGGTCAGTGATGTACCTGGATGGGTAGTGACAGTATGAGTGAGGTCACTGATGCATCTGGATGGGTAGTGAGGGTATGAGTGATGTCAGTGGTGTATCTGGATTTGTAGTGACAGTTTGAGTGAGGTCAGTGATGTACCTGGATGGGTAGTGACAGTATGAGTGACGTCAGTGATGTTTCTGGATTGGTAGTGACAGTATGAGTGATGTCAGTGATGTATCTGGATTGGTCGTGACAGTATGAGTGAGATCAGTGATGTACCTGCACAGGTAGTGTAGTTTAAGTGAGGTCAGTAATGTATCTGGATGAGTAGTGAAAGTATGAGTGAGTAGTGATGTATCTGGATGAGTCGTGAAAGTATGAGTGTTTCAGTGATGTATCTGGATGGGTTGTGACAGTAGGAGTGAGGTCAGTGATGTATTTGGATGGTTAGTGATAGTATGAGTGAGGTCAGTGATGTACCTGGATGGGTATTGACAGTATGAGTGAGGTCAGTGATGTACCTGGATGGGTATTTACAATATGAGGGAGGTCAGTGATGTATCTGGATGGGTAGTGAAGGTATGAGTGAGCTCAGTGATGTACCTGGATGGGTAGTGACAGTATGAGTGAGGTCAGTGATGTACCTGGATGAGTAGGGATAGAATGATTGAGGTCAGTGATGTATCTGGATGGGTAGTGATAGCATGAGTGAGGTCAGTGATGTACCTGGATGGGTAGTGAGAGGATGAGTGAGGTTAGTGCTGTGTCTGGATGGGTACTGACAGTATAAGTGAGGTCAGTGATGTATCTGGATGATTAGTGACAATATGAGTGAGGTCACTGATGTATCTGGAAGGGTAGTGAGTGTACGAGTGAGGTCAGTGATGTACCTGGAGGGGTAGTGACAGTATGAGTGAGGTCAGTGATGTATTTGAATGCTCGGGACTTTATCAGTGAGGTCAGTGATGTATCTGGATGGGTAGTGACAGTATGAGTGAGGTCAGTGCTGTATCTTGATGGGTAGTGACAGTATGAGTGAGGTTAGTGATGTATCTGGATGGGTAGTGACATTATGAATGAGTTCAGTGATGTATCTGGATGGGTAGTGTCAGTATGAATTATGTCATTGCTATATCTGGATGGATAGTGACAGTATGAGTGAGGTCAGTGATGTATCTGGATGGGTAGTGACAGTATGGGTGAGGTCAGTGATGTATCTGGATGGGTAGTGACAGAATGAGTGAGGTCATTGATGTATCTGGATGGGTCGTGACAGTTTGAGTGAGATCAGTGATGTATCTGGATGGGTAGTGACTGTATGAGTGAGGTCAGTGATGTATCTGGATGTGTAGTGACAGTACGAGTGAGTTCAGTGATGTATCTGGATGAGTAGTGATAGTATGAGTAAGGGTAGTGATGTACCTGGATGGGTATTGACAGTATGAGTGAGGTCACTGATGTATTTGAATGCTAGGGACTTTATCAGTGAGGTCAGTGATGTATCTGGATGTGTAGTGAGTGTACGAGTGAAGTCAGTGATGTACCTGGAGGGGTAGTGACAGTATGAGTAAGGTCAGTGATGTATTTGGTTGGGTCGTGACTGTATGAGTGAGGTCAGTGATGTACCTGGAGGGGTAGTGACAGTATGAGTGAGGTCAGTGATGTATCTGGATGGGTAGTGACAGTATGAGTAAGGTCAGTGATGTATCTGGATGGGTAGTGTCAGTATGAGTGAGGTCAGTGATGTATCTGGATGGGTAGTGACAGTATGAGTGAGGTCAGTGATGTACCTGGATGGGTAGTGACATATGAGTGATGTCAGTGATGTATCTGGATTGGTCGTGACAGTATGAGTGAGATCAGTGATGTATCTGCACAGGTAGTGTAGTATAAGTGAGGTCAGTAATGTATCTGGATGAGTAGTGAAAGTATGAGTGAGCAGTGATGTATCTGGATGAGTCGTGAAAGTATGAGTGTTTCAGTGATGTATCTGGATGGGTAGTGACAGTAGGAGTGAGGTCAGTGATGTATTTGGATGGTTAGTGATAGTATGAGTGAGGTCAGTGATGTACCTGGATGGGTATTGACAATATGAGCGAGGTCAGTGATGTATCTGGATGGGTAGTGACAGTATGAGTGAGGTCAGTGATGTACATGGATGGGTATTGACAGCATGAGTGAGCTCAGTGATGTATCTGGATGGGTAGTGACAGTATGCCTGAGGTCAGTGATGTATCTGGATGGGTAGTGACAGCGTGAGTGAGGTCAGTGATGGATCTGGATGAGTAGTGACAGTATGAGTGAGGTCAGTGATGTATCTGGATGTGTAGTGATAGCATGAGTGAGGTCAGTGATGTATCTGGATGGGTAGTGACAGTATGAGTGAGGTCAGTGATGTATCTGGATGGCTAGTGACAGTATGAGCGAGGTCAGTGATGTATCTGGATGATTAGTGACATTATGAGTGAGGTCACTGATGTATCTGGATGGATAGTGAGTGTACGAGTGAGGTCAGTGATGTACCTGGAGGGGTAGTGAGAGTATGAGTAAGGTCAGTGATGTATCTGGATGGGCAGTGTCAGTATGAGTGAGGTCAGTGATGTATCTGGATGGGTAGTGTCAGTAAGAGTTATTTCAGTGATGTTTCTGGATGGGTAGTGACAGTATGAGTGAGGTCAGTGATGTATCTGGATGGGTAGTGAGAGTATGAGTGAGGTAATTGATGTATCTGGATGGGTCGTGACAGTCTGAGTGAGATCAGTGATGTATCTGGATGGGTAGTGACTGTATGAGTGAGTTCAGTGATGTACCTGGATGGGTAGTGACAGTATGAGTGAGGTCACTGATGCATCTGGATGGGTAGTGAGAGTATGAGTGAGGTCAGTGGTGCATCTGGATGGCTAGTGAGAGTATGAGTGAGGTCAGTGATGTATCTGGATGGGTAGTGACAGTATGAGTGAGGTCAGTGATGTACCTGGATGGGTCGTGAAAGTATGAGTGAGGTCAGTGATGTATCTGGATGGGTAGTGACAGTGTGAGTAAGGTCAGTAATGCACCTGGATGGGTAGAGAACGTATGAGTGAGGTCAGTGATGTATCTGGATGGGTAGTTATAGTATGAGTAAGGTCAATGATGTACCTGGATGGGTAGTGCCAGTATGAGTGAGGTCAGTGATGTGTCTGAATGGGTAATGATAGTAAGAGTGAGGTCAGTGATGTACCTGGATGGGTAGTGATAGCATGAGTGAGGTCACTGCTGTATCTGGATGGGTAGTGACAGTATGAGTAAGGTCAGTGATGTATCTGGATGGGTAGTGTCAGTATGAGTGAGGTCAGTGATGTATCTGGATGGGTAGTGACAGTATGAGTGAGGTCAGTGATGTACCTGGATGGGTAGTGACATATGAGTGAGGTCACTGATGCATCTGGATGGGTAGTGAGGGTATGAGTGATGTCAGTGATGTTTCTGGATTGGTAGTGACAGTTTGAGTGTGGTCAGTGATGTACCTGGATGGGTAGTGACAGTATGAGTGACGTCAGTGATGTTTCTGGATTGGTAGTGACAGTATGAGTGATGTCAGTGATGTATCTGGATTGGTCGTGACAGTATGAGTGAGATCAGTGATGTATCTGCACAGGTAGTGTAGTATAAGTGAGGTCAGTAATGTATCTGGATGAGTAGTGAAAGTATGAGTGAACAGTGATGTATCTGGATGAGTCGTGAAAGTATGAGTGTTTCAGTGATGTATCTGGATGGGTTGTGACAGTAGGAGTGAGGTCAGTGATGTATTTGGATGGTTAGTGATAGTATGAGTGAGGTCAGTGATGTACCTGGATGGGTATTGACAATATGAGCGAGGTCAGTGATGTATCTGGATGGGTAGTGACAGTATGAGTGAGGTCAGTGATGTACATGGATGGGTAGTGACAGTATGAGTGAGGTCAGTGATGTATCTGGATGGGTAGTGACAGTGTGAGTGAGGTCAGTGATGCATCTGGATGGATATTGACTGTGTGAGTGAGGTCAGTGATGTACCTGGATGAGTCGTGAAAGTATGAGTGTTTTCAGTGATGTATCTGGATGGGTAGTGACAGTAGGAGTGAGGTCAGTGATGTATTTGGATGGGTGGTGATAGTATGAGTGAGGTCAGTGATGTACCTGGATGGGCATTGACAATATGAGTGAGGTCAGTGATGTATCTGGATGGGTAGTGACAGTATGAGTGAGGTCAGTGATGTACATGGATGGGTATTGACAGCATGAGTGAGGTCAGTGATGTATCTGGATGGGTAGTGACAGTATGCCTGTGGTCAGTGATGTATCTGGATGGGTAGTGACAGCGTGAGTGAGGTCAGTGATGGATCTGGATGAGTAGAGACAGTATGAGTGAGGTCAGTGATGTATCTGGATGTGTAGTGATAGCATGAGTGAGGTCAGTGATGTATCTGGATGGGTAGTGACAGTATGAGTGAGGTCAGTGATGTATCTGGATGGCTAGTGACAGTATGAGTGAGGTCAGTGATGTACCTGGATGGGTAGTGAGATTATGAGTGAGGTCAGTGCTGTGTCTGGATGGGTACTGACAGTATAAGTGAGGTCAGTGATGTATCTGGATGGCTAGTGACAGTATGAGTGAGGTCAGTGATGTACCTGGATGGGTAGTGAGATTATGAGTGAGGTCAGTGCTGTGTCTGGATGGGTACTGACAGTATAAGTGAGGTCAGTGATGTATCTGGATGATTAGTGACATTATGAGTGAGGTCACTGATGTATTTGGATGGGTAGTGAGTGTACGAGTGAGGTCAGTGATGTACCTGGAGGGGTAGTGAGAGTATGAGTGAGGTCAGTGATGCATCTGGATGGGAAGTGAGAGTATGAGTGATGTCAGTGATGTATCTGGATGGGTAGTGACAGTGTGAGTAAGGTCAGTAATGCACCTGGATGGGTAGAGATCGTATGAGTGAGGTCAATGATGTACCTGGATGGGTAGTGACAGTATGAGTTAGGTCAGTGATGTATCTGAATGGGTAGTGACAGTTGGAGTGAGGTCAGTGATGTATTTGGATTGGTAGTGACAGTATGAGTGAGGTCAGTAATGCACCTGGATGGGTAGAGAACGTATGAGTGAGGTCAGTGATGTATCTGGATTGGTAGTTATAGTATGAGTAAAGTCAATGATGTACCTGGATGGGTAGTGCCAGTATGAGTGAGGTCAGTGATGTGTCTGAATGGGTAGTGATAGTAAGAGTGAGGTCAGTGATGTATCTGGATGGGAAGTGATAGCATGAGTGAGGTCAGTGATGTATCTGGATGGGTAGTGACAGTATGAGTGAGGTCAGTGATGTGTCTGAATGGGTAGTGATAGTAAGAGTGAGGTCAGTGATGTATCTGGATGGGAAGTGATAGCATGAGTGAGGTCACTGCTGTATCTGAATGTGTAGTGACAGGATGAGTGAGGTCAGTGCTGCACCTGGATGGATATTGACAGTAGGAGTGAGGTCAGTGATGTACCTGGATGGGTATTGACAATATGAGTGAGGTCAGTGATGTATCTGGATGGGCATTGACAATATGAGTGAGGTCAGTGATGTATCTGGATGGGTAGTGACAGTATGAATGTGGTCAGTGATGTTCCTGGATGGGTAGTGAGAGTATGAGTGAGATCAATGATGTATCTGGATGGGTAGTGAATGTACGAGTGAGGTCAGTGATGTACCTGGAGGGGTAGTGACAGTATGAGTGAGGTCAGTGATGTATCTGGATGGGTAGTGTCAGTATGAGTTATGTCAGTGCTATATCTGGATGGGTCGTGACAGTATGAGTGAGGTCAGTGATGTATCTGGACGGGTAGTGAAAGTATGAGTGAGGTCAGTGATGTATCTGGATGGGTAGTGACAGTATGAGTGAGGTCATTGATGTACCTGGATGGGTCGTGACAGTTTGAGTGAGATCAGTGATGTATCTGGATGGGTAGTGACTGTATGAGTGCGTTCAGTGATGTACCTGGATGGGTAGTGACAGTATGAGTGAGGTCACTGATGCATCTGGATGGGTAGTGAGAGTATGAGTGAGGTCAGTGATGCATCTGGATGGGTAGTGACAGAATGAGTGAGGTCAGTGATGTATCTGGATGGGTAGTGACAGTGTAAGTAAGGTCAGTAATGCAACTGGATGGGTAGAGAACGTATGAGTGAGGTCAGTGATGTATCTGGATGGGTAGTTATAGTATGAGTAAGGTCAATGATGTACCTGGATGGATAGTGCAAGTATGAGTGAGGTCAGTGATGTGTCTGAATGGGTAGTGATAGTAAGAGTGAGGTCAGTGATGTATCTGGATGGGTAGTGATAGCATGAGTGAGGTCACTGCTGTATCTGAATGTGTAGTGACTGTATGAGTGAGGTCAGTGCTGTACCTGGATGGATATTGACTGTAGGAGTGAGGTCAGTGATGTACCTGGATGGGTATTGACAATATGAGTGAGGTCAGTGATGTATCTGGATGGGCATTGACAATATGAATGAGGTCAGTGATGTATCTGGATGGGTAGTGACAGTATGAATGTGGTCAGTGATGTTCCTGGATGGGTAGTGACCCTATGAGTGAGATCAGTGATGTATCTGCATAGTTAGTGATAGTATGAGTGAGGTCAGTGATGTACCTGGATGGGTAGTGACAGTATGAGTGAGATCAGTGATGTGTCTGGATTGTAGTGAGAGTATGAGTGAGGTCAGTGATGCATCTGGATGGGTAGTGAGAGTATGAGTGATGTCAGTAATGTATCTGGATTGGTAGTGACAGTTTGAGTGAGGTCAGTGATGTATCTGGATGGGTAGTGACAGTATGAATGAGGTCAGTGATGAATCTGGATGTGTAGTGATATTATGAGTGAGGTCAGTGCTGTATCTGGATGTGTAGTGACAGTATGAGTGAGATCAGTGATGTGTCTGGATTGTAGTGAGAGGATGCGTGAGGTTAGTGCTGTGTCTGGATGGGTACTGACAGTACAAGTGATGTCAGTGATGTATCTGGATGATTAGTGAGATTATGAGTGAGGTCACTGATGTATCTGGATGGGTAGTGAGTGTACGAGTGAGGTCAGTGATGTACCTGGAGGGCTGGTGACAGTATGAGTGAGGTCAGTGATGTATCTGGATGGGTAGTGTCAGTATGAGTTATGTCAGTGCTATATCTGGATGGGTAGTGACAGTATGAGTGAGGTCAGTGATGTATCTGGATGGGTTAGTGACAGTAGGAGTGAGGTCAGTGATGTATCTGGATGAGTAGTGACAGTATGAGTGAGGTCATTGATGTATCTGGATGGGTCGTGACAGTTTGAGTGAGATCAGTGATGTATCTGGATGGGTAGTGACTGTATGAGTGAGGTCACTGATGCATCTGGATGGGTAGTGAGAGTATGAGTGAGGTCAGTGATGCATCTGGATGGGTAGTGAGGGTATGAGTGATGTCAGTGATGTATCTGGATGGGTAGTGACAGTGTGAGTAAGGTCAGTAATGCACCTGGATGGGTAGAGATCGTATGAGTGAGGTCAGTGATGTATCTGTATGGGTAGTTATAGTCTGAGTAAGGTCAATGATGTACCTGGATGGGCAGTGCCAGTATGAGTGAGGTCAGTGATGTGTCTGAATGGGTAGTGATAGGAAGAGTGAGGTCAGTGATGTATCTGGATGGGAAGTGATAGCATGAGTGAGGTCACTGCTGTATCTGAAAGTGTAGTGACAGTATGAGTGAGGTCAGTGCTGCACCTGGATGGATATTGACAGTAGGAGTGAGGTCAGTGATGTACCTGGATGGGTATTGACAATATGAGTGAGGTCATTGATGTATCTGGATGGGCATTGACAATATGAGTGAGGTCAGTGATGTATCTGGATGGGTAGTGACAGTATGAATGTGGTCAGTGATGATCCTGGATGGGTAGTGACAGTATGAGTGAGATAAGTGATGTATCTGCATAGTTAGTGATAGTATGAGTGAGGTCAGTGATGTATCTGGATAGGTAGTGACAGTGTGAGTAAGGTCAGTGATGTACCTGGATGGGTAGTGACAGTATGAGTGATGTCAGTGATGTATCTGGATTGGTAGTGACAGTTTGAGTGAGGTCAGTGATGTATCTGGATGGGTAGTGACAGTATGTCTGAGGTCATTGATGAATCTGGATGTGTAGTGATAGTATGAGTGAGGTCAGTGCTGTATCTGGATGTGTAGTGACAGTATGAGTGAGGTCAGTGATGTATCTGGATGGGTAGTGAAAGTATGAGTGAGGTCAGTGATGTATCTGGATGGGTAGTGACAGTATGAGTGAGGTCATTGATGTACCTGGATGGGTCGTGACAGTTTGAGTGTGATCAGTGATGTATCTGGATGGGTAGTGACTGTATGAGTGAGTTCAGTGATGTACCTGGATGGGTAGTGACAGTATGAGTGAGGTCATTGATGCATCTGGATGGGTAGTGAGAGTATGAGTGAGGTCAGTGATGCATCTGGATGGGTAGTGAGGGTATGAGTGATGTCAGTGATGTATCTGGATGGGTAGTGACAGTGTGAGTAAGGTCAGTAATGCAGCTGGATGGGTAGAGATCGTATGAGTGAGGTCAGTGATGTATCTGGATGGGTAGTTACAGTATGAGTGAGGTCAGTGATGTATCTGAATGGGTAGTGACAGTAGGAGTGAGGTCAGTGATGTATTTGGATTGGTAGTGACTGTATGAGTGAGGTCAGTGATGTATCTGGATGGGTAGTGACAGTATGAGTGAGGTCAGTGTTGTACCTGGATGGGTCGTGACAGAATGAGTGAGGTCAGTGATGTATCTGGATGGGTAGTGACAGTGTGAGTAAGGTCAGTAATGCATCTGGATGTGTAGAGAACGTATGAGTGAGGTCAGTGATGTATCTGGATGGGTAGTTATAGTATGAGTAAGGTCAATGATGTACCTGGATGGGTAGTGCCAGTATGAGTGAGGTCAGTGATGTGTCTGAATGGGTAGTGATAGTAAGAGTGAGGTCAGTGATGTATCTGGATGGGTAGTGACAATATGAGTGAGGTCAGTGATGTATCTGGATGGGCATTGACAATATGAGTGAGGTCAGTGATGTATCTGGATGGGTAGTGACAGTATGAATGTGGTCAGTGATGTTCCTGGATGGGTAGTGACCCTATGAGTGAGATCAGTGATGTATCTGCATAGTTAGTGATAGTATGAGTGAGGTCAGTGATGTATCTGGATAGGTAGAGACAGTGTGAGTAAGGTCAGTGATGTACCTGGATGGGCAGTGACAGTATGAGTGAGATCAGTGATGTCTCTGGATTGTAGTGAGAGTATGAGTGAGGTCAGTGATGCATCTGGATGGGTAGTGAGAGTATGAGTGATGTCAGTGATGTATCTGGATTGGTAGTGACAGTTTGAGTGAGGTCAGTGATGTATCTGGATGGGTAGTGACAGTATGAATGAGGTCAGTGATGAATCTGGATGTGTAGTGATATTATGAGTGAGGTCAGTGCTGTATCTGGATGTGTAGTGACAGTATGAGTGAGATCAGTGATGTACCTGGATGGGTAGTGACAGTATGAGTGAGGTCAGTGATATATCTGGATGGGTAGTGACAGTGTGAGTGAGGTCAGTGAAGTATCTGGATGAGTAGTGACAGTATGAGAGAGGTCAGTGATGTATCTGGATGGGGAGTGATAGCATGAGTGAGGTCAGTGATGTATCTGGATGGGTAGTGACAGTGTGAGTAAGGTCAGTGATGTACCTGGATGAGTAGAGATAGAATGAGTGAAGTCAGTGATGTATCTGGATGGGTAGTGACAGTATGAGTGAGGTCAGTGATGTATCTGGATGGCTAGTGACAGTATGAGTGAGGTCAGTGATGTATCTGGATGGGTAGTGAGAGGATGAGTGAGGATAGTGCTGTGTCTGGATGGGTACTGACAGTACAAGTGAGGTCAGTGAGGTATCTGGCTGATTAGTGACATTATAGTGAGGTCACTGATGTATCTGGATGGGTAGTGAGTGTACGAGTGAGGTCAGTGATGTATTTGAATGCTAGGGACTTTATCAGTGAGGTCAGTGATGTTTCTGGATGGGTAGTGAGAGTATGAGTAAGGTCAGTGATGTATCTGGTTGGATCGTGACAGTATGAGTGAGGTCAGTGCTGTATCTTGATGGGTAGTGACAGTATAAGTGAGGTCAGTGATGTATCTGGATGGGTAGTGTCAGTATGAGTTATGTCAGTGCTATATCTGGATGGGTAGTGACAGTATGAGTGAGATCAGTGATGTATCTGGATGGGTAGTGACTGTATGAGTGAGGTCAGTGATGTATCTGGATATGTAGTGAAAGTATGAGTGAGTTCAGTGATGTACCTGGATGGGTAGTGACAGTATGAGTGAGGTCAGTGATGCATCTGGATGGGAATTGAGGGTATGAGTGATGTCAGTGATGTATCTGGATTGGTAGTGACAGTTTGAGTGAGGTCAGAGATGTATCTGCATGTGTAGTGACAGTATGAGTGAGATCATTGATGTATCTGCACGGGTAGTGTAGTATAAGTGAGGTCAGTAATGTATCTGGATGAGTAGTGAAAGTATGAGTGAGCAGTGATGTATCTGGATGAGTAGTGAAAGTATGAGTGAGTTCAGTGATGTATCTGGATGGCTAGTGATAGTAAGAGTAAGGGTTGTGATGTACCTGGATGGGGAATGACAGTATGAGTGAGGTCAGTGATGTATCTGGATGGGTAGTGATAGTATGAGTGAGGTCAGTGATGTACCTGGATGGGGAATGACAGTATGAGTGAGGTCAGTGATGTATCTGGATGGGTAGTGACAGTATGAGTGAGGTCAGTGATGTATCTGGATGGGTAGTGACAGTATGAGTGAGGTCAGTGATGTATCTGGATGGGTAGTGACAGTATGAGTGAGGTCAGTGATGTATCTGGATGGCTAGTGACAGTATGAGTGAGGTCAGTGATGTATCTGGATGGGTAGTGAGAGGATGAGTGAGGAGAGTGCAGTGTCTGGATGGGTACTGACAGTACAAGTGAGGTCAGTTATGTATCTGGCTGATTAGTGACATTATGAGTGAGGTCACTGATGTATCTGGATGGGTAGTGAGTGTACGAGTGAGGTCAGTGATTAACCTGGAGCGGTAGTGAAAGTATGAGTGAGGTCAGTGATGTATCTGGATGGATAGTGTCAGTATGAGTTATGTCAGTGCTATATCTGGATGGGTAGTGACAGTATGAGTGAGGTAAGTGATGTATTTGGATGGGTAGTGACTGTATGAGTGAGGTCAGTGATGTATCTGGATGTGCAGTGAAAGTATGAGTGAGGTCAGTGATGTATCTGGATGGGTAGTGACAGTGTGAGTGAGGTAACTGATGCATCTGGTTGGGTAATGAGAGTATGAGTGAGGTCAGTGATGCATCTGGATGGGAATTGAGGGTATGAGTGATGTGAGTGATGTATCTGGATTGGTAGTGACAGTTTGAGTGAGGTTAGAGATGTATCTGCATGTGTAGTGACAGTATGAGTGAGATCAGTGATGTATCTGCACGAGCAGTGTAGTATAAGTGAGGTCAGTAATGTATCTGGATGAGTAGTGAAAGTATGAGTGAGCAGTGATGTATCTGGATGAGTAGTGAAAGTATGAGTGAGTTCAGTGATGTATCTGGATGGCTAGTGATAGTATGAGTAAGGGTAGTGATGTACCTGGATGGGGAGTGACAGTATGAGTGAGGTCAGTGATGTATCTGGATGGGTAGTGATAGTATGAGTGAGGTCAGTGATGTAACTGGATGGGTATTGACAATATGAGGGAGGTCAGTGATGTATCTGGATGGGTAGTGACAGTATGAGTGAGGTCAGTGATGTATCTGGATGGGTAGTGATAGTATGAGTGAGGTCAGTGATGTATCTGGATGGGTAGTGAAGGTATGAGTGAGGTCAGTGATGTACCTGACTGGGTAGTGACAGTATGAGAAAGGTCAGTGATGTATCTGGATGGGTAGTGAAGGTATGAGTGAGGTCAGTGATGTACCTGGATGTGTAGTGACAGTATGAGTGAGGTCAGTGATGTATCTGGATGGGTAGTGACAGTGTGAGTGAGGTCAGTGATGGATGTGGAAGAGTAGTGACAGTATGAGTGAGGTCAGTGATGTATCTGGATGGGTAGTGCCAGTATGAGTGAGGTCAATGATGTACCTGGATGGGTAGTGCCAGTATGAGTGAGGTGAGGGCTGTACCTGGATGGGTAGTGCCAGTATGAGTGGGGTCAGTGATGTGTCTGAATGGGTAGTGATAGTAAGAGTGAGGACAGTGATGTATCTGGATGGGTAGTGACAGTATGAATGAGGTCAGTGCTGTACCTGGATGGATATTGACAGTAGGAGTGAGGTCAGTGATGTATCTGGATGAGTCGTGAAAGTATGAGTGATATCAGTGATGTACGTGGATGGGTAGTGATAGTATGCGTGAGGTCAGTGATGTACCTGGATGGGTATTGACAATATGAGTGAGGTCAGTGATGTATCTGGATGAGCATTGACAATATGAGTGAGGTCAGTGATGTATCTGGATGGGTAGTGACAGTATGAATGTGGTCAGTGATGTTCCTGGATGGGTGGTGACAGTATGAGTGAGATAAGTGATGTATCTGCATAGTTAGTGATAGTATGAGTGAGGTCAGTGATGTATCTGGATAGGTAGTGACAGTGTGAGTAAGGTCAGTGATGTACCTGGATGGGTAGTGACAGTATGAGTGAGATCAGTGATGTGTCTGGATGTGTAGTGAGAGTATGAGTGAGATCAGTGATGCATCTGGATGGGTAGTGAGAGTATGAGTGATGTCAGTGATGTATCTGGATTGGTAGTGACAGTTTGAGTGAGGTCAGTGATGTATCTGGATGGGTAGTGACAATATGAGTGAGGTCAGTCATGTATCTGGATGGGTAGTGACAGTGTGAGTGATGTCAGTGATGTTTCTGGATGGGTAGTGACAGTGTGAGTAAGGTCAGTGATGTATCTGGATGAGTAGAGATAGAATGAGTGAGGTCAGTGATGTATCTGGATGGGTAGTGACAGTATGAGTGAGGTCAGCGATGTATCTGGATGGCTAGTGACAGTATGAGTGAGGTCAGTGATGTGTCTGGATGGGTAGTGAGAGGACGAGTGAGGTTAGTGCTGTGTCTGGATGGGTACTGACAGTATAAGTGAGGTCAGTGATGTATCTGGATGATTAGTGACATTATGAGTGAGGTCACTGATGTATCTGGATGGGTAGTGAGTGTACGAGTGAGGTCAGTGATGTACCTGGAGGGGTAGTGACTGTATGAGTGAGGTCAGTGATGTACTTGAATGCTAGGGACTTTATCAGTGAGGTCAGTGATGTATCTGGATGGGTAGTGACAGTATGAGTGAGGTCAGAGATGTATCTGGATGGGTAGTGTCAGTATGAGCTATGTCAGTGCTATATCTGGATGGGTATTGACAGTATGAGTGAGGTCAGTGATGTATCTGAATGGGTAGTGACAGTATGAGTGGGGTCATTTATGTATCTGGATTGGTCGTGACAGTTTGCGTGAGATCAGTGATGTATCTGGATGGGTAGAGACAGTATGAGTGAGGTCATTTATGTATCTGCATGGGTCGTGACAGTTTGAGTGAGATCAGTGATGTATCTGGATGGGTAGTGACAGTATGAGTGAGGTCAGTGATATACCTGGATGAGTAGTGACTGTATGAGTGAGGTCAGTGATGTACCTAGATGTAGTGAAAGTATGAGTGAGTTCAGTGATGTACCTGGATTGGTAGTGACAGTTTGAGTGAGGTCAGTGATGTATCTGCATGTGTAGTGAAAGTATGAGTGAGTTCAGTGATGTATCTGGATGGCTAGTGATACTATGAGTAAGGGTAGTGATGTACCTGGATGGGGAGTGACAGTATGATTGAGGTCAGTGATTTTTCTGGATGGGTATTGACAGTATGAGTGAGGTTAGTGATGCGTCTGGATGGGTAGTGACAGTATTAGTGAGGTCAGTAATGTACCTGGATGAGTCGTGAAAGTATGAGTGTTTTCAGTGATGTATCTGGATGGGTAGTGACAGTAGGAGTGAGGTCAGTGATGTAGTTGGATGGGTAGTGATAGTATGAGTGAGGTCAATGATGTACCTGGATGGGTATTGACAATATGAGGGAGGTCAGTGATGTATCTGGATGGGTAGTGACAGTATGAGTGAGGTCAGTGATGTACATGGATGGGTATTGACAGTATGAGTGAGGTCAGTGATGTATCTGGATGGTTAGTGAAGGTATGAGTGAGGTCAGTGATGTACCTGGATGGGTAGTGACAGTATGAGTGAGGTCAGTGATGTATCTGAATGGGTCGTGACAGTGTGAGTGAGGTCAGTGATGGATCTGGATGAGTAGTGACAGTATGAGTGAGGTCAGTGATGTATCTGGATGGGTAGTGATAGCATGACTGAGGTCAGTGATGTATCTGGATGGGTAGTGACAGTATGAGTGAGGTCAGTGATGTACCTGGATGAGTCGTGAAAGTATGAGTGTTTTCAGTGATGTATCTGGATGGGTAGTGACAGTAGGAGTGAGGTCAGTGATGTATTTGGATGGGTAGTGATCGTATGAGTGAGGTCAGTGATGTACCTGGATGGGCATTGACAATATGAGGGAGGTCAGTGATGTATCTGGATGGGTAGTGACAGTATGAGTGAGGTACATGGATGGGTACTGACAGTATGAGTGAGGTCAGTGATGTATCTGGATGGGTAGTGACAGTATGAGTGAGGTCAGTGATGTACCTGGATGGGTAGTGACAGTATGAGTGAGGTCAGTGATGTATCTGGATGGGTAGTGACAGTGTGAGTGAGGTCAGTGATGGATCTGGATGAGTAGTGACAGTATGAGTGAGGTCAGTGATGTATCTGGAGGGGTAGTGATAGCATGAGTGAGGTCAGTGATGTATCTGGATGGGTAGTGACAGTATGAGTGAGGTCAGTGATGTATCTGGATGGCTAGTGACAGTATGAGTGAGGTCAGTGATGTACCTGGATGGGTAGTGAGAGTATGAGTGAGGTCAGTGCTGTGTCTGGATGGGTACTGACAGTATAAGTGAGGTCAGTGATGTATCTGGATGATTAGTGACATTATGTGTGAGGTCACTGATGTATCTGGATGGGTAGTGACAGTATGAGTGAGGTCAGGGATGTACCTGGAGGGGTAGTGGCAGTATGAGTGAGGTCAGTGATGTATTTGAATGCTAGGGACTTTATCAGTATGGTCAGTGATGTATCTCTATGGGTAGTGAGAGTATGAGTAAGGTCAGTGATGTATCTGGTTGGGTCGTGACAGTATGAGTGAGGTCAGTGCTGTATCTTGATGGGTAGTGACAGTATGAGTGAGGTAAGTGATGTATCTGGATGGGTAGTGACAGTATGAGTGAGGTCATTGATGTATCTGGATGGGTCGTGACAGTTTGAGTGAGGTCAGTGATGCATCTGGATGGGTAGTGAGGGTATGAGTGATGCCAGTGATGCATCTGGATGGGTAGTGAAAGTATGAGTGAGGTCAGTGATGTATCTGGATGTGTAGTGAAAGTATGAGTGAGTTCAGTGATGTACCTGGATGGGTAGTGACAGTATGAGTTATGTCACTGATGCATCTGGATGGCTAGTGAGAGTATGAGTGAGGTCAGTGATGCATCTGGATGGGAAGTGAGAGTATGAGTGATGTCAGTGATGTATCCGGATGGGTAGTGACAGTGTGAGTAAGGTCAGTAATGCACCTGGATGGGTAGAGATCGTATGAGTGAGGTCAGTGATGTATCTGGATGGGTAGTTACAGTATGAGTGAGGTCAATGATGTACCTGGATGGGTAGTGACAGTATGAGTGAGGTCAGTGATGTATCTGGATTGGTATTGACAATATGAGTGAGGGCAGTGATGTATCTGGATGGGTAGTGACAGTTTGAGTAAGGTCAGTGATGTACCTGGATGGGTAGTGACAGTATGAGTGAGATCAGTGATGTATCTGGATTGTAGTGACAGTATGAGTGAGGTCAGTGATGTATCTGAATGGGTAGTGATAGTATGAGTGAGGTCAGTGATGTATCTGGATGGGTAGTGATGGCATGAGTGAGGTCACTGCTGTATCTGGATGTGTAGTGACAGTATGAGTGAGGTCAGTGCTGTATCTGGATGTGTAGTGACAGTATGAGTGAGTTCAGTGCTGTTCCTGGATGGATATTGACAGTAGGAGTGAGGTCAGTGATGTATCTGGATGAGTCGTGAAAGTATGGGTGATATCAGTGATGTACGTGGATGGGTAGTGATAGTATGCGTGAGGTCAGTGATGTATCTGGATGTGTAGTGATAGCATGAGTGAGGTCACTGCTGTATCTGGATGTGTAGTGACAGTATGAGTGAGGTCAGTGCTGTACCTGGATGGATATTGACAGTAGGAGTGAGGTCAGTGATGTATCTGGATAGGTAGTGACAGTGTGAGTAAGGTCAGTGATGTACCTGGATGGGTAGTGACAGTATGAATGAGGTCAGTGATGAATCTCGATGTGTAGTGATAGTATGAGTGAGGTCAGTGCTGTATCTGGATGCGCAGTGACAGTATGAGTGAGATCAGTGATGTAGTTGGATGGGTATTGACAATATGAGTGAGGTCAGTGATGTATCTGGATGGGTAGTGACAGTATGAATGTGGTCAGTGATGTTCCTGAATGGGTAGTGACAGTATGAGTGAGATAAGTGATGTATCTGCATAGTTAGTGATATTATGAGTGAGGTCAGTGATTTATCTGGATAGGTAGTGACAGTGTGAGTAAGGTCAGTGATGTACCTGGATGGGTAGTGACATTATGAGTGAGATCAGTGATGTATCTGGATTGTAGTGACAGTATGAGTGAGGTCAGTGATGCATCTGGATGTGTAGTGAGAGTATGAGTGAGGTCAGTGATGCATCTGGATGGGTAATGAGAGTATGAGTGATGTCAGTGATGTATCTGGATTGGTAGTGACAGTTTGAGTGAGGTCAGTGCTGTATCTGGATGGGTAGTGACAGTATGAGTGTGTTCAGTGATGTATCTGGATGGGTAGTGACAGTATGAGTGAGGCCAGTGATGTATTTGAATTGGTTGTGATAGTATGAGTGAGGTCAGTGATGTACCTGGATGGGTATTGACAATATGAGTGAGGTCAGTGATGTATCTGGATGGTTAGTGACAGTATGAGTGATGTCGGTGATGTATCTGCATCGGTAGTGATAGTATGAGTGAGGTCAGTGATGTATCTGGATGGGTAGTGAGAGTGTGAGTGAGGTCAGTGATGTACCTGGATGGGTAGTGATAGTATGAGTGAGGTCAGTGATGTACCTGCATGGGTAGTGACAGTATGAGTGATGTCAGTTATGTACCTGGATGAGTCGTGATAGTATGAGTGAGGTCAGTGATGTACCTTGATGGGTAGTGACAGTATGAGTGAGGTCAGTGATGTATCTGGATGGGTAGTGACAGTATGAGTGAGGTCAGTGATGTACCTGGATGGGTATTGACAGTATGAGTGATGTCAGTGATGTATCTGGATGGGTAGTGACAGTATGAGTCGGGTCAGTTCTGTACCTGGATGGGTAGTGAGAGTATGAGTGATGTCAGTGATGTATCTGGATGGGTGGTGATAGTATGAGTGAGGTCAGTGATATATCTGGATGAGTAGTGACAGTATGAGTGAGATCAGTGATGTATCTTGATGGGTCGAGTCAGTATGAGTGAAGTCAGTGATGTATCTGGATCGGTAGTGACAGTATGAGTGAGGTCAGTGGTGCACCTGGATGGGTAGTGATAGTATGAGTGAGGTCAGTGATGTATCTGCATAGGTAGTGAGAGTCTGAGTGAGGTCAGTGATGTATCTGGATGTGAAGTGACAGTGTGAGTGAGGTCAGTGATGTACCTGGATGGGTAGTGATAGTATGAGTGAGGTCAGTGATCTATCTGGAAGGGTCGTGATAGTGTGAGTGAGGTCAGTGCTGTACCTGGATGGGTAGTGACAGTATGAGTGAGGTCAGTGATGTACCTGGATGGGTAGTGACAGTATGAGTGAGTTCAGTGATGTATCTGGATGACTAGTGACAGTATGACTGAGGTCAGTGGTGCACCTGGATGGGTAGTGATACTATGCGTGAGGTCAGTGATGTATCTGGATGAGTAATGACAGTTTGAGTGAGGTCAGTGGTGTACCTGGATGGGTAGTGATAGTATGAGTGAGATCAGTGATGTATTTGGATGAGTACTGACAGTATGTGTGAGGTCAGTGCTGTACCTGGATGGGTATTACACACTGTTCCACCACAAATGTTGCAGCTGTGTGTTGACCTCGATGCTTGCCCACACCAGGATTTGTCTGTCGTGCCATCTGCATGGCACTGGCTTCAACACGCAGGCACACGTTACAATCATATCCCACAGGTTCGGTGCTCAGACCTGCTGGAGCAAACTACGGTGCGAGCGGGCTGACCTATTTCGGAGCCTCTTACATGGAAACTGCTGCAGGCCGGAGCCCTGAGCCACTGAGTATGTGAAGAGCAGACGAACGCAGATACTGTGCTGCGAATTGTGGCTTGAAAGAGGGTGCTCTTGTCAAGCGCATAGGCACTCTGAATGCTTTTGGCCCTAGAACATCAGGTGCAGTGGCGGAGAGATAGTGGGAGAGAGAAACCGTATGTCTGTCTGTGTCTGTCTCTGGAACTCTCAGTCTCTCTCTTACTCACACCACTATCTCTCTGTCCCTCTCCCCCCCCCCCTCTCTCTGTCACAGTATGTCTGTCTGTGTCTCTGTTTCTGTTTCTCTCAGTCCCTCTCACACTCACACCACTATCTCTCTGGTGCAATTCGAGATTGGGGAGAGGGATAGAGTGGGATCGAATGATATTGAGGAGAGAAAGTGGGAGAGATTGAGAGACAAAGACTTGGGAGAGAGAAATACCGGAGTGAGCATGACTGAGGGACATCGAGAGAGGGGCTAGAGAGATTGGGGGAAAGAGAGGGGTGACAGAGATAGAGAGGGACAGAGAGGTAGTGGTGTGAGTGAGAGGGAGACTGCGAGTAACAGAGGCAGAGACATAAACAGACATAGAGTGACAGAGAGAGAGAGAGGGAGAGGGACAGAGAGACAGTGGTGTGAGTGAGGGAGAGACTGAGAGAAACAGTGACAGAGACACAGACAGACATGGAGTGACAGAGAAAGAGAGGGAGAGGGACAGAGAGATAGTGGTGTGAGTGAGAGAGAGATTGAGAGTTACAGTGACAGAGGCACAGACAGACATAGAGTGACAGAGAGAGAGAGAGGGAGAAGGACAGAGAGATAATGGTGTGAATGAGAGAGAGACTGAGTGAAACAGTGACAGAGACACAGACAGACATACAGTGGCAGAGAGAGAGAGGGAAAGATAGATAGTGGTGTGAGTGAGAGAGAGACTGAGAGAAACAGTGACAGAGACACAGACAGAAATAGAGTGACAGAGAGAGGGAGAGAGACAGAGCGATAGTGGTGTGAGTGAGAGAGAGACTGAGATAAACAGTGACAGAGACACAGACAGACATAGAGTGACAGAGAGAGAGAGAGGGAGAGGGACAGAGAGATATTGCTGTGAGTGAGAGAGAGACTGAGAGAAACAGTGACAGAGACACAGACAGACATAGAGTGACAGAGAGAGAGAGGGGGAGAGGGACAGAGAGATAGTGGTGTGAGTGAGAGAGAGACTGAGAGAAACAGTGACAGAGACACAGACAGATATGGAGTGACAGAGAAAGAGAGAGAGAGGGACAGAGAGATACTGGTGTGAGTGAGAGAGAGACTGAGAAAAACAGTGACAGAGATACAGACAGACATACAGTGAAAGGGACAGAGAGGGAGACGGACAGACAGAGCGAAGGAGACAGCGAGACAGTGTCATACGGAAATGGAGAGAGAGAAAGAGACAGGAAAAGAGGCGAAAAGAGAGATTGAGAGAGAGTGGTGAGACTAAGGTTTGTCTAGTCCATTCCTGGGGATTGCACAGTGGTCATATGTTGGATGTACAACAACACCTTATATTTATATAGTGCTTTAAAGTGGCGAAACATTGCAAGGTGCTCCATAGATGTATGATGAGATAAAACAAACTGGACACTGAACCACACAAGTAGAAATATTGCAAGTGATCAAGAGGAAGTTTATAAGGAACATCGTTAAGGGGAAAAAAAGGTCGGGAGGTGGAGAGGATAAGGGACAAATTCCTGAGTTGGAGCCCAGGCAACAGGAGTCACGGCCACCAATGGTGGAGCGATTATAATCTGGGATGCTCAAGAGGGAAGAATTAGCGGGTGGAAGACATCTCTAGGGTTGTGGGGTGGAGGAGGTGTCATAGATAGCTAGGGGTTAAGGGCAATGGAGGGATTTTAAAACAGAATGAGGATTTTGAAATGGAGGCGTTGTTTAACCGGGAGCCAATGTAGTTCAGCGAGCACAGGGGAGATGGGTGACAGGAATTTGGTGCGAGTTGTGTCATTGGTAGCACAGTTTCGGATCATCTATAGTGTATGTCGGGGAAAATGTGGGAGGCCTACCAGGGGTGTGTTGGAATAATCGTGTCTAGAGGTAATGGAGGAATGGTCGAGGGTTTCAGCAGCGGATGAGCTGAGGCAAGCGGCGGTCTCGGGCGATGTTACGGAGTTGGAAATAGGTGGTCTTAGTTATGCTGCGGATATGAGGTGGAAAGCTAATTTCAGGGTCAAATGTAACAGCAAGGTTGCGAACAGCCTGGTTCAGTCTCAGACAGTAGATGGGGAAAGGGATGGTGTCAGTAGCTAGGGAACGGAGTTTGTGGCGGGGACTGAAAACAATGGGTTTGCTATTCGCAATATTCAATTGGAGAAAATTTCTGCTCATCCGGAACAACACAGTTGGAGGTGCAGCTCATATTGTGTGGCTGCTGGGAGGAGGCTAAAAACAACAATCCTTAGGCTCACGGAGTCCCCAGCTCAGGTCCAGTTACATTTTGCGAGCTTCTGGTCCCCTTTTTGAAAGTGTTTCTCCGTGTTATTCCAATCATGTTACGAGAGACGGGATAGGGTTTGTGGACCAGCTTGTATCTCAGAGTCTGTGAGAGACGGAGGGAACGGCAGCAGACATAGAGAAAACAACTTCTCCAAAACAGAACCCAACTCCTCACCAATCTCAGGGAAGATAAACTCACCGCCTTCTTAGGAAGTTTCACCACTTTATTCACCTTCTTATTTGAGCTCTGTTTGGAATCCGTTTATTTTATTATTCTATTGAGTGTTTAACGGCAGCCTTGAAGTGGGAGAAGGAACTTGGAGCAGTTTATTCTCACAATGCTACAACCAGACTTGAAACCGTTTTAAGATTTTTAATGAACCTTTCACAAAATGAAGCTTTGAAAACACGTTTCCTCCTAAGTTTCGAAGGTGATTTCGGAAGAAACAGGCAAAAATCAGTTTTCGCCTCCTCGAAACAAGTCCCAAACTGGTCTTGAAATCCAAAAACTTCTAAGGAGGCTCCGAATTGCTCAACACGTTTAAAATTGATGGTCTTCAATATTTGATGTTAAGCGATTGAATAAAGTGTGCAGCTTTACACAAACACGCTCCCCATGTTGTTGAAGAGGGAAGGGCAGGGGACGAGGTGTCGGAGTTACACGTTACTTTTTATGAACATTAAAAAGTATCGTTAAGCCGTTTAGGAAGAGAAGCAAAAAAAGTTAAAAGCGCAAACCTTTTTATTTTATACAACATAAAAACAGAAATTGCAGGAAATATCCAGCAGGTCAGGCAGTAACTGTGGAGAGAGAAACCGAGTTAATGTTTCAGGTCTGTCAACTTTCACCAGAACTGTAAAATGATCGAGATGTAACAGATTTAAACCAGGTGCAGAGGCAGAGAAAGTTGGGAGGGAGGAAAGAACAAAAGGAAAGCCAAGTGTTATGGTGGAAGACAGGGGAGGTTAAATCCTGCCTCTGCACCTGGTTAAAATCTGTTACATCTCTAACTTCTTCCAGTTCTGACCGAAATCTCACAGACCTAAATGGTTACATTAGTTTCTCTCTCCACAGAAGCTGCCTGACCTTCTGAGTAGTTCCAGCATTTTCTGTTATAGTTTCAGATTCCAGCATCCGCTGATTATTGCGATTGTGAACTATTTTAATTTGTCTGACGTTCTACAGTCCAAACAAGTCTCAGGGAAAATGTAAATATAGATTTACTCCTAAACGTTTTATGGAATGTTAATAGAAACAAGAATTATGTAATGATGTATCAAATAGCAGGAAGCGAGTTTATAAGAAAACACTATTTGTTTTTTGACAACTACAGAGAAAATACTTTGATAAACTGACAATGTACAACTTAGATTTTGTATATATGTTTGAAATAGAAGAATAAAAATTGAGAGTACAATGACGTTTGTTTCCCACTATATAATTGGGAAGTACTTAAACTTATTCAACACTTTTAGTAATAAGAGCAGGGATTTATACCGTGCCCAATGTTTGAAAGAAAAACATGAAAAGCAACATTTGTATTTTAACATCTTTAATTCACCATATTAGTCAACATTTCCAAGTCAGACTGATTGTTTGACCTATCCAGGAAGAAAGATGAATGTTTATTTCAGTTAAATCATAGCTCTCCCTGAATTTGGTTTTTAATTCGGTGATGCACAGTGGGTATGTGTTTTTCTGCACTTGTGAATAAGTGTCTCATTTCTGACATGTTACATGGCATGGTGCAAGAAGGCCACCGTTATTAATGGAAGTGGTTGCAGTTGGAAATTGCGGTCCATTTTGTTCAATTCCTTTTTATACCTTGAAGTAAAGAATTACGGCAATTTAATGTGCTGGTTGTCTGTTTGTATTATGATTAAAATTCTAATTACTTATGTGGACATAAAGGATATCAGCGCCCTAGGAAACTCACTGTTCCTGCTTCTTCTGCTGCCATTGCTAGGGTCACATGAGAGATGCGGCTAATAGGTTGACAACTTTAAAATTAATACAAATTGCACGAATATATAAGCCTCTTTCAGCTCACCTTGGGCATTTGGATTGTCTGTCGATGCATAACCGTATAACTGAGTAATGGTTTTCTAGTGTTAATGCATTATTATGCAGTTCTTTTAAATCCCACTCATTTTTGATCAGCTATAATTTTTTAATTGATTTTGTACATGAGGAACTAAAAACTTTTAATTAATTCTATCGTAAACAACATGCATAAGAGTCCTGTAAATATCAAACGATTTTCAAGATGGATCAGTGTGGGTTGGAGCATTTTGGTCAGAGAGATAATGACCCAAGCTACCCTTGGAAACTAAGGGTACGAATGGTGTCGAAGTGCAAAGGGTTCTCTGGGTACAGATGCAAAAGTCACTAAAGGAAGCAATGGAGGATAATAAGGCCATACAAGTGCAAATGGAGCACTGGAGATCATTTATAGAGGATTATCATTAAACAGCAGATAAGTTATGTAAACCCTGTATCTAACCTTGTCCTATTATCTAATGACATGAGACGGTTGGCTGCCAATATCGTATAACTCTACATATGATTTCAAATGGTTGCTGCTGCTGTTTTTGTTGTAAAAACTGTTGGAAATAATGTTGTTGTAAACTTTGCCCAGAGGTGAAAAGTTCGCGCCAAAAGGAGTTTCTGGTCCGCTCAGTACAAACAATTAGAGGCAACATTGGGGGGGGAGAGTCTGAGGGTATTGGGTGTGGTGGGGAGTGTCTGAGGGTATTGAGTGTGGTGTGGAGGGTCTGAGGGTATTGGGTGGGGTGGGGAGGGTCTGAGGATATTGGGTGGGTTGGGGAGCGTCTGAGTATATTGGGTGGGGTGGGGAGGGTCTGAGGATATTGGGTGGGGTGGGGAGGAACTGAGGATATTGGGTGGTGTGGGGAGGTTCTGATGATATTTGGTGGGGAGGGGAGTGTCTGAGAAATTGGGTGGGGTGGGGAGAGTCTGAGGGTATTGGGTCGGGGGGGAGGGTCTGAGGATATTGGGTGGGGTGGGGAGGTTCTGAGGATATTGGGTGGGGAGGAGCTGAGAATATTGGGTGGGGTGGTGAGGGTCTGAGGAGATTGGGTGGGGTGGGGAGGGTCTGAGGATATTGGGTGGGGTGGGGAGGGTCTGAGGATATTGGGTGGGGTGGTGAGCGTCTGAGGATATTGGGTGGGGTGTGGAGGAGCTGAGGATATTGGGTGGGGTGGGGAGGATCTGAGGATATTGGGTGGGGTGGGATGGGGAGTGTCTGAGGATATTGGGTGGGGAGGAGCTGAGGATATTGGGTGGGTTGGGGAGGGTCTGAATATATAGGGTGGGGTGGGGAGTGTCTGAGGATATTGGTTGGGGTGGGGTGTGTCTGTCGATATTGGGTGGGAAGGGTCTGAGGATATTGGTTAGGGTGGAGAGGGTCTGAGGAGATTGGGTGGGGTGGGGAGTGTATGAGGATATTGGGTGGGGAGGGTCTGAGGATATGGGTGGGGTGGGGAGGGTCTGAGGATATTGGGTAGGGAGGAGCTATGGATACTGGTTGGGGAGGGGAGGGTGTGAGGATATCGGATGGGGTGGGAAGGATCTGAGGATATTGGGTGGGGTGGGGCTGGTCTGAGGATATTGGGTGGGGTGGGGAGGGTCTGAGGATATTGGGTGGGGTGGTGAGGGTCTGAGGATATTGGGTGGGGTGGGGAGGAGCTGAGGTTATTGGGTGGGGTGGGGAAGGTCTGAGGATATTGGGTGATGTGCGGAGTGTCCGAGGATATTGGGTGGGTTGGGGAGGGTCTGAGGATATTGGTTGGGCTGGGGAGGGTCTGAGGATATTGGGTGGGGTTGGGAGGCTCTGAGGATATTGGGTGGGGTGGGGAGGGTCTGAAAATTATGGGTGGTGTGGGCAGCGTCTGAGGAATTTGGGTGTGGTGGAGAGTGTCTGAGGATATTGGGTGGGGTGGGGAGATTCTGAGGATATTGGGTGGGGTGGGGAGGGTCTGAGGATATTGGGTGGAGTGGGGAGGGTCTGATGATATTGGGTGGGGTGGGGAGGGCCTGAGCATATTGGGTGCGGTGGGGAGGGTCTGAGGATATTGGGTGGGGTTGGGTGTGTCTGAGGATATTGGGTGGGGTGGGGAGGGTCTGAGGATCATGGGTGGGGTGGGGAGTGTCTGAGGATATTGGGTGGGGAGGGTCTGTGGATATTGGGTGTGGTGGGGGTTGCTCTGAGGATATTGGGTGGGGAGGAATAAGGATATTGTGAGGGGTGGAGAGTGTCTGAGGATATTGGGTGGGGTGTGGAGGAGCTGAGGATATTGGGTGGGATGGGGAGGGTGTGAGGATATTGGGTGAGGTGGGAAGGGTCTGAGGATATTGGGTGGGGAGGGTCTGAGGCTATTGGATGGTGTGGGGAGTGTCTGAGGATATTGGGTGGGGTGGGGAGTGTCTGTGGATATTGGGTGGGGAGGAGCTGAGGATATTGGGTGGGGTGGGGATTATCTGAGGATATAGGGTGGGGTGGGGAGTATCTGAGGATATTGGTTGGGGTGGGGAGGGTCTGAGGATATTGCGTGGGTTGGGGAGGATCTGAGGATATTGGTTGGGGTGGGGAGTGTCTGTGGATATTGGGTGGGGAGGGTCTGAGGATATTGCGTCGGGTGGGGAGGGTCTGAAGATATTGTGTTGGGTGGGGAGGGTCTGAGGATATTGGGTGGGTGGGGACGTCTGTGGATATTGGGTGGGGAGGGTCTGAGGATATTGGGTGGAGTGGGGAGGGTTTGAGGATATTGGGAGGGGTTTGGAGGCTCTGAGGATATTGGGTGGGGTGGGGAGTGTCTGAGGATATTGAGTGGGGAGGGGCTGAGGATATTGGGTGGGGTGGGGAGTTTCTGAGGATATTGGGTGGGGTGGGGAGTTTCTGAGGATATTGGTTGGGGTGGGGAGGGTGTGCGGATATTGGGTGGGGTTGGGAGGGTCTGACGCTATTGGGTGGGGAGGAGCTAAGGATATTGGTTGGGGTGGGGAAGGTGTGCGGATATTGGGTGGGTTGGGGAGTGTCTGAGGATATTGGGTGGGGTGGGGAGGGTCTGAGGATATTGGGTGGGGTGGGGAGGGTCTGAGGATATTGGGTGTGGTGGAGAGTGTCTGAGGATATTGGGTGGGATGGGGAGGGTCTGAGGATATTGGGTGGGGTGGGGAGGGTCTGAGGATATTTGGTGGGGTGGGGAGGGTCTGAGGATATTGGGTGGGGTCGGGAGTGTATGAGGATATTGAGTGGGGAGGGTCTGAGGATATTGGGTGGGGTGGAGAGGGTCTGAGGATATTGGGTGGGGAGGAGCTATGGATACTGGTTGGGGTGGGGAGGGTGTGAGGATATTGGATGGGGTGGGAAGGATCTGAGATTATTGGGTGAGGTGGGGCGGGTCTGAGGATATTGTGTGGGGTGCAGAGTGTCTGAGGATATTGGGTGCGGTGTGGTGGAGCTGAGGATATTTGGTGGGGTGGGGAGGGTGTGAGGATATTGAGTGTGGTGGGAAGGGTCTGAGGATATTGGGTGGAGAGTGTCTGAGGCTATTGGTTGGTGTGGGGAGGGTCTCATAATATTGGGTGGGGTGGGGAGTGTCTGAGGATATTGGGTGGGTTGGGGACGGTCTGAGGATATTGGTTGGGGTGGGGAGGGTCTGAGGATATTGGGTGGGGTGGGGAGGCTCTGAGGATATTGGGTGGGGTGGGGAGGGTGTGAAGACTTTTGGTGGTGTGGGGAGGTTCTGAGGATATTGGGTGGGGTTGGGAAGGGTCTGAGGATATTGGGTGGGGTAGGGAGAGTCTGAGGATATTGGGTGGGGTAGAGAGGGTCTGAGGATATTGGGTGGTGTGGGGAGTGTATGAGGATATTGGGTGGGGAGGGTCTGAGGATATTGGGTGGGGTAGGGAGGTACTGAGGATATTGGGTGGGGAGGAGCTATGGATACTGGTTGGGGTGGGGAGGGTGTGAGGATATTGGATGGGGTGGGAAGGATCTGAGGATATAGTGTGGGGTGGAGAGTGTCTGAGAATATTGGGTGGGGTGGGGCGGGTCTGAGGATATTGTGTGGGGTGGAGAGTGTCTGAGGATATTGGGTGGGGTGTGGTGGATCTGAGGATATTGGATGTGGTGGGGAAGGTGTGACGATATTGGGTGTGGTGGGAAGGGTCTGAGGATATTGGATGGGGAGGGTCTGAGGCTATTGGATGGTGTGGGGAGTGTCTGAGGATATTGGGTGGGGTGGGGAGTGTCTGAGGATATTGGGTGGGGTGGTGTGGGTCTGAGGATATTGCGTAGGGTGGGGAGAGTCTGAGGATATTGGGTGGGTTGGGGAGGATCTGAGGATATTGGGTGGGGTGGGGAGTGTCTGAGGATATTGAGTGGGGAGGAGCTGAGGATATTGGGTGGCGTGGGGAATGTCTGAGGATATCGGGTGGGGTGGGGATTATCTGAGGATATTGGTTGGGGTGGGGAGGGTCTGAGGATATTGGGTGGAGTAGGGAGGGTCTGAGGATATTGGGTGGGGTGGGGAGGATCTGAGGATATTGGTTGGGGTGGGGAGTGTCTGTGGATATTGGGTGGGGAGGGTCTGAGGATATTGGGTGGGTTGGGTAGGATCTGAGGATATTGGGAGGGGTGGGGAGGCTCTGAGGATATTGGGTGGGGTGGGGAGTGTCTGAGGATTTTGCGTGGGGAGGAGCTGAGGATATTGGGTGGGGTGGGGCGTATCTGAGGATATTGGTTGGGGTGGGGAGTGTCTGTGGATATTGGGTGGGGAGGGTCTGAGGATATTGGTTGGGGTGGGGAGGGTGTGAGGCTATTGGGCGGGGTGGGGAGGTTCTGAGGATATTGGGTGGGGTGGGGAGGGTCTGAGGATATTGGGTGGGGTGGGGAGTGTCTGAGGATATTGGGTGGAGAGTGTCTGAGGATATTGGGTGTGGTGGGGAGGGTCTGAGGATATTGGGTGGGGAGGAGCTAAGGATACTGGGGGGGGTGGGGAGGGTGTGAGGATATTGGATGTGGTGGGACGGATCTGAGGATATTGGGTGGAGTAGGGAGGGTTTGAGGTTATAGGGTGGTGTGGGGAGGGTGTGAGGATATTGGGTGGGGTGGGGAGGGTCTGAGGATATTGAGTGGAATGAGGAGGGTCTGAGGATATTGGTTGGGGTGGGGAGGGTCTGAGGATATTGGGTGTGGTGGGGAGGGTCTGAGGATATTGGGTGGGGTGGGGAGGGTCTGAGGATATTGGTTGGGGTGGGGAGGGTCTGAGGATATTGGGTGGGGTGGGGAGGCTCTGAGGATATTGGGTGGGGTGGGGAGGGTGTGAAGATTTTGAGTGGTGTGCGGAGGTTCTGAGGATATTGGGTGGGATGGGGAGGGTCTGAGGATATTGGGTGGGGTGGGGAGTGTCTGAGGATATTGGGTGGGGTGGGGAGGGTCTGAGGATATTTGGTGGGGTGGGGAGGGTCTGAGGATATTGGGTGGGGTGGGGAGTGTATGAGGATATTGGGTGGGGAGGGTCTGAGGATATTGGTGGGGTAGCGAGGGTCTGAGGATATTGGGTGGGGAGGAGCTATGGATACTGGTTGGGGTGGGGAGTGTGTGAGGATATTGGATGGGGTGGGAAGGATCTGAGGATATTGGGTGGGGTGGGGCGGGTCTGAGGATATTGTGTGGGGTGGGGAGGGTCTGAGGATATTGGGTGGGGTGTGGTGGAGCTGAGGATATTGGGTGGGGTGGGGAGGGTGTGACGATATTGGGTGTGGTGGGGAGGGTCTGAGGTTATTGGGTGGGGAGGAGCTAAGGATACTGGGTGGGGTGGGGCGGGTGTGAGGATATTGGATGTGGTGGGAAGGATCTGAGGATATTGGGTGGAGTAGGGAGGGTCTGAGGATATTGAGTGGGATGGGGAGGGTCTGAGGATATTGAGTGGGGTGGGGAGGGTCTGAGGATATTGGGTGGGGTGGGGAGGGTCTGAGGATATTGAGTGGGATGAGGAGGGTCTGAGGATATTGAGTGGGGTGGGGAGGGTCTGAGGATATTGGGTGGGGTGGGGAGTGTCTGAGGATATTGAGTGGGGAGGAGCTGAGGATATTGGGTGGGGTGGGGAGGTTCTGATGATATAGGGTGGGGTGGGGATTATCTGAGGATATTGGTTGGGGTGGGGAGGGTCTGAGGATCTTGGGTGGGGTGGGGAGGATCTGAGGATATTGGTTGGGGTGGGGAGTGTCTGTGGATATTGGGTGGGGAGTGTCTGAGGATATTGCATGGGGTGGGGAGGGTCTGAGGATATTGGGTGGGGTGCGGAGGGTCTGAGGATATTGGGTGGCGTGGGGACTGTCTGTGGATATTGGGTGGGGAGGGTCTGAGGATATTCGGTAGGGTGGGGAGTGTCTGAGGATATTGGGTGGAGTGGGGAGGGTCTGAGGATATTGGGTGGGTTGGGGAGGATCTGAGGATATTGGGAGGGTTGGGGAGGCTCTGAGGATATTGGGTGGGGTGGGGAGTGTCTGAGGATTTTGCGTGGGGAGGAGCTGAGGATATTGGGTGGGGTGGGGAGTTTCTGAGGATATAGGGTGGGGTGGGGCGTATCTGAGGATATTGGTTGGGGTGGGGAGTGTCTGTGGATATTGGGTGGGGAGGGTCTGAGCATATTGGTTGGGGTGGGGAGGGTGTGAGGATATTGGGTGGGGTGGGGAGTGTCTGAGGATATTGGGTGGAGAGTATCTGAGGATATTGGGTGGGGTTGGGAGGGTCTGAAGATATTGGGTGGGGACGAGCTAAAGATATTGGTTGGGGTGGGGAGGGTGTGCGGATATTGGGTGGGGTGGGGAGTGTCTGAGGATATTGGGTGGAGAGTGTCTGAAGATATTGGGTGTGGTGGGGAGGGTCTGAGGATATTGGGTGGCGAGGAGCTAAGGATACTGGGTGGGGTGGGGAGGTTGTGAGGATATTCGGTGGGGAGGATCTAAGGATACTGGGTGTGGTATGGAGGGTGTGAGGATATTGGGTGGGGTGGGGAGGGTCTGAGGATATTGAGTGGGATGGGGAGGTTCTGAGGATACTGGTTAGGGTGGGGAGGGTCTGAGGATATTGGGTGGGGTGGGGAGGCTCTGAGGATATTGGGTGGGGTGGGGAGGGTGTGAAGATTTTGGGTGGTGTGGGGAGGTTCTGAGGAAATTGGGTGGGGTGTGGAGGGTCTGAGGATATTGGGTGTGGTGGAGAGTGTCTGAGGATATTGGGTGGGGAGGGGAGGGTCTGAGGATATTGGGTGGGGTGGGGAGAGTCTGAGGATATTGGGTGGGGTGGGGAGGGTCTGAGGATATTTGATGGGGTGGGGAGGGTTTGAGGATATTGGGTGGCGTGGGGAGTGTATGAGGATATTGGGTGGGGAGGGTCTGAGGACATTGGGTGGGGTGGGGAGGGTCTGAGGATATTGGGTGGGGAGGAGCTATGGATACTGGTTGGGTTGGGGAGGGTGTGAGGATATTGGATGGAGTGGGGCGTGTCTGAGGATATTGGGTGTGGTGGGAAGGGATTGAGGATATTGGGTGGCGAGGGTCTGAGGCTATTGGATGGTGTGGGGAGGGTCTGAGGATATTGGGTGGGGTGGGGAGTGTCTGAGGACATTGCGTGGGGTGGGGTGGGTCTGAGGATATTGGGTGGAGTGGGGAGGGTCTGAGGATATTGGGTGGGGTGGGGAGGGTCTGAGGATATTGGGTGGGGTGGGTAGGGTCTGAGGATATTGGGTGGGGTGGGGAGTGACTGTAGATATTGGGTGGGGTGGGTAGGGTCTGAGGATATTGGGTGGGGTGGAGAGGAGCCAGGGCATCATCGAAATGACAATGGCTCAGAGACAGATAACAAAGAGCATTGATGACTGGTTGTTGTTCAGACTGGAGGGAGCTGTACTGCTCCCTCCAGTCGTATTAGGAGGACTGTCTTTTTGATATGTATTCATGAACCCAAGATCTGGGTATATATGTTATCATTTTATAGTTTGTAGATGATACAAGAGGACGAAGTGCAGTCCAAAATGAGGACAATCGTAATAGTTTTCAGGAGGGTATGGACTGACTGAGTGAATATGAGAAGGTTTAAGCTGATCATTGGTAAAAAGGACAATGATTTCACATTTTCAAACTCACTCTGATTCCTGAATATCAAGTTATCTCCTCACTCAGTTTAATGCTATATCGAAACATAGAAACATAGAAGATCGTGCAGGAGTAGGTCATTCGGCCCTTCTAGACTGTACCGCCATTCGAAAAGATCATGGCTGATCATTCCCTAAGTACCCCTTTCCTGCTTTCTCTCCATACCCCTTGATCCCCTTAGCCGTAAGGGCCATAACTAACTCTCTCTTGAATATAACCAATGAACTGGCATCAGCAACTCTCTGCAGCACGGAATTCCACAGGTTAACAACTCTCTGAGTGAGGAAGTATCTCCTCATCTTAGTCCTAAATGGCCTCCCCTTTATCCTAACTCAACGTCCCTTGGTCCTCGACTTCCCCAACATCGGGAACATTCTTCCCGCATCTAACCTATCCACTCCCGTCAGAATCTTATCTGTTTCAATGAGATCCCCTCTCATTCTTCAGAACTCCAGTGAATAAATGCCCAGTTGAACCACTCTCTCCTCATATGACATTCCAGCCATCCGTGGAATCAGTCTGGTGAACCTTCGCTGCACTCCCTCAATCGCAAGAACGTCCTTCCTCAGATTAGGAGACCAAAACAGAACACAATATTCCAGGTGAGGTCTCCTCCAGGCCCTGTACAACTGCAGTAAGACCTCCCTGCTCCGAGACTCAAATCCTCTCGCTATGAAAGCAAACATACCCTTTGCCTTCTTCAACGCCTGCTGTACCCGCATGCCCACTTTCAGAGACTGATGAACCATGACACACAGGTCTTGTTGCACCTCTGCTTTTCCTAATCTGCCACCATTGAGATAATATTCTGCCTTCGTGTTTTTGCCCCCAAAATGGATAACCTCACATTTATCCACATCAAACTGCATCTGCCATGCATTTGCCCACTCACCTAACCTGTCCACTTCACCCTGTAGCCTATTAGCGCCCTCCTCACAGCTCACACCGCCACCCAGTTTAGTGTCATCCGCAAACTTGGAGATATTACACTCAATTCCTTCATCAAAATCGTTAATGTCTTTGGAAAGAGCTGGGGTCCCAGCACTGAACCCTGTGGCACCCAACTAGTCACTGTTTGCCATTCTGAAAATGACCCGTTTATCCCGAATCTCTGCTTCCTGTCTACCCACAGTTCTCTATCCACGTCAGTAAGTTACCCCCAATACCATGCTCTTTGATTGTGCACACCAAACTCTTGTGCAGGACCTTGTCATAAGCCTTTTGAAAGTCCAAATACACCACATGCACTGGTTCTCCCTTGTCCAGTTTGTTAGTTACATCCTCAAACAATTCCAGAAGATTCGTCAAGCATGATTTCCCTTTCATAAATCCATGCTGACTTGGGCCGATCTTGTCACTGCTTTCAAAATGCGCTGCTATTTCATCCTTTATGATTGATTACAACATTTTCCCCACTACTGTTGTCAGGCTAACCGGTCAATAATTAGCGATTTTCTGTCTCCCTCCTTTTGTAATAAGTGGTGTTACAATAGCTACCCTCCAGTCCATAGGAACTGATCCAGAGTCCATAGACTGTTGGAAAATGATCACCAATGAATCCGCTATTTCTAGTGCCACTTCCTTACGTACTCTTGGATGCAGACTCTCTGGCCCCGAGGAATTATCGGCCTGCAATCCCATCAATTTACCTAAATCAATTTCACGCTTAATAAGGATATCCTTCAGTTCCTCCTTCTCACTAGACCAACTGTCCCCTAGTACAGTCGTGTCTTCCTTCGTGAAGACACAAACGAAGTATTTGATCAATTGGTCTGCCATTTCTTTGTTCCCCATTATAAATTCACCTGAATCCGACTGCAAGGGACCTACGTTTGTCATCAACAATCTTATCCTCTTCACATATTTATAGAAGCTTTTGCAGTAAGTTTTTATGTTCCCTGCAAGCTTCCTCTCGGACTCTATTTTTTGAGCCAATGTATTTGCCTCTTCCTTGGCTTTAACATTATCCTTAATTGTCCTTGTTAGCCACGATTGAGCCATCTTCTCCGTTTTATTTTTACTATAGACAGGGATGTGCAATTGCTGAAGTTCACTCATGTGATCTTTAAATGTTTGCCATTGCTTATCCACCGTCAACCATTTAAGTATCCTTTGCCAGTCTATTCGACCCAATTCACGCCTCATACCATCAAAGTTCCCTTTGCTTAAATTTCAGGATTCTAGTTTCCGAATTAACTGTGGCACTCTCCAAATTAATAAAGAATTCTAACATATTATGGTCACCCAAGGGGTCTCGCACAATAAGATTGCTAATTAGTCCCTTCTCATCACACATCATCCAGTCTAGGATGGCCAGCTCTCTAGTTGTTTCCTCGACATATTGTTCTCGAAAACCATCCCTAATACACGCCAGGAAATCCTCCTCCACCGCATTGCCACCAGTTTGGTTCGCCCAATCAATAGGTAGATTAAAGTCGCCCATGATAACTGCTGTACCTTTATTGCACACATCCCTTATTTCTTGTTTGATGCTGTCCCCAACCTCACTACTACTGTTTGTTGGTCTGTACACAACTTCCACGAACGTTTTCTGCCCTTTGGAACTCCGCAGCTCCACCCATACCGATTCCACATCACCCAGGCTCATGTCCCTCCTTAGTATTGCATTAATTTCCTCATTAACCAGCAACGCCACCCCGCCTCCTTTTCTTCTCTGCCTATCCTTCCTAATTGTTGAATACCCCTGGATGTTGAGTTCCCAGCCTTGGTCACCCTGGAGCCATGTCTCCGTGATGTCAATCACATCATATCCGTTAACTGCTGACTGTGCAGTTAATTCTTCCACCTTTTTCCAAAAACGCCTCACACTGAGGCACAGACCCTTCAGGGTTGTTGTTTTAACACACTTTGCCCCTTTAGAATTTTTCTGTAATATGGCCCTCTTTGTCATTTGCCTTGTGTTTCTCTGCCCAACACTTTTACTATTCTCCTTTCCATCTTTTGCTTCTGCCTCCATTTTATTTCCCTCTGTCTTCCTGCATATGTTCCCATCGCTGTGCCATGTTAGTTTAACTCCTCACCAACAGCACTAGACAATACTTCCCCTAGGACATTGGTTCCCGTCCTGTCCTGGTGCAGACCGTCCGGTTATACTGGTGCCACCTTCCCCAGAACAGGTTCCAGTGTCCAAGGAATTTGAATCCCTCCCTCTTGCATCACTCCTTAAGCCACGTATTCATCTGTGCTATCCTGTGATTCCTACTCTGACTAGCACGTGGCACTGGTAGAAATCCTGAGATTACTACCTTTGAGGTCCTACATTTTAATTTAGATCCTAGCTCCCTATATTCGACTCGGAGGACCTCATCCGTATTTTACGTATATCATTGGTACCTGTATGCACAATGACAACTTGCTGTTCACCCTCCCTTTTCGAAATGTCCTGCACATGCTCCGAGACATCCTTGACCCTTGCACCAGGGTGGCAACATGCCATCCTGGAGTCTCGGTTGCGGCCGCAGAAACGCCTATCTATTCCCCTTACAATCGAATACCCGAACACTATAGCTCTTCCACTATTTTTCCTGCCCTCCTGTGCAGCAGAGCCACCCACAGTGCCATGAGCTTGGCTGCTGCTGTTTCCCCTGATGAGTCACTCCCCTCAACAGTACCCAAAGTGGTGTATCTGTTTTGCAGCGAAATGACTGCAAGGGACTCCTGCACTACTTTCCTTGCACTGCTCTTCCTGCTGGTCAGCCATTTACTATCTGACTGTGTACACTTTACCTGCGGTAAGACCAACTCACTAAACGTGTTTTCACGTCATTCTCAGCATCGTGGATACACCAGAGTTCATCCACCCGCAGCTCCAGTGCCGCAATGCGGTCCATCAGGAGCTGGAGGCGGATGCACTTCCCGCACACGTCATCGTCAGGGACACCGGAGGCGTCCCAGACTTCCCACGTAGTACAGGAGGAGCACAACACGTGTCCGAGCTCTCCTGCCATGTCTTAACTTGTCAACTACAATGCTAAAAGGTTACTTACTGATCGAGAAAGATAAATGAAAATCTACTTACCAATTTTGCATTAATCGAATAACTTATCAGTGGAGCCTTAAACAGGCCCTAAATGCCCAACAACTGTATTCAGGCTGGGGGGCCTGAGAGCTACAGAGCAGCCCATGACCTGATCCTACAATTCCAGGATGGTGTTTCAATTCCCTTACAGCATAACCCTAACTCTGATTCAAATGGGCAGACACATGGCAGCTTAAATTTAACACAGAGAATTGTGAAGTAAGGTATGTTGGTAGGAAGATTCAGGAGCGTCAATATGAACCAAATTGTACAATTTAAAGGGAGAACAATGACATAGCGACCAGGGGGTGTATTTACACTCATCTTTGAAGGCTGCCGGATAAGTTGAAAAGGATGTTAAATGTCCTTCTCTGCCATTTGCTTCATTAAGAGAGCAATAGAGCACAAAAGCAAGGATGTTATGTTAAGATATTATAAAACACAGCTTCGGATTCAGCTGGGGTATGGTGTTCATTTCAGGGCACCTCACGTTGGGAAAGATGTCAAGGCATTGGAGCATGTACAGAAGAGAAAGGCTAGAGTGGTTCCATGGATGATGGTCTTCAGTTACGTGAAGGCACTGGAGAACTGGGGTTCTTCTCCTTAGAACAGAGGATGTTCAGGGCAGATTGATCAGAATGGTACCAGGAATGGGAACGTCAGTTATATGGATTGAATGGAGATACTGGTGTTGTTCTGATTTGAGCAGAGATGGTCAAGTGTTTCTGTCGGTATATGAATGAAAAAAGTGGCAACGTAAATGTTGGTCCCTGAGAGGACGAGACCAGGGAACTAGTAATGGGGAACATGGAGATGGCAGAACCTCTGAACAATTATTTTTTATCAGTCTTTACGGTAGAAGATACAAACAATATTCCGACAGTGGATCGTCATGGGGCAGTAGCGGGGGAGGAACTTAACACAATTAAAATCATTAAGGAGGTGGTTCTCAGTAAGATAATGGGACAAAAGGCAGGTAAACCTCTTGGACCTGATGGCTTGCATCCTAGGGTCTTAAGATAAGTCGTGTCAAGGATTGTGGATGCATTGTTTGAATTTACAAAAATTCCCTGGATGCTGGAGAGGTCCCAGCAGATTGGAAAACTGCAAATGTAACGCCCTATTTAATAAAGAAGGCAAACAAAAAGCAGGAAACTATAGACCAGTTAACCTAACATCTGTGCTTGGGAAAATGTTGGAGTCCCTTATTAAAGAAGCAGTAGCAGGACATTTGGATAAGCAAAATTCGGACAGCCCGAGTAAGCATGGATTTAAGGAGGGGAATTCATGTTTGACAAATTTGCTGGAGTCCTTTGAGGATGTAACGAACAGAGTAGATAAAGGGATGTGGTTTATTTCGAATCCCAGAAGACATTTGACAAGGAGGCATATAAAAGGTTAATGCACAAGATAACAGTTCACGCGGTTGGGGGTAATATATTAGCATGGATAGAGGATTGGCTAACTAAAAGAGAACAGAGATTCAGGATAAATGGTTCATTTTTTGGTTGGCAATCAGTAACTAGTAGGGTGCCACCGGGATCAGTGCTGAGACCCCAACTATTTACAAGCTATACTAATGACTTGGAAGAAGGGACTGAATGTAACGTAGCCAAGTTCACTGACGATACAATGGTGGAAGAAAAAGCAATGTGTGAGGTGGACACATACAATCTACAAAAAGACATAGACAGGCTGAGTGAGTGGGCAAAAAATTGGCAAATGGAGTATAATGTTGGAAAGTGTGAGGTCATGCACTTTGGCAGAAAAAAATCAAAGAGCCAGTTAATATTTAATGGAGAAAGTTTGCAAAGTGCTGCAGTACAGCGGGAACTTGGGGAACTTGTGCATGAAACACAAAATGATAGAACGCAGGTAAAGATATTCATCAGGAAGCCCAATGGTATCTTGGCTTTTATTGCAAAGGGGATGGATTATAAAAGCAGGGAAGTCTTGCGACAGTTGGATAACGTATTGGTGAAGCCACACCTGGAAAACTGCGTGCAGTTTTGGTTTCCGTATTTAAGAAAGGCTATACTTGCTTTGGAGGAAGTTCAGAGAAGGTTTACTAGGTTGATTCCGGAGATGTCGTAGTAGACTTATGAAGAAAGGTTGAGTAGGTTGGCTGTTGTTTTTTGGAGTTCAAAAGAATGCGAGTTGATATTATCGAAACGTATAAGATTATGAGGGGGCTTGACAAGTTGGATGCAGAGAGGATGTTTCCACTGATGCGGGAGACTAGAACTAGCGGGCATGGTCTTAGAATAAGGGGCCGCACATTTGAAACTGAGATGAGGAGGAATTTTGTCTCTCAGAGGGTTGTAAATCAATAGAAATTGCTTTCTCGGAGAGCTGTGGAAGCTGGGATATTGAATACACTTAAGACAGAGATAGACAGTTTCTTGACCGATAACGAGATAAGGGGTTATGGGGAGTGGGCTTGATTGTGGAGCTGAGTCCAGGATCAGATAATCCATTATATTATTGTATGGTGGAGCAGGCTCGAGGGGCCGAATTGCCTGCTCCTGTTCCTATTCCTTATGTACTCATTTTCTTATGTTAATGAGAGATTGGCCAGAATGGTTCCCTGAATATGGTCCTTCAGTTACGTGGAGAGACGGGAGATGCTGGAGTTGTTCTCCTTTGAGCTGAGATGGTTACGGGAGATTGACCAGAATTGCTCCAGGAATGGGGGATTTCAGTTAGGTGGAGAGATTGTAGAAGCTGTGTATTTTCTGCTGAGAGCAGAGAAGGCTAAGAAGATATTCAATAGACGTCTTCAAAGTCCTAAATAGTTTCAATAAATTAATAAAGGAGCAAGTGTTTCCAATGACAGTGGGCCGATAACCAGAGGACACAGATTTAATGTGATTGACAAAAGAACCAGAATTGACTGAAGGAAGATTTTGTTTAAACGGCGAGTTGTTGTGATCTGGAGTGAACTGTCTGAAAGGGAGGTGGAAGCAGATTCAATCGTAACTTTCAAAAGGGAATTTGCCAAAATAATTGAAGTAAAAAAGATACAGGGGATAGAGCAGAGGAGTGGGATTAATTGGAAAGCTCTACCAAATAGACAGAGCTGGCACGATTTGCCGAATGGACTCTCTCTGCGCTGTACAATTCTATGGTTCTACAATCACCTACCCCTTTGGAAATAAGAAACTGAATGGGCCAGAAGAGTAAAGTGAACTTGTGGTTCAGGTGAAGAAATCATTAAAAACTGCATCAAAGGTCAGCAAAGCGATTCAAATGAAACAGTAAATTAGGGTTTATTTGTAAGCCAATTTAAATCAAAAGCAGCGAAACTGGCAAAGGTGAGAAGTGATGTTCCACAAGCATCGATGCTGGTACCACTCCTGTTCAACATTTACATAATCAATTCGGACTGGGGAATCGGGAGTGACATTTTACAATGGGCGTGTGTCGTTAACACTGAGGAGCTAAGCGGCAAAACATTCAATACAATAATAAACTCGCAAAATGGGCGTGTAATTGGCAAACGAATATCTGTTGTGTATCTGTAAAGCATGCACTCCCATGTTCCACCAGCAGGGAGCGCATCCCCTGGAGTCGCAAGGGATCGCAGCATCCCTTGGGAGCACTGTATACAAGCCGGCCTCTAAGGCCTGTTCCTCACTCTGGAGTGTCTTAATAAAGACTGAGGTAACTGTTACTTTAACCTCCCTGTGTGCAGTCTCATCTGTGTTACGAACACAATACATCAATGTAGAGGAGTGTGAGTTGGTGCGTTTTAATAGGAAGAATATGAAGGTGAGATTCTCCTTGGAACATAATTATCTAAACAGGAATAAGGAACAGAGGGATGGGACAGTACACTTACACCAATCACTAAATGTAGCGATGCAGGTTCATCAATCCATAAAAAACAAAGAACAGGCTTGTTTTCATGTCTAGAGGGATAGACTTGTAAAACATTGAAGTTATGTAAACTTGTTTGGATTCTTGGTGTAAATATTATAAAATGACAGCGAGGCTCTGGAGAAGGTGCAAAGTGTATTTCCTGCAATGATACCAGAACTGAGTGGGTATATTATCTGGAAATGATGAACACGCCGTCGCTCTTTTCTTTAACAAAGAGAAGAATCAGGAATGGTCAGAATGTGCCTTTCAGGATAGGAAAGGCTTTTATAGGGTAGAGAGAGAAAAGATGTTTCCACTTGTGAGAGAGACCAAATCTCAGGGACATAGATTGAAGACAGCCATTAATAAATCCAACAGGGAATAGAGGTCACCTTGACACCGAGGCACAAAAGGGGGTTTTAGCAAATAATCTTCATCAAATATTTGTCTTAAGGGGAATCTTAAAGGAGGAGGAGAGTTAGCGAGGAATAGAGGTTTAGGAAGAGAATTCCAGAGCTTGGGAGCCAGGTAGCTGAAGGAGGAGGAGAGTTAGAGGTGGAGAGGGTTAGGAAGAGAATTCAAGAGCTTGGGACCCAGGCAGCTGAAGGAAGAGGAGAGTTAGAGGTGGAGATGGTTAGGGAGAGAATCCCAGAACTTGGGACCCAGGATGCTGAAGGAGGAGGAGAGTTAGAGGTAGAGAGGATTAGGGAGAGAATCCCAGAAATTGGGACCCAGGAAGCTGAAGGAGGAGGAGAGTTAGAGGAGGAGAGTGTTAGGGAGAGAATCCCAGAGCTTGGGACCCAGTAAGCTGAAAGCCTGTTTGCCATTGGTGGAGCAGTTTAAATCTGGGATGTGCAATCTGCCAGATTTGGAGCAGCACAGAGATCTCGGGAGCTCTATGTGCTGGTGCAGGTTACAGAGGCCGTGAAGTGACTTGAAATGAAAAATGATCATTTTAAAATTGAGGCTGTTGGACAGGGAGCCAATGTCGGTCAGCGAGCACAAGTGTATTGCGATAACGCGCACGATAGCACACAGGCAGCAATGTTTTGGATGAGCTCAAGTATATGGATGGTGTGAGATTGGAAGCCCCCAGGAGAGCATTGGAGGAGTCATATCTCGAGCAATTAAAGGCACGGATGAAGGTTTTAGCAGCAAATGAACTGAGTCAGGCGATGTAACAGAGGCACAAAGATGCCATCCTGGTAATGGACGGGATATGGTGTTGGAAGATCATCTCCTGCTCAAATAAGACACCAAGGTTGCTAACGGCTGGGTCAGCCTTAGACTGGTGACAGGGAGAGGGATGGAGCGGGTGGTTAGGGCAGTGGAGATGGTGACGGGGGCCACTGGTACATTCACAAAATGTTGGTTGGACGTAACCAGAACTGAAAGATAACAGTTATCAGGAACGATTGAACAGGTTATGCTTGGTTCCTTTAGAAGACAGAGAACATAGAGGAGTCCTGATAGAAGTCTTGTAAATTAAGATTGTTTTGGAGCAGTTCGATTGGGAGAGAAAAGTTTATAATCGTGGGAGCATCCAAATCTGTGGAGCCATAAATGCCAGGTAATCGCTATTAACACCAAAAGGGAAATGAAGAACAATTTCTTTACTCGGAGAGCGGTTAGAATGTGGAATTCCCTACGAAAGGAAGTGGTTGAGATACATAAGTCAGATGCTGTCAAAGTGAAACAAGACGAGTAAATGAGAGAAAATTAAATAAAAGATATGATGAGAGGCTGAGACGAAGTATTTTCAATGGGATGAGTCTGGTCTGGAGCATACACATCAACACAGACTCGTACAGCCGAAGTGTATTTTTCTATGCTGTAGATTCTATGTAACGTAATCTTCTGAACTACAGCTCCAATTTGCCTACCTACCTCTTTACGTGCCTCTCACGCTGGAAGCTATAAGGAATTCCCTCACTAAATAGCTGTAGTGACCCTTTACAGAAGAGCTGGGACAGAATGCAACAAAGTCAATTCAACAAACTCGTGTTGCTGACCAGAAAGATAAGGTAAGAAATGTCAATCAGATATAGTGCCGTGAGCTAATCACGTCGCTGGGTGTATTATCAGGTCAGCAGCAATTCCTGTAATAATTCAGTGGATGGAAGTCTGGGGCTCGATATTATATTCCTGTACTGGAAACACTGGGACCCGCCTCTGGCTGCGCTCAGTTGTTCTGTTTATTAATTAATTGTATAATTGAGGGAACCGGATATCTCACCGCGGTCTTCAACTGCTCTCTGAACTTGGTCTGAGTCACCCCGTAAATAAATGTGTTTCTGCAGCAACTTAAATTCTGTAGAATATATCCGACTTGTCGATAGGTAGATAAAGAAACATTGTAATCATGGGATTTATTCCTGCAATTATATAATATAAGAATTGTGTAACATACACCAGCCACAGCAGTATGAAGCCGCCGGATATGGTGAAGAGTAAAATCACAGACTTCCTCCTGCTCTCCATCTCTGGGTCACTGCCATTCTCCCCCTTGCTCTCACCCCTCAGTCCCTTTCGGACTCGACTGGCCACTAAAACGTGTCTGACTGTTAGAGCGTTGAGCAACAAAATTACAGCGAATGGGAGCAGTGGGGTTAAAACCGTATCAAACCAGTCAAATCCCACCCATCCGGGCTCAGTATAATAGGCTGGGATTGCTACACAGTACCATGGAACATTGTCGATTATATACACAGGTTCTAATGTAAAGTAGAAGGGTACCTTTTATTGAAGAGAGCAGAATGCAGCTTGTTGCCAGAACCACAGCCGCAGTTCTCCAGGTGTAATATTTGGTTTTCAGCTTCTGGCAACAAATGGCCACAAATCGATCAAAGGTGAAAGGGATGGTGAACCAGACAAAACAGTCTGTGGCTACACGGGACAGGAGATATATAACAGTACACACAGGGGTGATATCCAGGAAAGATCCCGGGAAATAATACCGCCTTATCTGCCGCAGTATGACCTCAGTGATGACCACCAGTAGATCCGCCGATGCCATGGCCACAAGGTAGCGAGTGGTGCAGGTGGACAGGCCGCACTTTCCCCGGAACAGGATCACAATCGCCACTAAATTCACTGTAATAAACAGAAGGGAAAAGAGACGGTCAATTATTGGTCACACATTCTCGGCGACTGAGCCCAGACAGTAAGGCCTGTCATTTCGCACAAAAACGGCCGGGTTGACGTCGGGTTTTACATGTAAAGCATATCATCGCAACCCAACCTACCTCCAACCCGCTGCTTCCCAGTTTAGCAGAGACGTGGCACTGGGAGAGAAGCAGAGCCATCCCAGCGGGCGGAGGGGGGGCAATATTAATAGAAACAGAAACATCGAAAATAGGTGCAGGAGTGGGCCATTCGGCCCTTCGAGCCTGCACCACCATTCAATAAAATCATGGCTGATCATTCCCTCAGTACCCTATTCCTGCTTTCTCTCCATACCCCTTGATTCCATCAACCGTAAGGGCCATATCTAACTCCCCCTTAAATATATCCAATGAATTGGCATCAACAACTTTATGCAGCAGAGAATTCCACAGGTTAACAATTCTCTGAGTGAAGAAGTTTCTCCTCACCTTGGTCCGAAATGGCTTACTCCTTATCCATAGTCTATCTCCACTGTTTCTGGACTTCCCCAACATCGGGAACATTCTGAAACTATGTCCCCTAGTTCAAGATTGCCCAACGAGGGGCATCACCCTCTGCATCTACCCTGTCGAACCCCCTCAGAATTTTATACGTTTCAATAAGATCACAGCTGATTCATCTAAACTCCAACGATTATAGGCGCAACCTGCTCAACATTTCCTCATAAGACAAGACCTTCATCTCAAGAACCAGCCTGGTGAACCTTCTCTGAACAGGGCATGGTCACTGCAGGAAGATAATCAACCAGAGGGGCTCGGGGACCGGGGAACCACCCCACTACTGTAGCCCCTCAGCCCTAGTTATTGACTTAACTGGTCACTGTCTTCAAGACTCTGCCTCGTCTCTCCTCTCCTACCCACTCCACACTAGGTTACAGGCCCACAGAATCAGGACCACAGAGGGCGGGTATCCTCAGCTCAGAAAAAGGAAGACATGCTGTAAGCACTGGTGTGGGAGGTGGCATCATCGGAACAGATGCAGCGCAGGCAGCGAAATTTGGAGAATGTAATAGAGTCCTTCCAGCAAGCTGGGTGAGAGGTCATATAATCAAGGTAGCTGGTGGAGTCGGCCGAATTATGGTTGCTATTTGTAGCGAGCCTATCCTCGGAAATTGACTTAGAGATGTCGAGGAAAGGAGAGTAATGTCAGACGGAGCATGTGAAGGAGAGAGAGCAGCGTAAATTTGAAGCAAGGTTGATTACATAATTATAATTATAATTATTATTATCAATCATATTAATAATAACTAATATTATTGATAATAAAAACAATAACTTTTATTTATATCATGCCTTTACTGGAGTTAGACATCCCAAGGTGCTTCAGAACAGTGTTAACAGGACAACACAAATACATAGGATAACAAACAAAAAATTAAGGCATATGAGCAAAAGCTTGGGAAAAGAGGATGATTTTCAGGATATCTTTAAAATGGAAAGATGTTTAGAGAAGCAGAGAGGTTTAGGGAGGGACTTCCAGAGTTTAGGGCACAAACAGCTGATGATAAGGCCACCGATGGTTGAGCAGTATAATGAGGGATGTTCGAGAGGGCAGAATTAGAAGAATGGAGATATCTTGAGGGTTATGAGGCAGTATAAGAAATCAGAGGTGGGCAGGAGCAAGGCCATGGAGAGATTTGTAAACAAGGATGATAATTTTCAAAAGCGTGGCATTCTTTAACCGGAAGGCAATGTAGGTCAGAATGCATAGGGCTGAGGTCATGGGTGATCATGACTTTGTGCGAGTTAAGACATTTTCCAGTTCATGGCTAGAAAAGGAAATTGCGCGAACACAGTCATCAATGTACCTGAACAATATGTGAAGGAGGGGACCGGAGTAGAATTGGAACAACGAAGGTTCCCTGTATCCCAAGAAAAGGCAGCATAGCTAGGGACCATCGGACCTCCCATACCGACACCATTGGAGTGTGGGGATAGAACATTGTTCAGACCAGATGTCCAGCACTTGTACTTTCAGCAGGGGCAGGGCACTGGGGTCTGGATCAGGATCAGCAACCTGCAAGGGTTTTCATTCCCTGCCAAAAGCCGTTGAGGGTAAGAGGACTTACAGTGTGAATGGCGAGTGAATTAAATTGTAAATGGGGGCATCAGAATGTATCAGCGGCGATAGGCGCAGGGAAACTCGACATCCCCTGAGATTTACCGGGGAGCTCGGGTTTACTAGGCAATGCATTGTACAATGTGGACCATTTTCCATACCTCGGGAGCCCACTGTCAACAAGGGCAGACTTTGATGGCAAAGTCCAACAATGCCTTCAGTTTGTCAGTACAACTTTCGGACGCCTGAGGAAGGAAGTGTTTGAAGACCAGGACCTCAAACCCCGGACGAGGCTCATGGTCTACAGGGTAGGAGTGATACCTGCCCTCATATATGCTTCACAGAAATGTAATATTTAGAGCAGTCATTTCAAAACACTGGAGAAGTACCAACGCTGTCTGCGCAATTACCTGCAAATTAATTGGCCTGTGTGGCGCACCAACATCAGTGTTCTCGGTCAGGCCAACATCCCCAGCATCGAAGCATTGACCTCAGTCGATCATTTCTGTTGACCGGCAACATCGGCGACATGCCTCACATGAGATTCAAAAAGCAAAAGCTCTACTCGGTGAATCGTTTTTGCAAGCGAGCCACAGGTGGGCAGAGGACACGTACCATGACACACTCAAAACCTCCATGAAGAATTGAAACGTCCCCACCTACACCTGGCAATCCCTGGCCCAAGCCAGCCCAAAGTGAAGGAACATATCCGCACGGCGCAGAGTACCTCGAGTCTTAACGCCCAGAGCAAACTGAAGCCAGGCGTAGTTAGCGGAAGGAGCGCGCAGCAACCCAGGCACCCAACACGACCGTTCGTTCAACCACCGTCCGCCCCATTTGTGACAGAGAATGTAGGTCATGCATTGGGATCTTCAGCACTCTGGGAACTAATTTTTAGCGTGGAATCGAGTCATCCTCGATTCCGAGGGTACGCATCAGAAGCGGAAGTAGCAGAAATAGTGACGAAAACTGAGTACATCCTACATGACATACACTCCCAGTAATACATGGTCACTGGGGTACAGTGTTCCACACCGGTTAGTGACACACACTCAGTATATCGTAGAGCGACACACACTCCCAGTAATACATGTTCACAGGGATATGGTGTTCCACACCGGCTAACGACCCACACTGTGTATATCCTACAGTAACATACACAACCAGTAATACATGGTCACTGGGATACGGTGATCCAGACAGGTTAGTGACGACACTCAGTATATCCCACAGTGACACACGCTACCAGTAATACATGGTTACTGGGGCACAGTTATCCACACCGGTTCGTGACCCACACTCAGCATATGGTACAGTGACACACACTACCATTTATATATGGTCAATGTTGTACAGTGTTCCACACCGGTTAGTGACTCACACACAGTACATCCTACAGTGACACACACTCCCAGTAATACATGGTCATTGGTGTACATTGTTACACACAGGCTGATGATTCACACTCAGTATCTCCTGAAGTGACACACACTCCCAATAATACATGGTCACTGGGGTATGGTGTAATACACCGGTGAATGACACAATTCAGTATATCATATCGCGACAGACACTCCTAGTAATACATGGTCACTGGGGTGCAGTGTTCCATACCGGTTAGTGACCCACACTCAGTATATCCTACAGTGACACACACTCCCAGTAATGCATGGTTACTGGAGTATGGTCCTCCACACAGGTTAGTGAGTCACAGTCAGCATATCCGACAGTGACTCAAACTCCCAGTATTACAAGGTCAACGGGGGACGGTGTTCCACACCGGTTAGTGACCCACACTCAGTATATCTTACGATGACACACACTCTCAGTAATACATGATCATTCGGGTATGGAGTTCCACACCGGTTAGTGAATCACAATCAGTATATCCGACAGTGAGAGTCACTCCAAGTAATACATGGTCACTGTGGAATCGTGTTCCACACCAGTTAGTGACCCGCACTCAGTACATCCTACAGTGATGCACACTCCCAGCAGTACATGGCCACTGGGGTACGGTGTTACTCACCGGTTGATGACCCTCGCTCAGTATATCCTTCAGTAACACACACTCCCAGTAATACACGGTCACTGGGGTGCGGTGTTCCACACCGGTTAATGATCCACACTCAGTATATCCTACAGTGACAGACACTCCCAGTAATACATGGTCACTGGATACTATGTTGCATACCGGTTAGTTACCCACACTCAGTATGGCCTACAGTGACACACACTCCCAGTAATGCATGGTTACTGGGGTATGGTGCACCACACCGGTTAGTGACCCACACTCAGTGCATCCGACAGTGATTCAAACTCCCACTAACAAAAGGTCACCGGGGGACGGTGTTCCACACCGTTTACTGATCCACACTCAGCTTTTCCGACAGTGACAGTCACTCCCAGTAATATATGCTCACTGGGGTACAGCGTTCCACACCGGCTCGTGACCCACACTCAATATATCTTACGATGACACACATTCTCAGAAATACATGGTCATTCGGGTACAGTGTTCCACACCGGTTAGTGAATCGCAATCAGTATATCCTACAGTGAGAGTCACTCCCAGTAATACATGGTCACTGTGGTATGGTGTTCCAAACCAGTTAGTGACCCAAACTCAGTACATCCTACAGTGATACACACTCCCAGAAATACATGGTCACTGGGGTACATTGTTCCACACTGGTTGATGACCCAGGCTCAGTATATCCTGCAGTAACACACATTCCCAGTAATACACGGTCAATGGGGTACGGTGTTCGACACCGGTTACGGATCCACACTCAGTGTGTCCAACAGTAACACACACTCCCAGTAAAAAACGGTCACTGAGGTATGGTGTTCCACACCGGTTAATGATCCACAATCAGTATATACTACAATGACACACACTCCCAGTAATACATAGGCACTGAGGTATGGTGTTCCACACCGGTTAGTGACCAACACTGAGTATATCCAACAGTGACAGACACGGCCAGTAGGACATGGTCACAGCGGTACGGCTTTCCACACCGCTGAGTGAACAACACTGAGGACATCCTACAGTGACACACACTCCCAGTAATACATGGTCACTGGGATACATTGTTCCACACCGATTAGTGACCCACACTCAGTTTATCCGACAGTGACGCAAACATCCAGTAATACATGGTCACTGGAGTATGGTGCTCCACACAGGTTAGTGAACCACACTCAGTATATCCGACAGTGACTCAAACATCCAGTAATACATGGTCAACTGGGGACGGTGTACCACACCGGTTAGTGACTCACAATCAGTATATCCTACAGTGACACACACTCCCAGTAATACATGGTCATGGGATACATTGTTCCATACAGGTTAGTGACCCACACTCACTATATCCTACAGTAACAGATACACCAAGTTCTACACGGTCACTAGTGTAGAGTGTTCCACACCATTTAGTGACCCACACTGAGCAGAACCTACAGTGACAGACATCCCAGCAATACATGGTCACATGGGCACGGTGTTCCACACCGTTTAGTGACCCACACTCAGCATAACCTCCAGTGACAGATGCTCCCAGCAATACATGGTCACTGGGATACAGTGATCCACACCGGTTAGTGACCCACATTCAGAAAATCGCACAGTGATAGACACTCCCAGTAATACAATGTCACTGAGGAACAGCGTTCCAAACCGGATCGTGACCCACATTCAGTGTATCCTACATTGACACATACTCCCAGTAATACATGGTCTTTGGGGTATGGTGTTCCACACGGGTTAGTGAATCACAATCAGTATATCCTACAGAAACACACACACCCAGTAATACATGGGCACTGGTTTATTGTGTTCCACACCGGTTCGTGACCCACACTCAGTCTATCCAACAGTGACAGTCACTCCCATTATTACATGGTCACTGTGGTATGGTGTTCCACACCAGTTAGGAACCCACACTCCCAGTAATACATGGTCTTTGGGGTATGGTGTTCCACACGGGTTAGTGAATCACAATCAGTATATCCTACAGAAACACACACTCCCACTAATACACAGTTACTGGGTTACGGTGTTCCAAACCAGTTAGTGACACACGCTCAGTATATCCTACAGTAACACCCACTCCCATTAATACATGGTCACTGTGGTATGGTTTTCCTCACCAGTTAGTGATCCACGCTCAGTATTTCCTCTCGTAACACACACTCCCAGCAATACATGGTCACTGGTGTACGGTGTTCCACACTGGTTAGTGTCCCACGCTCAGTATATCCTACAGTGAAACACACTCACAGCAATACATGATCACTGGAATACAGTGTTCCACACCGGCTAGTGACGCACGCTCCGTATAATATTGACACACACTCCCAATAATACATGGTCACTGGTGTACGGTGTTCCACACCGGCTAGTGACGCACGCTCCGTATAATATTGACACACACTCCCAATAATACATGGTCACTGGTGTACGGTGTTCCACACAGGTTACTGACCCAAAATCAATTTATCCTACAGTGACAGACACACCCAATAATACATGGTACCTGGGGTACGGTGATGCACACCGGTTAGTGACCCACACTCAGTATATCCAACAGTGACACATATCCCATAATACATGGTCACTGGGATACAATGTTCCATTCCTGGTTGGTGACCCACACTCAGCTTATCCTGCAGTGAGACACACTCCCAGTAATACATGGTGACTTGGGTACGATGTTCCACACCTGTTCGTTACCCACACTCAGTATATCCGACAATGACAGACATCCGTGAAATACATGGTCACTGGGGTACAGTGTTCCATACCGGTTACTGTCCACACTCAGTATATCCTACATGACAGACACTCCCAGTAATATACAGTCACTGGGATAAGGCTTTCCACAAAGGTTAATGACCCACACTCAGGATATTCTACAGTGACGGACACTCCCAGTAATACATGGTCACTTGGGTACGGTTTTCCACAACGGCTAGTGACCGACACTCAGTATATGCTACAGTGACACACACTCCCAGCAATACATGATCACTGGAATACAGTGTTCCACACTGGCTAGTGACCCACGCTCAGTATAATAGAGACACACACTCCCAATAATACATACTCACTGTTGAGCGGTGTTCCACACCGGATAGTGACCCACACTCAGTATATCCTACACTGACAGACACGCCCAGTAGAACATGGTCACAGTGCTTCAGATTTCCACACGGATTTGGGACCCACACTCAGTTTTTCCTACAGTGACACACACTCCCATTAATTCATGGTCACTGGGGTGCGGTGTTCCACACGGATTAGTGACCCACACTCAGTATACCATACAGTGACACATACTTCCAGTAATGCATGATCACTGGGATACAGTGTTCCACACAGTTTAGTGACACACAGAGCAGAACTTACAGTGACAGACACACCCAGCAATACATGGTCACTAGGATACAGTGTTCTGTACAGGTTAGTGACCCACACTCAGTATATCCTACAGTGATAGATAATCCCAGTAATACATGCTCACTGGTGTGCAGTGTTCCAAACCGGTTCGTGACCCACGCTCAGTATATTCTACAGTAACACACACTCCCAGTAATACATGGTCACTGTGATATGGTGTTTCACAGCGGTTAGTGATCCACACTCAGTATATCCTACAGTGATACACACTCCAAGCAATACATGATCACTGGAATACAGTGTTCCTCACCGGCGAGTAACCCACGCTCCATATAATACTGACACACACTTCCAATAATACATGGTCACTGTTGTACTGTGTTCCACACCGGTTAGTGACCCACACTCAGTATATCTCACAGTGACAGGCACTCCCAGTAGATCATAGTCACAGCGGTTCGGTTTTCCACACCGGCGAGTGACCCACACTGAGTACATCTGAGAGTGACACCCACTCCCAGAAATACATGGTTACAGGGATACGGTGTTGCACACGGATTAGTGACCCACACTCAGTATATCCTACAGTGATACACACTCCCAGGAATGCATGGTCACTGGGGTATGATGTTCCACACCGGTTAGTGACCCACACTCAGTATATCCCACAGTGACATACACTACCAGTAGCACATAGTCACAGGGGTACGGTTTTCCACACCGCTGAGTGACCCACACTGAGTACATCCGAGAGTGACACTCACTCCCAGTAATACATGTTCACTGGTGTACAGTGTTCCACATCGGTTAGTCACCCACACTCAGTATATCCTACAGTGACAGTCACTCCCAGTATTACACGGTCACTGTGGTATGGTGTTCCAAACCGTTTAGTGACCCAAGCTCAGTATATCCGACAGTAACACACACTCCCAGTAACACGTGGTCACTTGGGCACGGTGATCCACAACGGTTAGTGAACCACACTCAGTATATCCAACAGTGACACACACTGCCATAATACATGGTCACTGGGATACAGTTTTCCATACCGGTTGGTGACCCACACTCAGCATATCCTGCAGTGAGACACACTACCAGTAATACATGATCACTTGGGTACGATGTTCCACAACTGTTAGTTATCCACACTCAATATATCCTACAATGACAGATATCCCTGTAATACATGTTCACTGGGGTACAGTGTTTCATACGGTTACTGTCCACACTCAGTATATGCTACATGACAGACACTCCCAGTAATATATGTTCACTGGGGTACAGTGTTCCACACCGGTTTTTGCCCCCATTTAGAATATCAAACAGTTACACACACTCCCATAATACATCGTCATTGGTGTACAGTGTTCCACACCGGTTACTGACCCACACGCTGTATATCCTACAGTGACACACACACAGAGTCATACATATTCGCTGGGGTACGGTGTTCTACACCGGTTAGTGACCCACACTCAGTATTTCCTACAATGACACAAACTCCCAATAATACATGATCACTGGGGTACAGTGTTCCACACCGGTTAGTGACCCACTCCGTATATCCTACAGTGATCGACAGTCCAGGTAATACATGGTCAATAGGTACGGTGGTCCACAACGTTTAGTGACCCACACTCAGTATATACAACAGTGACGGGCACTCCCAGTAATGTATGGTCACTAGGGTACGGTGTTCCACACCGTCTGGTGAACCACACTCAGTCTATCCTAGAGTGATAGACACTTTCACTAATACATGGTCACTGGGGTACAGTGTTCCACACCGTTCAGTGACCAATACTCAGTATATCCTACAGAGACAGACACTCCTAGTAATACATTTTCACTGGGGTACAGTGTTGCTCACCGTTTCGTGACCCACACACAGTATATCCTACAGTGACAGACACTATCAGTAATTAAAGGTCACTGGGGTACGGTGTTCTACACCGGTTAGTGACATACACTTAGTATATACTACAGTGACTCACACTCCCGTTATACAAGGCACTGAGGTATGGTGTTCCATACGATTGGTGACTCACATTCAGCATATCCTACTCTGAAAGAAACACAGAGTAATACATGGTCACTGTGTACGGTTGTCAATACCGGTTAGTGACCCACACTGAGTATATCCAACAGTGACACACTCTCTCAGTTACATGTTTACTCGGGTACGTTTTTACTCACTGGTTACTGAACCACACTGAGCATATCCTGCAGTGACACACACTTCAAGTAATACATGGTCACTGGGTAACAGTGTTCCACATTGGTTAGTGACCCACACTGAGTATATCCTACAGTGACAGACACTTTTAGTAATACATGGTCAACGGGGTACGGTGCTCCACAACTGTTAGTGACCCACACTCAGTATATCGTGAAGTGACAGACACATGCAGTGATACTTGTACCGTACCCCAGTGACCATGTATTACTCTGTGTTTCTTTCACAGTAGGATATGCTGAATGTGAGTCACCAATCGTGTGGAACACCACACCTCAGTGCCTTGTATAATGGGAGTGTGAGTCACTGTAGTATATGCTAAGTGTGTGTCACTAACCGGTGTAGAACACCGTACCCCAGTGACCTTTAATTACTGATAGTGTCTGTCACTGTAGGATATACTGTGTGTGGGTCACGAAACGGTGAGCAACACATACAGACTATTATCTGAATGGTGACAGATTAGGAAAAGGGAAGGTGCAACGAGACCTGGGTGCCATGGTACATCAGTCATTGAAGGTTAGCATGCAGGTACAGCAGGCGGTTAAGAAAGCAAATAAAATGTTGGCCTTCATAGCGAGGGGATTTGAATACAGGGGCAGGGAGGTGTTGCTACAGTTGTACAGGGCCTTGGTGAGGCCACACCTGGAGTATTGTGTACAGTTTTGGTATCCTAACTTGAGGAAGGACATTCTTGCTATTGAGATAGTGCAGCGAAGATTCACCAGACTGATTCCCGGGATGGCGGGACTGACCTATCAAGAAAGATTGGATCAACTGGGCTTGTATTCACTGGAGTTCAGAAGAATAAGAGGGGACCTCATAGAAACGTTTAAAATTCTGACGGGTTTAGACAGGTTAGATATCGGAAGAATGTTCCCAATGTTGGGGAAGTCCAGAACCAGGGGTCACAGTCTGATGATAAGGGGTAAGCCATTTAGGACCGAGATGATGAGAAACTTCTTCACCCAGAGAGTGGTGAACCTATGAATTCTCTACCACAGAAAGTAGTTGAGGCAAATTCACTAAATATATTCAAAAGCGAGTTAGATTAAGTCCTTACTACTCGGGGGATCAAGGGTTATGGCGAGAAAGCAGGAAGAGGGTACTGAAGTTTCATGGTCAGCCATGAACTCATTGAATGGCGGTGCAGGCTAGAAGGGCTGAATGGCCTGCTCCTGCACCTATTTACTATGTTTCTATGTTTCTATGGTCACTGCAGTACGGTGTTCCACACCGGTTCGTGAAACAAACTCACTATATAATACAGTGACAGACACTCCCAGTAATGCATGGTAACTGGGGTAAGGTGTTCCACACTGGTGAGTGACCCATACTCAGTATATCCTACAGTGACACACACTCCCAGTCATACATGGTCACTGGCGTACCGTGTTCCACACTGATTAGTTACCCACACGGAATATATCCCAGAGTGACACACACTCCCAGTAACACATGTTCACTGGGCTGCAGTGTTCCACACGGTTTAGTAACCACACTCAGTTAATCCTACAGTGACAGACATTCCCAGTAATACATGGTCACTGGGGTAAAGTGTTGCACACCGTTTCGTGACCCACACTCTGTATATCCTAGAGTGACAGACACTAACAGTAATACATGGTCACTGCGGTATGGTGTTCCACATCGGTTAGTGACCCACACTCAGTATAACCTACAGTGCCAGACACTCCCAATAATACATGGTCACTGGGGTACGATGTTCCACATCGGTTAATGACCCACACTCAGTATATCCTAAAGTGACACACGCTTCCTGTAATACATGGTCACGGGGGTACAATGTTCCACACCGGTTAGTGACCACACTCAATATATCCTACAGAGATAGACACTCCCAGTAATACATGGTCACTGGGGTATAGTGTTGCTCACCGTTTCGTGACCCACACTCAGTATATCCTACAGTGACAGACACTACCAGTAATAAAAGGTCACTGAGGTACGGTGTTCTACACCGGTTAGTGACCCACACTTAGTATATCCTACAGTGACTTATACTCCCATTATACAAGGCACTGAGGTATGGTGTTCCACACGATTGGTGACTCACATTCAGTATATACTACTGTGAAAGCAACACCGAGTAATACATGGTCACTGGGGTACGGTGTAAACACCGGTTAGTGACCCACACTTAGTATATCCAACAGTGACACTCTCTCTCAGTTACAAGGACACTGGGGTACGGTTTTCCACACTGGTTACTGACCCACACTCAGTATATCCTGCAGTGAAACACACTCCAAGTAATACATGGTCACTGGGTAACAGTGTTTCACATTGGTCATTGACCCACACTGAGTCTATCCTACAGTGACAGACACTCCCAGTAATACATGGTCACTGGGGTACGCTGCTCCACAACTGTTAGTGACCCACACTCAGTATATCCTGAAGTGTCAGACACACGCAGTGATACATGGTCAATGCAGTACGGTGTTCCACACCGGTTCGTGAAACAAACTCACTATATAATACTGTGACAGACACTCCCAGTAATACATGGTAACTGTGGTAAGGTGTTCCACACTGGTGAGTGACCCATACTCAGTATATCCTACAGTGACACACACTCCCTTCATACATGGTCACTGGGGTACCGTGTTCCACACAGGTTAGTGACCCACACGGAGTATATCCCAGGGTGACGCATACTCCTCCTAACACATGTTCACTGGGCTGCAGTGTTCCACACGGCTTAGTGACCACACTCAGTATATCCTACAGTAACACACACTCCCAATAATACATGGTCACTTGGCTACGGTGTTCCACACCGTTTAGTGACTCACACTCAGTGCATCCGACAGTGACACAGACTCCCAATAATACATGGTGACTGGGGTACAGCGTTCCACACCGGTGACAGACCCACACTCAGGATATCCTTCAGTGACACACACTCCCAGTAATACATGGTCAATGGGGTACGGTGTTCCACACAGCTAAGTGACCCACACTCAGTATATCCGACATCGAAACACACTCTCTCAGTAATATCTGGTTACTGGGGTACGGTGTTCCACTCCGGTTATTGAACCATACTCAGTATATCCTACAGTGACACACTCCCAGTAATAGATGGTCACTGGGGTACAGTGTTCCACACTGGTTAGTGACCCACACTCAGTACATCCTACAGTGACACACACTCGCAGTAATACATGGTCAATGGGGAACGCTGTTCCACACTGCTTAGTGACCCACACTCAGTATATCCTCCAGTGAAACACACACACAGTAATACATGGTCACTGGGCTACAGTGTTCCACACCAGTTAATGACCCGCACTCAGCATATCCGGAAGTTTCATGCACTCCCATTTACACATGGTCACTGGGGTACGTTATTCCCATCGGTTAATGATCCACACTCAGTATATCCTACAGTGACAGGCACTCTCAGTAATACATGGTCAATGGGGTACGGTGCTACACGCCGGTTAGTGACTCACACTCAGTATTCCTACAGTGACAGACACACCTAGTCATACATGATCACTGGGGTAGGTTTTCCTCAACAGTTAGTGACACACACTCAATATGTCCTGCAGTGATAGACAGTCCCAGTAATACATGGTCACTGGGTACGGTGTTCCACACCGGTTAGTGACCACACTCAATATATCCTACAGAGATAGACACTCCCAGTAATACATTGTCACTGGGGTATAGTTGCTCACCGTTTCGTGACCCACACTCAGTATATCCTACATTGACAGACACTACCAGTAATAAAAGGTCACTGAGGTACGGTGTTCTGCACCGGTTAGTGACCCACACTTAGTATATCCTACAGTGACTTATACTCCCATTATACAAGGAACTGAGATATGGTGTTCCACACGATTGGTGACTCACATTCAGTATATACTACTGTGAAAGCAACACCGAGTAATACATGGTCACTGGGGTACGGTGTTCAACACCGGTTAGTGACCCACACTTAGTATATCCAACAGTGACACTCTCTCTCAGTTACAAGGACACTGGGGTACGGTTTTCCACACTGGTTACTGACCCACACTCAGTATATCCTGCAGTGAAACACACTCCAAGTAATACATGGTCACTGGGTAACAGTGTTCCACATTGGTCATTGACGCACACTGAGTCTATCCTACAGTGACAGACACTCCCAGTAATACATGGTCACTGGGGTACGCTGCTCCACAACTGTTAGTGACCCACACTCAGTATATCCTGAAGTGACAGACACACGCAGTGATACATGGTCAATGCAGTACGGTGTTCCACACCGGTTCGTGAAACAAACTCACTATATAATACTGTGACAGACACTCCCAGTAATACATGGTAACTGTGGTAAGGTGTTCCACACTGGTGAGTGACCCATACTCAGTATATCCTACAGTGACACACACTCCCTTCATACATGGTCACTGGGGTACCGTGTTCCACACAGGTTAGTGACCCACACGGAGTATATCCCAGGGTGACGCATACTCCTCCTAACACATGTTCACTGGGCTGCAGTGTTCCACACGGCTTAGTGACCACACTCAGTATATCCTACAGTAACACACACTCCCAATAATACATGGTCACTTGGCTACGGTGTTCCACACCGTTTAGTGACTCACACTCAGTGCATCCGACAGTGACACAGACTCCCAATAATACATGGTGACTGGGGTACAGCGTTCCACACCGGTGCCAGACCCACACTCAGGATATCCTTCAGTGACACACACTCCCAGTAATACATGGTCAATGGGGTACGGTGTTCCACACAGCTAAGTGACCCACACTCAGTATATCCGACATCGAAACACACTCTCTCAGTAATATCTGGTTACTGGGGTACGGTGTTCCACTCCGGTTATTGAACCATACTCAGTATATCCTACAGTGACACACTCCCAGTAATAGATGGTCACTGGGGTACAGTGTTCCACACTGGTTAGTGACCAACACTCAGTACATCCTACAGTGACACACACTCGCAGTAATACATGGTCAATGGGGAACGCTGTTCCACACTGCTTAGTGACCCACACTCAGTATATCCTCCAGTGAAACACACACACAGTAATACATGGTCACTGGGCTACAGTGTTCCACACCAGTTAGTGACCCGCACTCAGCATATCCGGAAGTTTCATGCACTCCCATTTACACATGGTCACTGGGGTACGTTATTCCCATCGGTTAATGATCCACACTCAGTATATCCTACAGTGACAGGCACTCCCAGTAATACATGGTCAATGGGGTACGGTGCTCCACGCCGGTTAGTGACTCACACTCAGTATTCCTACAGTGACAGACACACCTAGTCATACATGATCACTGGGGTACGGTGTTCATCAACAGTTAGTGACCCACACTCAATATGTCCTGCAGTGATAGACAGTCCCAGTAATACATGGTCACTGGGTACGGTGTTCCACAACGTTTAGTGACCCACACTCAGTATATACGACATTGACGGACACTCCCAGTAATATATGGGCACTGGGGTACGGTGTTCCACAACGGTTAGTGACCCACACTGAGTATATCAAAAAGTAACAGCTGCACCCAGTAATACATGATCTCTGGGGTACAGTGTTCCACACTGGTGAGTGACCCACACTCAGCATATCCTACGTTGACAGACACGACAGTAATATATGGACACTGGCGTACGGTGCTCCACAACGGTTATTGAGCCACACTCATTATATCCTAAAGTGACAGACACACCCAGTAATTCATGGCACTGAGGTAGGGTGTTCCAAACTGAATAATGACCAACACACAGTATATCCTAAAGTGACACACACTCCCAGTAATACAGGGTCACTGCGGTACAGTGTTCCACACCGGTTATTTACCCACACTCAGTATATCCTACAGTCATAGACACTCCCAGTAATACATGTTTACTGCGACACGGTGTTCCACACTGGTTAATGACCACACTTAGTATATCCTACAGTTAAACACACTCCCAGTAATACATGGTCACTGGGATACGGTGTTTCACACCGGTTAGAGAACTACACTGAGTATATCACATGACAGACACTCGCAATAACACATGGTGACTGGGTTACGGTGTTCCACACCGGTTAGTGACCCACACCCTGTATCTCCTACATCGAGACACACTCCTAGTAATATATGGTTACTGTGATAGGGTGTTCCACACCGGTTATTGAACCACAATCAGTGTTTCCAGCAGAGCCACATGCTGCCAGTAATACATGGTCACTGGTGTATGGTGTTCCACACCGGTGAGTTACACACACTTCGTATACCCTAAAGTGACAGACACTCCCAGTAAAACATGGTCACTGAGGTACTTTGTTCAACACTGGTTCGTGACCCACACTCAATACATCATACAGCGACACACACTCGCAGCAATACATGGTCCATTAGGTACGCTGTTCCACACTGCTTGGTACCCACACTCAGGATATCCTACAATGACAGACACTCCCATTAATACATGGTCACTGGAGTACGGTGTTCGACACCGGTTAGTGAACCACACTTAGTATATCCTTCAGTGACACACACTCCTATAATATATGGTACTGAGGTAGGGTGTTCCACACCATTTGGTGACTCACATTTAGTAGAACCTACAGTGACAGACACTTTCAATAATACAAGGTCACTGGGGTACGGTGTTCCACACCGGTTAGTGTCCCACATACTGGATATCCTACAGTGACAGACACTTTCACTAATACATGGTCACTGGGGTACGGTGTTCCACACCGGTTAGTGTCCCACATACTGGTTATCCTACAGTGACAGACACTTTCACTAATACATGGTCACTGGGGTACCGTGTTCCACACCGGTTAGTGTCCCACATACTGGATATCCAACAGTGACAGACACTCTCAATAATAAATGGTCACTGGTGTACGGTGTTCAACACTGTTTAGTGGCCCACACTCTGTATATCCGACAGTGACACACACTCCCAGTAACACATGGTCACTGGTGTACAGTGTTCCGCACTGATTTTTGCCCCACACTCAGTATATCCTACAAAGACAGACACACCCAGTAATACATGTTCACAGGGGTAAGGTGTTCCACACCGGTTAGGGAAACACACTGTTTCTATCCTAGAGGGACAGACACTCCCAGTATACATGTTCACAGGGGCACGGTCTTCCTCACCGGTTAGTGACCCACACTAAGTGTATCCCACAGTGACATAAATTGCCAGTAATATATGGTCACTGGAGTACAGTTTTCCGCACCTGTTAGTGACCCACACTGAATATATCCAAGAGTGACACACACTCCCAGTAATACTTGGTCACTGGGGTACGGTGTTCCACACCGGTTAGTGACACGCACTAAGTTTATCCCACTGTGACACACACTCCCATAATACATGGTCACTGGGGTACTGTGTTCCACACCATTTGGTGACTCACATTCAGTAGATCCTACATTGACAGACACTATCAATAATACATGGTCACTGGGGTACTGTGTTCCACATCGGTTCGTCACCTACATTCTGTATATCCTGCAGTGACAGACACTCTCAATAATAGATGGTCACTGGCGTACGGTGTTCCACACTCGTTAGTGACCCACACTCAGTGTATCCTACAGTGACAGACACGCCTAGTAACACATGGCACTGTGATATGGTGTTCCACATCGATTAGTGAAACACATTCAGTATATCCTACAGTGACACACACACACAGTAATACATATTCACTGGTGTTATGTGCCCCACAACGGTTATTGAGCCACACTCATTATATCCTGAAGTGATAGACACACCCAGTAAGACATGGCACTGAGGTATGGTGTTCCACACTGAATAATGACCCACACACAGTATATCCTACAATGACACACACTCCCAGTAATAAATGGCCTCTGGGTTCCGATGTTTCACACCGGTTAGTGATCACAGTCAGTATATCCGACAGTGACACATACTTCCAGTAATACATGGTCACTGGGGTAAAGTATTCCACACCGGTTTGTCACTATGCTCAGTATATCCTACAGAGACAGACAATCCCAGTAATACATGGTCACTGAGGTACAGTGTTACACACCGGTTATTTGCCCACACTCAGTATATCCTACAGTGATAGACACTCCCAGTAATACATGTTTACTGGGACACGGTGTTCCACACTGTTTAGTGGCCACACTCAGTATATCCTACAGTTAAACACACTCCCGGCAGTTGGTGAGAGGGGAGCGGCCTATAAAAGGCCCAGCGGGAGATGGAGAGCCAGCGGCAGTTGGTGAGAGGGGAGCGACCTATCAAAGGCCCAGCGGGAGATCGAGAGCCAGCGGCAGTTGGTGAGAGAGGAGCGACCTGTAAAAGGCCCAGCGGGAGATCGAGAGCCAGCAGCAGTTGGTGAGAGGGGAGCGACCTCTAAAAGGCCCAGCGGGAGATCGAGAGCCAGCGGCATTTGGTGAGAGGGGAGCGACCTATAAAAAGCCCAGCGGGAGATCGAGAGCTAGCGGCAGTCAGAGAGAGGGGAGCGACCTATAAAGGTGCAGCGGTGCGGCTGCAGCAGGACAGAAAGCAAAATAGAAGTAAAAAGTAATCAAAAAGTGACGTCACAGCCAATGGGGTAAGTGATTGGCTGGTGATTGGTGAGTAGCTTTTCTTTTATTTTTTATATCAGTAAGTGAACTGTAACATTGTTATTACCAATTTAAGGGTATCTAAGGTTAAGACATGGCAGGAGAGCTCGGTCACGTGATATGCTCCTCCTGTACCATGTGCGAACTCGGGGACACTTCCGGTGTCCGTGGGCGCTACGTGTGTGGGAAGTGTAACCGCCTCGAGCTCTTGACGGTCCGCGTTGCGGAATTGGAGCTGAGGGTGGATTCATTCTGGAGCATCCACGATGCTGAGAATGACGTGAGTATCACGTGTAGTGAGTTGGTCTTACCGCAGGAGAAGGGTCCACAGCCAGATAGGGAATGGAAGACCAGCAGGAAGAGCAGTGCAAGAAAGATAGTGCAGAGGTCCTCTGTGGTCATCCCCCTGCAAAACTGATACACTGCTTTGAATACTGTTGGGGAGGATGACTCATCAGGGGAGGGCAGCAGCAGCCAAGTTCATGGCACCGTAAGTGGCTCTGCTGCAAAGGAGGGCAGGACAAAGATTGGGAGCGCGATAGTGATAGTGGATTCGATGGTGAGGGGAATAGATAGGCGTTTCTGCGGCCGCAACCAAGACTCCAGGATGGTATGTTGCCTCCCTAGTGCAAGGGTCAAGGATGTCTCGGAGCGGGTGCAGGACATTCTGAAATGGGAGGGAGGACAGCCAGTTGTCGTGGTGCACATTAGTGCTAAAGCTATAGGTTAAAAAAAAAGGGATGAGGTCCTACGAAAAGAATTTAAGGAGCTAGGAGCTAAATTAAAAAGTAGGACCTCAAAAGTAGTAATCTCAGGATTGCTACCAGTGCCACGTGCTAGTCAGAGTAGGAATCGCAGGATAGCGCAGATGAATACATGGCTTGAGCAGTGGAGCAGCAGGGAGGGATGCAAATTCCTGGGGCATTGGAACCGGTTCTGGGGGACGTGGGACCAGTACAAACCGGACGGTCTGCACCTGGGCATGACCGGAACCAATGTCCTAGGGGGAGTGTTTGCTAGTGCTGTTGGGGAGGAGTTAAACTAATATTGCAGGGGGATGGGAACCTATGCAGGGAGACAGAGGGAGACAAAAATGAGGCAAAAGCAAAAGACAGAAAGGAGATGAGGAAAAGTGGAGGGCAGATAAACCCAAGGCAAAGAACAAAAAGGGCCACTGTACAGCAAAATTCTAAAAGGACAAAGGGTGTTAAAAAAGTAAGCCTGAAGGCTTTGTGTCTTAAAGCAAGGAGTATCCGAAATAAGGTGGATGAATTAACTGTGCAAATAGATGTTAACAAATATGATGTGATTGGGATTATGGAGACGTGGCTCCAGGATGATCAGGGCTGGGAACTCAACATCCAGAGGTATTCAACTTTCAGGAAGGATAGAATAAAAGGAAAAGGAGGTGGGGTAGCATTGCTGGTTCAAGAGGAGATTAATGCAATAGTTAGGAAAGACATTAGCTTGGATGATGTGGAATCTTTATGGGTAGAGCTGCAGAACACCAAAGGGCAAAAATCGTTAGAGGGAGTTGTGTACAGACCTCCAAACAGTAGTAGTGTTGTTGGGGTGGGCATGAAACAGGTAATTAGGAATGCATGCAATAAAGGTGCAGCAGTTATAATGGGTGACAATATGCAAATATATTAGGCCAGCCAAACTGGAAGCAATATGGTGGAGAAGGATTTCCTGGAGTGCATAAGGGATGGTTTTTTAGACCAATATGTCGAGGAACCAACTAGGGGGGAGGCCATCTTAGACTGGGTGTTGTGTAATGAGAGAGGATTAATTAGCAATCTCATTGTGCGAGGCCCCTTGGGGAAAAGTGACCATAATATGGTGGAATTCTGCATTAGGATGGAGAATGAAACTGTTAATTCAGAGACCATGGTCCAGAACTTGAAGCAGGGTACCTTTGAAGGTATGAGGCGTGAATTGGCTAAGATAAATTGGCTAATGATACTTAAGGGGTTGACTGTGGATGGGCAATGGCCGACATTTAGAGACCGCATTGATGAATTACAACAATTGTACATTCCTGTCTGGCGTAAAAATAAAAAAGGAAGGTGGCTCAACCGTGGCTATCGAGGGAAATCAGGGATAGTATTAAAGCCAAGAAAATGGCATACAAATTGGCCAGAAATAGCAGTGAACCTGGTGACTGGGAGAAACTTAAAACTCAGCAGAGGAGGACAAAGGGTTTGATTAGGGCAGGGAAAATGGAGTACGAGAAGAATCTTGCAGGGAACATTAAGGCGGATTGCAAAAGTTACTATCGGTATGTAAAGAGAAAAAGGTTAGTAAAAACAAACGTAGATCCCCTGCAGTCAGAATCAGGGGAAGTCATAACGGGGAACAAAGAAATGGCAGACCAATTGAACAAGTACTTTGGTTCAGTATTCACTAAGGGGGACACAAACAACCTTCCGGATATAAAAGGGGTCAGAGGGTCTCGTAAGGAGGAGGAACTGAGGGAAATCTTTGCTGGTCGGGAAATTGTGTTGGGGAAATTGATGGGATTGAAGGCCGATAATACCCCAGGGCCTGATAGACTGCATCCCAGAGTACTTAAGGAGGTGGCCTTGGAAATAGCGGATGCATTGACAATCATTTTCCAACATTCCATTGACTCTGGATCAGTTCCTATCGAGTGGAGTGTAGCCAATGTAACCCCACTTTTTAAAAAAGGAGGGACAGAGAAAGCAGGGAATTATAGACCGGTCAGCCGGACCTCAGTAGTGGGTAAAATGATAGAATCAATTATTAAGGATGTCATAGCAGCGCATTTGGAAAATGTTGACATGATAGGTCCAAGTCAGCATGGATTTGTGAAAGGGAGATCATGCTTGACAAATCGTCTGGAATTTTTTCAGGATGTTTCCAATAAAGTGGACAAAGGAGTACCAGTTGATGTAGTATATTTGGACTTTCAGAAGGCTTTCGACAAGGTCCCACACAGGAGATTAATGTGCAAAGTTAAAGCACATGGGATTGGGGGTAGTGTGCTGACGTGAATTGAGAACTGGTTGTCAGACAGGAAGCAAAGAGTAGGAGTAAATGGGTACTTTTCGGAATGGCAGGCAGTGACTAGTGGGGTACCGCAGGGTTCTGTGCAGGGGCCCCAGCTGTTTACATTGTACATTAATGCTTTAGAACGAGGGGATTAAATGTAGTATCTCCAAATTTGCGGATGACACTAAGTTGGGTGGCAGTGTGAGCTGCGAGGAGGATGCTATGAGGCTGCAGAGTGACTTGGATAGGTTAGGTGAGTGGGCAAATGCGTGGCAGATGAAGTATAATGTGGATAAATGTGAGGTTATCCACCTTGATGGTAAAAATAGAGAGACAGACTATTATCTGAATGGTGACAGATTAGGAAAAGGGAAGGTGCAACGAGACCTGTGTGTCATGGTACATCAGTCATTGAAGGTTGGCATGCAGGTACAGCAGGTGGTTAAGAAAGCAAATGGCATGTTGGACTTCATAGCGAGGGGATTTGAGTAAAGGGCAGGCTGGTGTTGCTACAGTTGTGCAGGGCCTGGACTATTGTGTACAGTTTTGGTCTCCTAACTTGAGGAAGGACATTCTTGCTATTGAGGGAGTGCAGCGAAGATTCACCAGACTGATTCCCGGGATGGTGGGACTGACCTATCAAGAAAGACTGGATCAACTGGGCTTGTATTCACTGGAGTTCAGAAGAGTGAGAGGGGACCTCATAGAAACGTTTAACATTCTGACTGGTTTGGACAGGTTGGATGCAGGAAGAATGTTCCCAATGTTGTGGAAGTCCAGAACCAGTGGTCACAGTCTGAGGATAAGTGGTAAGCCATTTAGGACCGAGATAAGGAGAAACTTGTTCACCCAGAGAGTGGTGAACCTGTGGAATTCTCTACCACAGAAAGTAGTTGAGGCCAATTCACTAAACATATTCAAAAGGGAGTTAGATAAAGTCCTTACGACTCGGGGGATCAAGGGGTATGGCGTGAAAGCAGGAAGGGGGTACTGAAGTTGCATGTTCAGCCATGAACTCATTGAATGGCGGTGCAGGCTAGAAGGGCTGAATGGCCTGCTCCTGCACCTATTTTCTATGTTTCTATGTAATACATGGACACTGGGGTACAGTGTTCCACACCGGTTAGTGATCCACACTCAGTATATCCAACAATGACAGAAATTCCCAGTAATACATGGTCACTGGGGTACAGTGTTCCACACGGATTCGTGACCCACACTCAGTATATCCAAGAGTGACACACACTCCCGGTAATACATGGACACTGGGGTGCAGTGTTCCACACCGGTTAGTGACGCACACTCAGCATATCCTACAGTGAAATAAACTCCCTGTAATACATGGTCACTGGGGTACAGTGTTCCACACGGATTCGTGACCCACACTCAGTATATCCAAGAGTGACACACACTCCCGGTCATACATGGACACTGGGGTGCAGTGTTCCACACCGGTTAGTGACGCACACTCAGCATATCCTACAGTGAAATAAACTCCCTGTAATACATGGTCACTGGGGTACAGTGTTCCACACGGATTCGTGACCCACACTCAGTATATCCAAGAGTGACACACACTCCCGGTCATACATGGACACTGGGGTGCAGTGTTCCACACCGGTTAGTGACGCACACTCAGCATATCCTACAGTGAAATAAACTCCCTGTAATACATGGTCACCCCAGTACAGTTTTCCGCAATGGTTAGTGATCCACACTGATTATATCGAACAGTGACACACACTCCCAGTAACACATGGTCACTGGGGCACAGTTTTCTACTTTGGTTGGTGAACCACATTCAGTATATCCTCCAGTGACAGATACTCCCAGTTATACGTGCTCACTGGGGTACAGTGTTCCACACTTGTTAGTGACCCACACTCAGTATATCCTACAGTGAGAGACACTCCCATAATACATGGTCACTGGGGTACAGTGTGCTACACCGTTTAATGATCGAGGTTCAGTATATTCTAGAGTCTCAGACACTCCCAGTACTTCATGTTCACTGGGGTACACTGTTCCACACTGGTTAGTGGCCCACACTCAGTATATCCAACATGGACGCACACTCCTTGTAATACATGTTCACTTGGGAACAGTGTTTCACACAGGTTAGTGACCCTCACTCAGTATATCCTCCAGTGAAAGACACTACCAGTAATAATGGCACTCAGGTATGATGTTCCACACTGGTTAGTGACCCACACTCAGTATATCCGACAATGACAGACACTCCCAGTAATACATGGCTAGTGGGGTACGGTGTTCCACACCGGTTAGTGACCCACACACAGTATATCCGACAGTGAAAGATACTCCCAGTAATACATGGTTAGTGGGGTACGGTGTTCCAAACCGATTAGTGACCCAAACTCAGTAAATTCTACAGTGACAGACAATCCCAGTAACACATGGTCACTCGGGTGTGGTGTTTCACATCGGTTGTTGATCCACACTCGGTATATCCTGCAGTGACACACACGGCCAGTCATAGATGGTCACTTGGGATGGTGCTCCACACCGGTTCGTGACCAACATTCAGTATACGCTACAGTGACAGACACTCCCAATAATACATGGCACTGAGGTATGGTCTCCACACGGTTAGTGACCTACACTCAGTGCAACCTACAGTGATACACACTCCCAGTAATACATGGTCACTGGAGTATGGAGTTCCAGACCGGTAAGTGAATCAAACTCAGTATTTCCGACAGTGACACACACTCCCAGTAATACATGGTCACTGGGGCTGAGTGTCCCAAAGCGGTTAGTGACCCAAACTGAGTATATCCTATAGTGACACACATTCCCAGTAATAAATGGTCACTGGGATATGGTGTTCCACACCGGTTGATGACTCACACTCAGTATATCCTTCAATGATACACACTCCCAGTAATGCATGGTCATTGGGGTATGGTGTTCCACACCGGTTAGTGATCCACACTCAGTATATCCTTCAATGACACATACTCCCAGTAATACATGGTCACTGGAGTATGGTGTTCCACACCGGTTAGTGATCCACACTCAGTATATCCTACAGTGCCACACACTCCCATTAATACATGGTCACTGGGGTACAGTGTTCCACACCGGTTTGTGACCCACACTCAGTATATCCTACAGTGTCAGACACTCCTTGCAACACATGGTCACTGGGATACTGTGTTCCACATTGTTTAGTGACCCGTACTCAGTACGTCCTGCAGTGACCCACACTCCTACTAATGTTGGTCACTGGTGTATGGTGTTCCACACTGGTTAGTGATCCACACTCAGATAGTCCTACAGTGACACACACTCCCAGTAATAAATGGTCACTGGTGTACAGTATTGCACACCGGTTAGTGACCCACACTCGGTATATCCTACAGTGTCAGACACTCCTTGCAACACATGGTCACTGGGATACTGTGTTCCACATTGTTTAGTGACCCGTCCTCAGTACGTCCTGCAGTGACCCACACTCCCAGTAATACATGGTCACTGGGGTACAGAGTTCCACTGCGGTTAGCGACCCACACTCAATATATCCTACAGTGACCGACAATCCCAGTCATAAAAAATTACTGGTTATAGTGTTCCACACCGTTTAGTGATCCACACTCAGTACATCCTACAGTGGCAGACACTCCCAGTAATATATGGTCAATGGGGTACAGTGTTCCACACCGGTTAGTGATCCACACTCGGTATATCTTACAGTGACACTCACTCCCAGTAAGACATGGTCAATGGGGAACAGAGCTCCACTGCGGTTAGCGACCCACACTCAATATATCTTACAGTGACAGACACTCCCAGTAATAAATAATTACTGGATGCAGTGTTCCACACCGGTTAGTGACCGAAACTCAGTATATCGTACATTGACACACACTCCATGTAATACATGGGCACTGGGGTACGGTGTTCCACACCGTTAAGTGATCCACACTCAGTGTATCCAACAGTGACAGACACTCCCAGTAATACATGATCGCTGAGGTATGGTGTTTGACAACTGTTAGAGATCCACACTCGGTATATCCTACAATGACACACACTCCCAGTAAGACATGGTCACTGTGGTAATGTATTACATATCGGTTAGTTACCCACACTCATTTTATCCTGCAGTGACACGCACTCCCATTTATACATTGTCACTGGGGAACATTGTTCCACACCGGTTAGTGACCCACACTCAGTATAGCCGACAGAGACACACACTCCCAGTAATGCATGGTCACTTGGGAATGGTGTTCCACACTGGTTAGTGACGCACACTCAGTATATCCTACAGTGTCAGACACGCCCAGTAATACATTGTCACTGGTGTATTGTGTTACACACTGGTTAGTAACCCACACTCAGTATATCCTACAGTGACACACACTCCCATTACTAATTGGTCACTAGGGTACAGTTTTACACACCGGTTTGTGACCCACACTCAGTATATTCTACAGTGACACACATTCTCAGTAATACCTTCTCTCAGAGATTTGCTGCACTGAGGAATGTTACAACTACACGATATTGCACGAAGGGAGGCAATAACTTGATAATTCAATGAACCTTTTTGTTGCAAGCTGATGTTTATATTCAGATGAGGCTATTAAATCAAACCGCCGATGTAATTGAGCACAATTGACTTTATAGAATGGTATCACTGATCCGGTGTCTGTATAACAGTGACCACTACATCAATATTTAACATTATCAGTCAAAGAGCAAAACCAGAGACCAGTCCACACAGAGAATTACACAACTTCAATGGTAATAGTCACTAACCAGGAACGCCGATGACGGCAATGATCAAGTAGCATATTTTCTTTACTATATCAATAGGCAGATGCATTTTTTGTGTGATGCGATGTGCCCCTTCGCTCTGCAGGCAATCTCCCCGTATTATCCTCTGAGGCGATACAATTCCAGACCTTATAATTTATACCCTGAAGAATAACCACAGGGATATTGAGGTGACGACATCGCTCTAATTGGTTATTGTTATAATTTGAACAAACAGATTACGAAATTGGAGATAAGTCTCTGTTGTGATGGAATACATTTGCAGCTGAAATTGGAAAAAAACAAAGACTGGACAATTCGGATTATATCCAATAACAAATGAAGATTGCCTTCTATATCTTGCCAGCAATAGAGTTGTTGATTGAAACAATATCAGGCCCATATCTAGAGAAGATATTGCTCCACTGATGACCTTCACTCTGCTGTGTCCATCCAGACACTACATTCCAAATGTTCCAGTGCCCTCTCAATGTTACTCGACAGCAAACTAGGATGGAACAGCCTTTATTAAATGCAAATTCAGGGAAAACATTGAAATGGATAAATTGTGTCAATCGTCCTCAAATTAATTCAGCTCCACAAGCGAATGACGCCCCTCAAGCTGAAACATTCACTCAAACTAATAAAGACACTCAAAGTAATAGAGCCCCTCAAACTAAGGCAGTTCATCAAACCAATACAGTCTATTTAACTATTACAGTCCCTCAAACTAATACAGTCCCTCAAACTAATACAGTCCATCAAACTAATTCAGTCCATCAAACTAATAAAGTACCTCAAAATAATAAAGTCCATCAAACTAATACAGTGCAAAAAACTAATACAGTCCCTCAAACTAATACAGTCCCTCAAACTAATACAGTCCCTAAAGTTAATACAGCCCATCAAACTAAAACATGTCCATCAAACTAATACAGTGCATCAAACTAATACAGTCCATTAAACTAATACAGACCCTCAAACAAATACAATCCATCAAACTAATACAGTCCAATAAACTAATAGAGTCTAACAAACTCATACAGTCCCTCAAACTAAAACAGTCTATCAAACTGAAACAGTCCCTCAAAATTGTACAGTCACTCAAACTAATACAGTCCATCAAACAAATACAGCCCCTCAAACTAATACAGACCCCAAACTAATACAGTCCATCAAACTAATATAGTCCATCAAACTAATACAGTCCATCAAACTAACACAGTCCCTCATATTAATACAGTCCCTCAAACTAATACAGTCCATCAAACTAATACAGTCCATCAAACTAATACAGTCCATCAAACTAATACAGTCGCACCAACTAATACAGTCCCTCAAACTAATACAATCCATCAAACTAATACAATCCATCAAACTAATACAGTCCCATAAACTAATACAGTCCCTCAAACTAATACAATCGATCAAACTAATACAGTCCATCAAACTAATACAGTCCCACAAACTAATACAGTCCATCAAACTAATACAGTCCACCAAACTAACACAGTTCCTCAAATTAATACAGTCCCTCAAACTAATACAGCCCCTCAAACTAATACAATCCATCAAACTAATACAGTCCAAGAAACTAATAGAGTCTAACAAACTAATACAGTCCCTCAAACTAATACAGTCTATCAAACTAATACAGTCCCTCAAACTAATACAGTCATTCAAACTAATACAGTCCATCCAGCGAATACAGCCCCTTAAACTAATACAGTCCCCCAAACTAATACAGTCCGTCAAACTAATACAGTCCATCAAACTAATACAGACCCTCAAACTAATACAATCCATCAAACTAATACAGTCCAACAAACTAATAGTGTCGAACAAACTAATACAGTCCCTCAAATTAATACGGTCTATCAAACTAATACAGTCCATCAAACTAATACAGTCCACCAAACTAATACAGTCCCTCAAATTAATGCAGTCCCTCAAACTAATACAGTCCATCAAATTAATACAGTCCTTCAAACTAATACAGTCCATCAAACGAATACAGTCCCACAAACTAATACAGTCCATCAAACGAATACAGTCCATCAAACTAATACAGTCTCTCAAACTAATACAGTCCATCAAACTAATACAGTCCATCAAACTAATACTGTCCCACAAACTAATACAGTCCATCAAACTAATAAAGTCCACCAAACTAACACAGTCCCTCAAATGAATACAGTCCCTCATACTAATACAGTCCATCAAACTAATACAGTCCTTCAAACTAATACAGTCCATCAAACTGATACTGTCCATCAAACTAATACAGACCCGCAAACTAATACAGCCCGTCAAACTGATACAGACCATCAAAATAATACAGGCCTTCACACTACTAAATGTGCCACGACCTTATAGAATCACAGAATAAGGGAATGATTACAGTACGGAAGCACCACATTCGGACCGTAGAGGCCATGCCAACTCTCAAATTGTCCCACCCGCCCTGTCATTTACCCGCAGCAGTGCAATTTTATACCTTCGGATACTTATCTCTCAAACTCCGTTTTGAAAAATAATATTGAATGTGCCTCCACCGCCCTTTTAAGCAGCGTATTCCAGATTCTAACCTCTTGCTGAGGAATGGCCACTCCTGTTCCTTTATATAAAGACAGAGAAAGACGGGATCAATTCCTGTCACACTCAAAACCTTGCTAACAACAGCACCATCATTCTATTCCCATAACGCAAGCTCCTGATGTGTCGGCCAGCTGTTGAGCGTAAAGGTCTGGTTATGTTTCCAACAGTACTGTGACCACAACGTTTCCGTAGTGTAGTGAGTATCCCGTTCGTCGAACATGGAAAAGGTCCCCGGTTCGAGACCGGGCGGAAAAATGTTGCAAACGTGTTCCATTAATGATTGAACAAATTGAATAATACATATTCGTCATTCAATATTAAGAGAATGCAGTGTCTCATGACGCTGCTGCATTTGCTGATTTCTCTGCACAGTTATGTACACACTCAAACTCTACACAGTGTTTCTCCCTCCCTCCAGTTTGCAGCCCTGCCGGTGGAGAAACCCCATCTCAAAGCTGCACATTCCGTGCATTCAGTTTAGCTGTGAGAGATTAATAAAGGATCCTGTTATAGCAGCAGTCTGCCCCTCCATTTAGTTATTGAGAAGGTGTTCCAGACCCAGTTGCAGCAGAAGTCTGCTCCTCCATCCAGTTATTGAGAAGCTGTTCCAGACCCAGTTATCGCAGCAGTCCACTCCTCCATCCAGTTATTGAGAAGCTGTTCCAGACCCAGTTATAGCAGCAGTCCACTCCTCCATCCAATTATTGAGGTGTTCCAGAGCCAGTTACAGCAGCAGTCTGCTCCTCCAAAAAGTTATTGAGAAGTTGTTCCAGACCCAGTTATAGCAGCAGTCCACTCCTCCATCCAGTTATTGAGAAGCTGTTCCAGACCTGTTACCGCAGCAGTCCACTCCGCCATCCAGTTATTGAGAAGCTGTTCCAGACCCAGTTATAGCAGCAGTCTGCTCCTCCAGCCAGTTATTGAGCAGCTGTTCCAGACATAGTTATAGCAGCAGTTTGCTGCTCCATCCAGTTTATGAGAAGGTGTTCCAGACCCTGTTATAGCAGGAGTCTGCTCCTCCCTTCAGTTATTGAGACGCTGTTCCAGACCTGCTATAGCAGCAGTCTGCTCCTCCAGCCAGTTATTGAGCAGCTGTTCCAGACTCAGTTATAGCAGCAGTTTGCTCCTCCATCCAGTTATTGAGAAGTTGTTCCAGACCTGTTATAGCAGCAGTGTGCTGGTCCTTCCATTTATTGAGAAGCTGTTCCATACACAATTATAACAGCAGTCTGCTCCTCCAGCCAGTAATTGTGACGCTGTTCCAGACACTGTTATAGCCGCAGCCTGCTCCTCCATCCAGTTACTGGGAAGCTGTACCAGACCTGTTACAGCTGCAGTCTACTCCTCTTTCCAGTTATTGAGAAGCTGTTGCAGACCCAGTTCCAGCAGCAGCACGCTCCTCCATCTAGTTATTAAGAAGCTGTTCCAGACCTGTTACAGAGGCGATCTGCTCCTCCATCCAGTTATTGAGAAGCTGTTCCAGACCTGTTATAGCAGCGGTCTGCTCCTCCATCCTGTTATTGAGAAGCTGTTCCAGACACTGTTATAGCAGCAGTCTGCTCCTCCATCCAGTTATTAAAAAAAGTGTTCCAGACCATTTTTAGCAGCATCTGCTCCTCCACCCAGTTATTGAGAAGCATGTTCCAGACCCTTATTATAGCAAAAAGTCTGTTCCTCCATTCTGTTATTGAGAAGCTGTTCCAGACACAGTTGCAGAAGCAGTCTGTTCCTGTATCCAGTTATTGAAAAGCTGTTCCAGACACTGTTATAGCAGCAGTCTGCTCCTCCATCTAGTTATTGAGACGATCTTCCAGACCCTGTTTAGCAGCAGTCTGCTCCTCCATCCAGTTTTTGAGAAGCTGTTCCAGATCTTGTTATACTAGCAGTCTGTTCCTGCATCCAGTTATTGAGAAGGTGTTCCAGACCTGTTACAGCAGCAGTCTTCTCCTTCAGAAGCTTTTCCAGACCCAGTTGCAGGAGCAGTCTGCTCCTCCATCCAGTCATTGAGAAACTGTTCCAGACACTGTTATAGTAGCAGTCTGTTCCTCCATCCAGTTATTGAGAAGATGTTCCAGACCTGTTACAGCAGCAGTCTGCTCGCCCATCGAGTTATTGAGAAAGTGTTCCAGACTCTGTTACAGCAGCAATCTGTTCCTACATCCAGTTATTGAGAAGCTGTTCAAGACTTGTTATAGCAGCAGAGTGTTCATCCATCCAGTTATTGAGAAGCTGTTCCAGAATCATTAATTGCAGCAGTCTGCCCCTCCATCCAGTTATTGAGCAGTTGTTCCATACCCAGTTATAGCAGCAGTTTGCTCCTCCATCCAGTTATTGAGAAGCTTTTCCAGACCTGTATAGCAGCAGTGCGCTCATCGAACCAGTTATTGAGAAGCTGTTCCAGACATTGTTTTAGCAGCAGTGTGCTCCTCCATCCAGTTAATGAGAAGATGTTCCAGACACTGTTATATCAGCAGTCTGCTCCTCAATCCAGTTATTGAGAAGCTGTTGCAGACCCAGTTATAGCAGCAGTCTTCTCCTCCATCCAGTTATTGCGAAGATGTTCCAGACCTGTTCGAGCAGCAGTCTGCTCCTCCATCCAGTTATTGAGAAGCTGTTTCAGACACAGTTGCAGCAGCAGTCTGTTCTTCCATCCAGTTATTGAGAAGCTGTTCCAGAACCAGTTGCAACAACAGTCTGCTCCCATATTCAGTTATTGAGTAGCTGTTCCAGACCCAGTTATAGCAGCAGTCTGCTCCTCCATTCAGTTATTGAGAAGCTGTTCCAGACACTGTTCTCGCAGCAGTCTGCTCCCCCAGCCAGTTATTGAGAAGCTGTTCCAGAACCAGTTAACGGAGCATTCCGCTCGTCCATCCAGTTATTGAGAAGCTGTTATGGACATTGTTTTGCAGCAGTCTGCTGCCGCATCCAGTTACTGAGAAGCTGTTCCAGGTCCTGTTATAGCAGCAGTCTGTTCCTCCATCCAGTTATTGAGAAGCTGTTACATTCCATGTTATAGAAGCAGTCTGTTCCTCCCTCCAGTTATTGAGATACTGTTTCAGATCCTTTAACAGCAGCAGACTGTTCCTCCCTCCAGTTATTGAGAAACTGTTCCAGATCCTTTAACAGCAGCAGACTGTTCCTCCATCCAGTTATTGAGAAGCTGTTCCACAACCTGTTACAGGAGCAGACTGCTCCTCCATCCAGTTATTGAGAAGCTGTTGCAGACCATTTTATAGCAGCAGTCTGCTCCTGCATCCAGTTATTGAGAAGGTGTTCCAGACCATTTTATAACTGCAGTCTGCTCATCCATCCATTTATTCAGAAGCTGTTCCAGACACTGTTAAAGCCGCAGTCTGCACCTGCATCCAGTTATTGGGAAGCTGTTCCAGACCCAGTTACAGCAGCTTTCAGCTTCTCCATTCACTTATTGAGAAGCTGTTCCAGACCTGTTACAGCAGCAGTGTGCTTCTGCATCCAGTTATTGAGAAGCTGTTCCAGAACCAGTTACAGCAGCATTTTGCTCCTCCATCCAGTTATTGAGAAGCTGTTCCAGAACCTGTTACAGCAGCAATCTTCTCCATCCAGTTATTGAGAAGCTGTTCCAGAACCTGTTACAGCAACAATCTTCTCCATCCAGTTATTGAGACGCTGTTTCAGACCCAGTTACAGCAGCACTCTGCTCCTCCATCCAGTTATTGAGATGCTTTTCCAGACGCTGTTTCAGCAGCAATCTTCTCCATCCAGTTGTTGAGAAGCTGTTCCAGACCCAATTATAGCAGCAGTCTGCTCCTCCCTCCCATAATTGAGAAGCTGTTCCACACCCTGTTACAGAAGCAGACTGCTCCTCCATCCAGTTATTGAGCAGCTGTACCTGCCCTGTTATAGCAGCAGTCTGTTCCTCCATCCAGTTATTGAGCAGATGTTCCAGACCTGTTACAGCAGCATTCTGCTCCTCCATCCAGTCATTGAGAAGGTGTTCCAGCATCCAGCTATTGAGAAGCTGTTCCAGACCATGTTATAGCTGCAGTCTGCTCCTCCATCCAGTTGTTCAGAAGCTGTTCCAGACCCAGTTACAGCAGCAGTCAGCTTCTCTATCCATTTATTGAGAAGGTGTTCGAGACACAGTTACAGTAGCAGTCTGCTCCTCCATCCAGTTGTTCAGAAGTTGTCCCAGACCCAGTTACAGCAGCAGTCAGCTTCTCTGTCCAGTTATTGAGAAGGTGTTCGAGACCCAGTTACAGTAGCAGTCTGCTCCTCCATCCAGTTGTTCAGAAGCTGTTCGAGACCCAGTTACAGCAGCAGTCAGCTTCTCTCTCCAGTTATTGAGAAGCTGTTCGAGACACAGTTACAGCAGCAGTCTGCTCCTCCATCCAGTTATTGAGAAGCTGTTCCAGACCCAGTTACAGCAGCATTTTGCTCCTCCTTCCAGTTATTGAGAAGCTGTTGCAGAACCTGTTACAGCAACAATCTTCTCCATCCAGTTATTGAGACGCTGTTTCAGACCCAGTTACAGCAGCACTCTGCTCCTCCATCCAGTTATTGAGATGCTGTTCCAGACGCTGTTTCAGCAGCAATCTTCTCCATCCAGTAGTTGAGAAGCTGTTCCAGACCCTGTTACAGCAGAAGTCTGCTCCTCCCTCCCGTGATTGAGAAGCTGTTCCATACCCTGTTACAGAAGCAGACTGCTCCTCCATCCAGTTATTGAGCAGCTGTACCTGCCCTGTTATAGCAGCAGTCTGTTCCTCCATCCAGTTATTGAGCAGACGTTCCAGACCTGTTACAGCAGCATTCTGCTCCTCCATCCAGTTATTGAGAAGGTGTTCCAGCATCCAGCTATTGAGAAGCTGTTCCAGACCATGTTATAGCTGCAGTCTGCTCCTCCATCCAGTTGTTCAGAAGCTGTTCCAGACCCAGTTACAGCAGCAGTCAGCTTCCCTATCCAGTTATTGAGAAGGTGTTCTAGACACAGTGACAGTAGCAGTCTGCTCCTCCATCCAGTTGTTCAGAAGTTGTTCCAGACCCAGTTACAGCAGTAGTCAGCTTCTCTGTCCAGTTATTGAGAAGGTGTTCCAGACCAAGTTACAGTAGCAGTCTGCTCCTCCATCCAGTTGTTCAGAAGCTGTTCGAGACCCAGTTACAGCAGCAGTCAGCTTCTCTATACAGTTATTGAGAAGCTGTTCGAGACACAGTTACAGCAGCAGTCTGCTCCTCCATCCAGTTATTGAGAAGCTGTTCCAGACCCAGTTACAGTAGCAGTCTGCTCCTCCATCCAGTTGTTCAGAAGCTGTTCGAGACCCAGTTACAGCAGCAGTCAGTTTCTCTATCTAGTTATTGAGAAGCTGTTCGAGACACAGTTACAGCAGCAGTCTGCTCCTCCATCCAGTTATTGAGAAGCTGTTCCAGACACTGTTACAGAATCAATCTTCTCCATCCAGTTATTGAGAAGCTGTTCCAGACCCTGTTACAGAAGCAATCTTCTCTATCCAGTTATTGAGAAGCTGTTCCAGACCCAGTTACAGCAGCAGTCTGCTCCTCCATGCAATTATTGAGAAGCTGTTCCAGACCCAGTTACAGCAGCAGTCTGCTCCTCCATCCAGTTTTTGAGAAGCTGTTCCATACTGATGGGGCGATGGTTCATCTGGGAATGCAGTGATAGCTAATTCCACAGTACCATTGCTGGCATAGCTGCATAGCGGGGCGGGGGTTGGGGGAGAAGAGTGTAAGAGCAAGAATAGTAAAATGTTCATTTGTCAGTGGAGCAGACAGGCCACAGACGTCATTCCAGTATGGTAAGTTGCCAACACCATGCAGAGTCAAGGTTTTAACTGAGCGGCTGCAGGGTATAATAGGGGGAGTGAGTGAACAGTCAATGGCTGTGCTCCATTATTGTACCAATGATATCGGAAGAAAGATGGATCAGGCACTGCAGGTAGATTGTAGAGAGCTAGAAGAGAGATTAAAAAGCAGGACCCCAAACGAAGTAATTTTCGGATTACTCCCAACGCCAGGTGCCAGTGATGTGTATGATTTTATACCTATCACGGAGATATGGCTGAAATAAGGGCAGGTAAGGTAGGTCACCATTTCTGCTGATATGATTTTTAGGCGGGAGAGTGAGGGGGATAAAAACGAGGGGAGGTGTTACTTCCAATTGTTGATTAAATAAACCATTGCAGCTGAGGAGAGATAATATGCTTGATGGATCATCAATTCTAGACAGATGGAATCAATTGAACAACATAACCGCGGCGATCACACTGCTGGGAGAGTATTGCGACCGCTGCCAGTCAGAATGAGAGAGAAGAACAAAATTGTTGGCAAAGTTATAGGGGAGGAATCGGAGTCGATTTCAACTACACTAATCTTAACTGGGATAGAATTCGTGCGAATTAGATATAGGGGCAGAATTCCTAAAATGCATTCAGGAGATATTTATTTGCCATTTTGTTGCAAGCCAAAGAAGGGAGGGGGCGATTCTGACTTAGTTTTAGTTAATGAAGCTGAACGGATGGAAGGGGTACCAGTAGCAAAGCATTTTGGTAGTAGTGATCATAATTCAGTTGGATGTAGTGTAGTTATGGAAAAATACAAGTTTAGAAAATAAATAAATACTCTCAATTGGGGAAAAGCCAATTCTGTTCAGCAGAGATAGGATTTAGCCAACGTTGACTGGAAACAGATATTTGAAGCCAAAACTGTGCCAGAGTATTGGGAGGCATTCAAAGAGCAGATCCTCAGGTTTCCGAGCAAGTACGTTCCCTTAAAGAAAGAGGGTTGGATTGCAATTCCAGAGCCCCCTTGAAACCAAGCGGCTTACAGGGTAGGATAAAGGAAAATATGGGGCTTATGCCATAGCGATGCATCAATGCGTCAGAAACACTAGAAGATTATAGGAAGTGCAAACGTGAAATTAAAAAGGAAATTAGGAAAGCAAAGTGAGTGCATGAAAATATTTTGGCAAGGTTAATAAACGAAAACCCAAAGTTTTATAAATACTTTAAGAGCAAGACGATATCTATAGAAAGAGTATGGCTCATTAGAGACCGTAAAGTAATCTATGTGCGGAGGTGGAATATTTGTTTATGGTTCTCAATGAATACTTTGCATTTGTTTACATAAAAGAGAACGGCGATGCAGATGTTTCAATCGGGGGGGGGGAGTGGGGGGTGTTGGGGGGAGGAACGTAAAATATTAAATTAAATAAGCATAGAAAGAGAGGAAGTCTTATGCGGTTTAACAGCTTTGAAAGTGGAAAAATCCACAGGGCCACGTGGAATGTAACCAGGCTGTTAAGAGAAGCAGAAGAGGAAATAGCATAGGGTCTGACCATAATAATACACTCTGGCTACAGGTGTGGTGCCAGAGGACTGGAGGACTGCTATTGTTGTATCTTTGTTCCAAAAGGGAGAAAGGGATCGATGATCGATTACAGACCAATCAGCCTAACCTCGGTTGTGGAAAGATTATTGGAAAAAATTCTGAGGAAAAGGATAAATATTCTTTTTGAAAGTCTCGGTTTGGTCAAGGAAAGTCAGCGAAGATGTTTTCAGGTAAGGTCCTGCATGACTAAATTGATTACATTTTCTGACATGGTTTGTCCATAAGCATAGCGCATTTGAGGTAGTGTATATGGATCTTCGCAAGGCTTTCGACAAGGTTACATGCGGGAGACTGCTCATCAAAGCAAAATCCCATAAAATCCAATGCAAAGTGGCAAGTTTGATCCAAAATGTTCCTGGGGGCAGCAAGCAAAGTATAATAGGTGTTTTCGCAACTGACAGGCTGTTCGAGTGGGGCTCCTCATGGCTCCTTGCTTTTTGAAGTATACATCAATGATTTAGATGTGAATGAAGAAAGTATGACTAAAACGTTTTCAGATGACACAACCATTAGCTGTATGGATGATAATGAAGAAGAACGTTCTTGAATGCAGCTAGTTATCAATGCAGTGGTCACGTGGGCAGTATCGTGGTGAATGGAATTCAATACGGAGAAGTATTAGGTAATGTATTTGGGGATGGCTAACACTGCAAGGGAATACACATTAAATGGTAGAGCACTGAGAAGTGTACTCTTACAAAGGGAATGTTTAATGAATGTCCACATACCCATAAATGTAGCAGCACAGGCAGAAAAGTGCGTTAAGAAGGCATCCGGAATACTTTCCTGAATTGACGAGGCATAGAATATAAGAGCAGGGAGGTTACGCTTGAACTGTATCAAACAGTTAGGCTACAGCTGGAGTACTGCGTGACGTTCTGGTTACCATGTTACAGGAAACACGTGATTGCACGAGACAGGGTACATGGTAGATTTACCAGGATGTGGCTTGGAATGGGGAATTTTAGCTGTGGGGAAAGATTAGACAGGCTGGTTTTATTTTCTCTGGAACGTAGGACTCTGAGGGTAGAAGTTGTTAATGTGTTTAATTAGGAGGTGCCTAGATAAAGTGGATAGGAAGGATCTTTTTCCCTTATCAGAGGATGTCAACAACGAAGAGGCAAACCTTTAAAGTAATTGGAAGGTGGTTCGTGGGGAGTGAGAGGAAATGTCTTCACCTAGATTATGGTGGTACTTATTGGGGGAGGGATCGTGAGAGGGGAATTGTCCTGGATCGCACTGCCTGAAAGGGTGGTAGGTGCAAAAACGGTCACCACATTTCGAAAGTATTCGGACGTGTACCTGACGTGCCGTAACTTACAGGTCTGTGGATCAAGAGGTAGAAAGTTGGATATTGCTTGATAGCTCTTTATTGGACTGTGTAAACGCGAAGGGCAGAAATGGCCTCCTTCTGTGCTGTAAATTTCTGTGATTCCATGATTCGATGAATAGAAAAAGTGGACGTGAAACAGCTCATTCAAGGTAACTCAGTGTCGGAGCAGTGGGAGACATTCAAGAAGGAGATACCAGTTCAGTGTCACCATGTTCCTGGAAAGAAAAACGGCAACTGGAGCCGCCTGGATAACAAGGTGCAGACAGTGAAAGATAAGGCAAAGAGAGGAAGCGTTTTTCAGCAAGCGAGAGCCCAGTACCGCAGAAAGCCTCGAGGTGAAATTAAAAATGAATTTTGGAAAGAAAAGAGAAAGCATGAAAAATACTGTCACGTTGAATCAAAGAAAACCCAGAGATATTTCACAATTGCATAAATATCAAGTGGATAACGACGGGCAGAATATGGCATTTAGCGACCAAAATGGTAATCTATGTGTGGATGTGGAGTATGTGGGAATGGACTTAATGAAAGTATTGCAGCGGTTTAATAAAGGAGGGCGACGATGCCAGCGTTAAAGGTAAGGAAGAAGAGAATGTAATATTGGATTGGATAAACATAGTAAGGGAGCAATGATTAAGGGGTTTGGCATCTACAAATGTAAATAAATCTCCATGACGCAATGAAAGATAAGCAAATGGCGAAATTACGGAGGCTCTGACGATCATTTGAGCAACCTCCCTTGGTGCAGGAGAGAAAAAAAAAACATTGGATAACTGTTAACGTTGTACCATTATTTAAAAAGGGAGAAAGTGAAACAGCGAATAATTAAAGACAGTTAGTTTAATCCTGGTGATGGGAAAATTATTGCAATCAACGCTGAGGGACAGTATAAACCTTCATTTTTAAAGCATCGAATTGTTAAGGGAAGGTCGTGTCTGACTTATTTCATTGAATCTTTTGAGGAGGTAACAAATAGTTTCGATACGCGCAGTGCATTTGAAGTAATCCACATAGATTTTAACAAACATTTTGACAAAGTCTCACATGGCAGGCTAATCAAAAAACTAAAAGCCCATTGTATTTAAGTGAGTGTGGCGAATCAGATCGACAATTGGCTCAGTGGGAGGAAGACAATGGTTCATGTAAGCTTTTGCGAATGGAAGGCTACTTCCAATGGGGTTCGTAGGGTTCAGTTCGCAGTCCCTTGTTTTCTGCAGTTCACATTAATGATTTAGACATAAATGTAGGGAGCATGGTAAAGAAGTTCACAAAAGATACAAAAATTGTCTGTGTGTTTGACAGTGATGAAGGAAGTTTAGACTGCAGGAAAATATAGATTGACCAGTCAGTTGGGTAGAAAAGAGAAACATGGCAATCATTCCAGGGAATGGGAGGCTCATACAATCTGTGAGGTGCAACAAGGCAAGGGACTACACTCAAAATAGCAGGATACTGAGAGGTATGGAAGAACAAAGGGACCTTCGAGTGTATGCCCACAGACCCTTAAAGTTAGAGGACAGGTCGATTATGTAGCTCAAAAGGCCTATGGAATCCTTTATTTATTAGCCAAAGGATAGATTTTAAGAGCAGGGTAGTTACGGAACAACTGCAAAAAAATAGTTAAGGCATAGCGAGAGTACTGCTGCAGTTCTATTCACTACATTTCAGGAAATATTTGATTGCACTCGAGAGGGCACAGTGGACATTACGAGGATGTTGAATAGACTGGAAAATTGAAGCTATGAGGAAAGATTGGATGAACTGTGTTTTATTTTAATTGGAATTGAGGAGGCTGATGTGGGTAGCAAGGACATTAGGAAGAGTATTTGTCTTTGGTGAATGGTCAAAAACCAGGCGCATCGATGCAATTAGTTTGTATCATGATTAGAAAGGAGATCAGGGGAATAAATGTACCCAGATGATGATGGGTGTCTGGAACTCACTAGCTGAAAGGGTGGCAGACGCACAACCCCTCACCATTATTTATAACGTACTTGGAAGCGCACTTAAAGGACTGTATCCTACAGGGCTACGGAACTCGTGTTGAAGGTCGGTTTAGGCCTGTTAGATATTTGTCGGCGGGCAGAGACACAATGAGACAAATGGCTTCACTTAGTGTCGTATTATTTCTATTATTCTATCCGGAGAAAGTGTTGGAAAGGTTCAGAGATGTCGAAAGGAAATTCCAGAGCCAAGAGCCCAGGCAGCTGAAGATACGGCCATGAATGGTTGAATGATTATAATCAGGGCTGCTCAACGAGACAGGATTAGAGGAGTTAAGATTTCTCAAGGATTTATGGAGCTGGAGGAGAAGACAGAGATAGGGCGGGGCGAGGAAATGGAGCCATCTGAAAGCAAGGATGAGATTTTATAATCGATGAGTTGCTTAACCGGGAGTGAATGTAGGTCAGTGAACACAGGGGCGAAGGGTAAAAGGGCTTAGTGCCAGTTAGGATACAGGCAGTCTATTTTCTGGATGACCACAAGTTTTCATAGTGTAGAACGTGGGTGGCCACCCAGGAGTGCATTGGAATAGTCCATTCCAGGGGCAACATATGCATGGATAAGGATTTTAACAGCAGACGCGCTGAAGCTAGGGTTGAGACGGCTGATGTTATGCACGTGGGATACTTCATAACTCAGAGTTAAAAGGTTGGCAACCAGCGAGGAAGGATTTGGTTGCATACAGTCTGCGGTTTAATTTAATGGACTGTGATTTAAGTTATGGGATTGAGGAGGATTTGGAAGGAAGTCAAGAAGCAAAGAAACTTCCTGATGGCAGCAGAAAAGCTGTCGAGGAGGAAGTACACGGAATGGAGATTAACATTGGAATTCTCGTTTCTCAATCATTGAACGGTTCACAGCCGTTGATTTGTTTGGAGTGCAAGGAATGTGTACAGTTGTGGTCTCATAACCTCCGGAAGGATAGAGAGGGAGAAGGAAGGTTCACCAGCCTGATTCCTCGGATGTTGCGATTGTTCAATGACAAGAGATTGAGTAGACCATGAATATATTCGCTTGAGTTTAGAATAATGAGAGGTGAACTCATTGAAATATGCAACATTCTTACAGTACTTGACAGCATAAATGCAGAGATGACGTTTTACTCTGTCTTGCGAGTCGAGAACCAGGGGGCACTGTCTCAGAATAAAATATCTGCTATTTAGGACTGAAATCAGGAGAAACGTTTACACTCAGAGGATGGTGAATTTTTTCAATTATATACACCATAGGGCTGTGGAGGCTCAGTCTTTGAATATATACATGACAGCGATCGATAGATTATGGGATATTAAGGGCAGTAAGGGATATGGGACAGTGCAGGAAAGTAAATTTGAGGTAGAAAATCAGCCATGATCTCATTGAATAGCGCAGCAAACTCGATGGGCCGAATGGCTGACTACTGCTCCTAATTCTGATATCGTTTTGAAAGAAATGGAAATAAAAACTATCACGTTGTTTAATCATTAATTGTTCCCATTAGTCTCACACTTCGTCCAAGCTCACCCTGGACTATGGCCCACGAGCGTACATCAGTCCATCGTTCCCAAGAAGGTCACTGATCACATCTCCTCTGGGGATCTTCCCACACGGCCGCTAACCTCATAGTTCCCCAAACCCGCGCAGCCAATTACAACCATCGCTTCAGCCTGTTCGCGCCTTATGGAACTGATGTCTCCCTGTTTCAACTCTATTTTTCTCCCCTTGCCTTACTTGTTCCCAACTAGTTGGACATTTGGAATAGTCTGATGCAATAAAGTAGAGAACGGCATGGTTTTCTGAAAGGGAAATCATGCTTGACGAATTTGCTGGAGTTCTTTGAGGATGTAACGAGCAGATGGATAAGGAGGAACCAGTGCACGTGGTGTAATTATATTTCTAGAAGGCATTCGATAAGCTACCACATATTAGGTTGCTGCACAAGATAGAAGCTCATGGATTTGGCGGTAATGTATTAGCATTGGCTAAATAACAAAAAACAGAGATTCGGAATAAATGGGGCATTGTACGGTTGGCAAAGCTGACTAGTGGGGTGCCGCAGTGTCAGGGCACTGAGTCTTCAACTATTTACAGTCTGTATTAATGATTAGATGAAGGGACCGAGTGTAATTTAGCCAAGTTTACTGATGATATCAAGATGGTTGGTATTGCAAATTGTGAGGAGGAAATAAAACATCTGCAAAGTGAGATAGACAGCCAATGTGTGGGCAAACCTTTGGCAGGTGGCGAATCATGTGGGATATTGTGAGATCATCCACTTTTGCAGAAATAACAGGAAAGCAAATTATAATTTAAATTCAGAAAAATGGCAACGTGCTGCAGTACAGAGAGACGTGGGGAGCCTTGTGCATGAAACACAAAAAGTTAGTATTCAGGTACAGCAATTAATCAAGAGTGCAAATGGAATATTCACCTTTATTGCAAGGAAGATAGAGAAGTCCCGCTACAAATTTACAGGTTATTAGTGAGGCTACACCAGGAGTACTGCACACAGTTTTGGTATCCTTAGTTACAAAGATATACTTGCATTGGAGGCTGTACAGAGAAGGTTCACCAGAATGATTTCGGAGATGAGAATGTTGACTTATCAAGATAGGCTGTGTAGGTTGGACCTATACTGATTGCAGTTCAGAAGAATGAGAGGTGGTGATATTGAAATTGGTAAGAAAATGAGTGGGCTCGAAAAGGTGATGCAGAGAGGATATTTCCACTCATCGGGGAAATTAAACGAGGGGACATAGACTCAGAATATAGAGCCGCCCATTTAAAACTGAGATTATAACTTTTTTCTCAGAGGGTTGTAAATCTATGGTATTTTCTGCCCGAGAGAACTGCGAAGGTTTAGTCATCATACATATTTAATGCGTGGATGGACATATGTTTGAGCGATAAGAAAGCAAAGGGTTATGGTGTGCGTGCTGGGAAGTATAGCTTAGTCCATGACCAGATGAGCCATGATCAAATACATTGACAGAGTCGGCTCGAGGGGACAAATAGCCTACTTCTTCTCCTATTTTTTATGTTCTTATGGAATTAAACGATAAATTGATACCGAGCCACATCAGGAGAATAAAGAATCGATGAGCAAAAGCTTTGTCTCAGAACTAGGTTTCAAAGCGTCCTAAAGTAGTGGAGAGAGGTGGAGAGATTTAGCTAGGAATTCGAGAGATTAGGGCTCAGGCAGCTGAAGGGATCACCAGCGATTGTTGAACGATTGTAATCAGGGATACTCAAGATGGCAGAATTAGAAGAGTGCCTATATCTCCAGTGGTTATTGGGATGGAGGAGATTAATGGCATTGGGAGGGTCGAGGACATGACGAGATGTGAAAACAACAATGAGAATTTTGAAATCCACGCATTGCTTCAGCGTGAGCCAATAGCGGTGAGCGAGCATCAGGCTGCTGGGTGAATGGGATTGATGCGAGTTTGGATACAGCCAGAGAGTTTTGGGATAACCTCAAGTTTACGTAGGGTAGATCGTGGGAGGCCAGTAAGGAGTGCGTTGGAGAGATCCAGATCTATTCTTATTTCTCCTGAACTGGCTCGGTATCAATTTATCATTTTATACCATAAGAACATAAAAAATACTAGAAGAAGAAGGCCATTTGGCCCCTCGAGCCCACTTTGCCAATGTATTTGATCATGGCTCATCTGATCATGGACGAAGCTATACTTCCCATCACGTACACCGAAACCATTTGCTCTCTTATCGCTCAAAAATTTGTCCATATGAACAAGTAAGAAATAACGAAGGCATGGTCAGGATTTCAGGAGCTGATGGGTGAAGTTAGCGGCGGTGAAGCGGGATGTTACGGATGGGGGACACTCCTCAAGGAGACAGCTTGGGAGCAAACGTTTGGCACCGACGGGGGAGGGGGTTGGTGCAATACAGTCAGCGACATAGATTAAGAGCCTTAGCTGTGGTTTAATTTAATTAAATTCGGAGGTTTTATGTGGAGGTCAAGATGCAAAGAGATTTTCCGAAGGCAGCAGAAAAGCTGGAAAGGAGGAAGTGAGGAAACGCTTTGATTGTGGTTCGACTTCCCGACTTCTCGTATTTCAATCAGTGAATGGTTCACATCCGCTGTTGGAGTGTAAATAATGGAACAGAAATAAATATAATCAGGGGCTTGAATCTATCATTATCGTCATTACATGAATGTTAATTGCAGTACTATGTGACTTAAATAATAAGGTCTGTGATTCTTATGTCAATCAGAAAGTTACCAGAAGTTTGCAGGTTCGAATCTTGTCCTGGATGCATTATACGCTGGTATATTTTAACTTTATAAAACGAAACCGCATGTCCAATCATTAGGTTTGTGAATGGTTGACGAACAGCGGTGTACATAAAAGGAGATATTTCACAACTCTCAAGAAAAATATATTCCATTGAGGAGGAAATGGAGAAAGAGTAAAGATAGCCTTCCATGTCTAACTAATGAAATAAAGAACGGTATCCAATTCAAAATAGGACATACAATATGGCCAGAACAAGTGGGAGGCAGAAGATTGGAAAGCGTTACAATCCAACGAAGAATGAAAAAAATGATTAAGAATGGGAAGATAGACTATGAAAGTAAACTAACACGAAAAATAAAAACACATAGCAAGAGTTTCTATTGGGATATAAAAATGAAAATTGTGGCTAGGCTAAATGTTGGTTTCTAAGAGGACGAGACCGGGGAATTAGTAATGGGAAACATGGAGATGGCAGAAATTCTGAACAAATATATGTATTATTCTTTAAGGTAGAGGACACTAATAATATGCCAACAATGGATAGTCAAGGGGCTATAGAGGGGAAGGAACTTAACACAATCATATTCAGTAAAGATGTGGCACTAAGTAAGCTAAAGGGACTAACGGCAGATAAGTCCCTTGCACCCTGTGGCTTGCATCCTCGGGTCTGAAGAGAAGTAGCGTCGGGAATAGTGGATGCATTGGTTTACCAACATTCCCTGGATTCTGGGATGGTCTCAGCAGATTAGAAAACAGCAAAAGTAACACCCCTATTTCAAAAAGGCGGCCGATAAAAACGCAAATAACTATAGACCAGTTAGCCTAACTTCTGTGGATGGGAAGATGTTGAAGTCCATTATTAAAGAAGCAGCAGCAGGAAACTTGGAGAAGCAAAATTAGGTCAGGCAGAGTCAGCATGGATTCATGCTGGGGAATTCATTTTTGGCACATTGGCTAGAATTCTTTTAGGACGTAAGTAACAGGGTGGATGAAAGGGATCCAATTGATGTGGTGTATCTGGACTTCTAGAAAGCCTTTGACAATGTGCGACGTAAAATATTACTGCACAAGTTAAAAGTTCAAGTGCTAGGCAGTAATATAGTAGCATTGAGAGAGGATTGCCTAATGAACAGAAAACACAGAGTAGGGATAAATGGTTCATTCTCAGGATGGCAATCTGTAACCAGGGGGGTGCTGCACGGGTCAGTGCTGGGCTCAAACTATTTACAATCTATATTAACGACTTTGAGGAAAGTAGCGAGTGTAACGTAGCTGAGCTTGCCGACGATACAAAGATGGGAGGAAAAGCAGTGCGTGAAGAGCACACAAAAAATATGCAAAAGGAAATAGACAGGCTAAGTGAGTGGGCAGATGGAGTATAATGTTGGAAAGTATGAGGGCAGCAAAAATTAAGTGCTATTTATTATTTAAATGTAGAATGATTGCAAAGTGCTGCTGTACAGCCGGAACTGGGGGTATTGTGCATGAAATAGCAAAAGAGTAGTGTGCAGGTACAGCAAGTGATCAGGAAGGCCAATGGAATCTTGGCCTTTCTTGCAAAGGCGATTGGTGTATAAAAGCTGGGATGTCTTGCTACAGTAGTACAAGGTATTTGTGAGGCCACACCTGGAATAATGCGTGCAGTTTTGTTTTCCATATTTACGAAAGGATATACTCGTTTTGGAGGCAGTTCAGATAAGTTTCAAAAGCTTGATTCCAGAGATGAGGAGGTTGACAAATGTGGAAAATTTGAGTCGTGTGAGCCTCTACTCATTGGAATTCAGAAGAATTAGAGGTGAGCTTTTCGAAACGTATGAGATTAAGTGGGGGCTTGGCAAGGTGGAAGCAGAGAGGATGTTTCCACTGATAGGGCAGACTAGATCTAAATGGCATAATCTTAGAATCAGAGGCCGCCCATTTAAAACTGAGTTGAGGAGAAATGTCTTATTTCAGTGGGTAGTGGATCTGACGAATTCGCTGCCTCAGAAGGCTGGGTCATTGAATATATTTTATGCGGAGATAGACATATTTTTGAGTGTTAAAGGTTTAAAGGATTATGGAGAGCGGGCAAGCAAGTGGAACTGAGTCCATAGCAGAGCAGCCATGATCTTATTGAATGTCGGAGCTGGCTGGTCTGGCCAAATGGACTCCTCCTGCCCTAATTTCTTATGTTCTTACGTTCTCATTTTGTTCATGTTCGAAAGAAACTTTGGAATTCCTTCAGCATCAAACCACAGATTGCAACTGAGATAAACGCAGCGAGAGGTAGCTGCAGAATCGAGTCAGATGGTGGAATAGACAAGAGAGATGGTTGGATCCAATAAAGCCTCCGAATCCAAAAGTCAGTGACAGGTAGCTGACTGAAATTAGTCAGTGAAGACAAGCCGGTAAAGTTTGGTTTGGCTCCGTGACTTAACTGGTCAAAACACTTGTCCAATTAACACGACAGTCTTGGGTTCAACCATCAATGTGGCATCATTTTTTTTCACTTCGCACAATGGGCGAAATTCTTCCCGCGTGAAAGGGTTTTTAAACATAACTATCGCAGCACCAGTTTCCATTCTGGATTGACACTCCAATCGCTGCAGGATGTCGGTGGAATTCCTCCGGTGCCATAATTTCTGGTGGGGCTAATTTTTGCTTGATCAATATAATCCAGCAGTGCTGTTTATGACTTTGTTGTTGTCAAAACAAACTTGCAGTAACTGATGTAGAGTGCGGTGATCGTATATTGGTTACTACGCTCCGTTGTAACCGCAGCAACCTCGGTTCAAATACGAGTTATGGTACAGTTTACTTTTTATCTTTTGTCCTCTCCGGCAACTGCTGATGGAACACAGCAGCACATCAATCTTTACTTTCTTAAACAAGTATTATTTTGTTGTCAGTAGAAACATGTATACTCTTTCAAACGGGCCTGTTTTCTCAGCTTTTTCTGCCTTCCAGAAACAATAGCCCTTTCCTTAAAATGCTCCCTTCAATAACTGTAATGGCGGCAGCAATGACTGCGTGGGTTAATGGAAAAGGCGCCTGACTTCAATACCAAAGAAGTTCTGTCGTGGGCATTTAATTCCCCCGGACAATCGTTTCTTTTTCTCTGCATTGAAACTGTTTCACTACATAACATTTCTGGCGCTGCCTCACATGAAGCAAGAAAAGGCCTTTTACTGACAGACGCGAGTTGTACTCTTTCAACATTGTTGCAACTTGGTGCATGGGCCGGACAAGCGTTGAGTTCCGTTTTTCGCTAGGGATTGCTGTTTGGATGCAAAAATCAGAAAGCTGAGAGACTGATTGCACTCTTGCAGCAAAACGTGGTGGCCGACTGGTTCAGGCAAAGGTCTGCTAATGCATTGTGCGCTACATGCGCGGCTGCGAATATAATCCTCATTGTTATTGCCTTCAACATTTAATGCTTCAGTTTATTTTGCTAATCGCTTAAGCTTAATGCCCACATTCACCTGTTGCTCCAAATATGCTATACTCAGCTCATGTCATTTCACAAGTTACGAATATTTATATTAAAAGGAAAATAAATTGTAGGATTATGGGGAGTGGGACTAATTTGATAGCTCTCTTATGGACACAGCACAGGCAGGATGGGCTTTGAATTTAAAACTTTACCGACAGAATATGAGATTTGAATACGTAAAGAGTTGCGTTGTTTCTTTTTATCCAAGGCCCGTTGGTCTACCGATTTGATTCTCGCTTTGGCATTTTCAGCTTTGAAAGGCTACAGATCCTGGGTGCAATTCCCTAACTATTGTCTCAAGGGTTTAGTCAAAAATCACATTTTCACAGCCGAAAGGCACTGCAGAAAAGATTAATAATTTAAATTAAAATGTATGAATTTGCACGTATTTTGTACATCGTTCAAATCACACAGCTTCACAGGAGCAACGTTAAAACCAACCAATTGAGTAAAGTTATTGGATTCCGGGTGTCTGCGGCTCTGTTTCTCATTGGATGTGTTAGACACGTGGCGGGTGTGAAGAGGCAGAGAATGATGAGCGGAAGTTCAAAGAGCGGGAGCAGAGAGGATCGGCTAGTTACACAGCGGGAGCAGAGAGGAGCGGCTGTTTACAAAGCAGGAGCAGAGCTGATTGGCAGTTCCTAGTTCTGGAACTGTGAAGTTTTCGAGCAGTTGCCGAAGAAATTTTTTTTTAAATCTGTAGTACTTTGCTGTGCATAATTGTGCTTCACGTTGTATTAAAATAAATGCAATGATTAATTGCGCTAGCTTGAAGATTAAATTCAAAAGCTGCTATGTATGTAACTATGTTATACTTGCCATCAGAGGACGCGACTGCTGGATTCCTAGTGGTCATCTGCAGAAAAGATTGGCTGCCATGCTGTTTAGGCACTCTGGAGTTTCAATAAAGAATTGTTAATGAAGAAAGCAAAGAAAAACAGGCTCTCTCTAGTCCACCTTTATCTAATTTATCACGTGCAAACCCGGCGACACCGGCAGAGCATGTACCACGAACACGTGGCTGTTTCACGTGACATTTATGTTAACGACCCTCGATTTGTCCTGAATTACGGTCATGGTACCAAGTGAATTGCTGGCACTGTTTTTGCCAAGCAAGGGAATAGTGTGTTTATACTCAAACTGTTAAATGCCGAAACGTGCAGAAAGCATTTAGATCAGACCAACTTGCGATTTACTGACAGCCAGGTACGATTTGAAGAGAACATCACCATCGACGATCCACCAAAACACACACAACCAGCAATCGAACTCGTTGGCAATCATGAGGATGAATCCACCGTTCCTGACAGTCCGGTCAGAGCAGCCGCGTTGCAGCGCAGAAATGGTCCATCCAACTCACACGGGCCAGGGTTTGAACTTAGACGATAAACCAGGGGGCGAAATGCTCTGGATCGCCTCAACATGCAAATAACTTGTACCGAAGGTGGGAGTGATGGTATGCATATAACGATGTAATATCTGCCACCAGAGGGCGCGAATTTTGGAGTCCTAATGGTCCCCTGCACACACGTATAGTATAACAAGTTGTCTGGCATGTTGCTTGCGCACTCTGGAGTTGTAATAAAAAAGTCTAAGAACACACGAAGTTTAGCTCCCTGTACTCAGACTCGTGGAGTTCTTCCGTACACGACAAAAACAAGGTAAGCATTGGTGATTCAGGGGAAGAATACTCGCCTGACACGCGGGAGACATGGTTATTGTGCAAACAATAAACGTAACACATGCCTTATATATTGTTGAAATATAAACTATAAATTAAAAAAAAACTGCGAAAATCGATAGGAACAGATCACTTGATTCTGAGATTATTTATTTCACCAACAATGGATAGCTCTTTTTTAAAAGTGATGCTTTGCCCCATGAAAACGTGCGATGTAGACGTGATTGGAACCCACTGCCTGATCTGGAATCAGAATCACTACCATTGCAGAACAAGGTCCAAAGCCGTCAATTGCAACCGCATCTATAGGAAGGGTAAAAAACAGGATATGCTGGCAATTCACAGACGGTCAGGCAATATCCGTGGGGAGCAAAACACAGTTTATGTTTCAGGTCCATGATGATCCCTCAGAACATGTCTCTAGGAGGGTTCAGTGAGGATAGGCTGTTTAAATATGGAGCAGAGAAGATGCGGGTCCGATTCCAGTTCAATCCCGATCCCTGGTTTTACTCATGAATTTCAATAAACAAATTACATTAAAAAAGTTACATGAAGCACTGTGCAAAGAAAACTCTCATTTATGGGTTTCAGCCCGTCATATCACGGTCTGTGATGCTGCTCCGTTTGCGATGGAATCCCGGTGCTGCATATATCGGCCAGACTGGGCCTACGTTCATTCTGAAACAGTTCATTTGTCGATCTTATGAAAGCTTACTGCCATAATTGCTCAATGTAGCAAAAGAATACATATATAAATCCGCTTTTGACCAATCGGCATAACTCGATTCCGAAGCTGGGCATTCTGTGTTTCAATTCTATCAACGGTTGGTCGGTTATTGTTCCAAAAAGATGACGATGTCATCGTCTGGTCGATGGATCGCATCACCCACGCCATGACAGGAGCTGGTGACTGCTGGATGGGCCGCAGCTAATCTACTCTGTTACCTAAATTAATGTAGACTCAAAACAGCAGCGTGAACAGAAACGCTGGCGCAGGAAAACCAAAGCTTGAGCACTCAAATACTCTACTAAGCAAGCCGTATTCAGACAACGCCCCACAACCAACTTCAGGAATTCCAGTCAACCGAAGGCACAAAGTGTCCGAAGTGCCTGGTCTGCGTTCAAGGCCTCTATAGTTAGCACCTGTGTCGAGACGCTTGATAAATCAGCCAGGAAACATCAAGGCTGGTTCGACAATAATAAGCAGGTACTCCAGAAGCTAGTAAGCCACACCACAAATGCAAGGCATTCTTGAACTGGAAGCAGCAGCAAAACTCGAGAGCCAGAAAGCAGTTATTTAGATATCTGGAGGCCGAGGTCCAAGATAAAACTAGCGATGTAATGAACAGATGAAGAAGAGAAATAACACAGGAGATCCAGCAACTTGCTGATAAACACGGTGTGCATGGATTCATTGGTGCAGTCAAGACCAACTACGGTCCAAGCAGTGAAGTTTGCACCCCAATGAGGGCCAGGATCGGAACCGTACTTATCAAGGACAGAGAAGCAGTAAGTGCCCGATGGAAGGCGTATTTCGAGATCTCTTAACAGAGACTCTCTCTTCGAAATAAATGTCCTCGATTCCATCCGACAGCATGCTACCCACCACGAACTCAGCATAACCACAGCCCGGCATGTGCTTCCAAAGGCCATCCGATAATTGAAGAACAACAATGTATCGTGAGCACATGGAATCCCAGCTGCAGCACTAAAGAATGGCGGGGAATGACTGTTTGCGCGAATGCATGAAATAATTTCTCTCATTTGCAATGCGGAGAGCAGGCCAGGGGATATCGAAGATGTTGTAATCATGGCTATCCTCAAGAGAGGTGATAAGTTCTATTGCGGTAATTACAGACGAGTTTCCCTGCTGTCTGCCCAAGGGAAAGTCATCCGAAGAATCCTCCTCAATCACATTCTGCAAGTGACTGAAGATCCGTAGATTCGTGGTGCTGATTCAGCCCACTAAGGGGCACAGTGGTCATGATCATCACTGCGTGCCAAATTTAAAAAAAAACGCAGTGAGCAGCATCGAACACTGGACAGCACATACTTTGACCTCAAAAAGGCGTTCGTCACCGTCACAGGTGAGGGATTATGGAGTGTCCTCTTCAAATTCAGCTGCTCTCAAATTGTTTTCCTTATCCATTACCTGCTTCACAATGACATGCAAGCCATGATGCTGAACAACGGATCCACCACACACGTGCGAACCGGGGTCAAGCAAGGCTGAGTCATAATACCAAAGCTCTTCTACACCTTCCTTTCTGCAATGATCCATCTCACTCTCAATATGCTCCCCCCTCTTTTGAGCTAATCTACAGAATAAGTGTAAAATTGTTCAAACTCTGTCGCCTCCAGTCCAGATCCATGGTCGTACCACCATCTGCGATTTAATTATAGTATGCAGAGAATGCTTGCGCCTGTGCGCAGTGGAAGGTCGAACTCCATACATTCGTCAATACCAGCAGCGAAGCATACGAGAGCATGGGCCTTACATTAACCATCCATAAGACAAAGGTTTTCGATCAACCTGCACCGCCATACAATACGGCCATCTTATTATCAAGAACTATGTCGAGGCCTTGTACAACGTGGACTATTTTGCATACATCGGAACGCTAATGTCAACAAGGGAAGACGTCGAAGACAAAGTCCAACACCACCTTCTGTCGCCTGAGGAAGAGAGTGTTCAATGAGCAGGATCTGAAGCCCGGCACCAAGCTCAATGCCTACAGGGCAGTAGTGATTTTCCCCCTCTTCCATGCTTCACAGACATAGCCTTTATAGAGCAGGCACTTCAAATTACTAGAGAAGTAGCAACAATGCTTCCTCGGCAAGTTCCTGCAAATACATTGGCAGCATAGGAACACCAACGGCAGTATACCCGCTCAGGCAAACATCTCCAGCATTGAATCATTGACCACACTCCATCAGCTCTGATGGACAGGTGACTTGGTCCTCATGTCCGATATTAATCTGCAAAAATAAGGTGCTCTACTCAGAGCACCAACAGGGAAAGCGAGTCCATGGTGGCAGAAGAAACTCTTCAAGGACATTCTCAAAACATCCTTGAAAAATTGCTCCATTCCCACCGACCTCTGGAAATCTTTGGACTAAGACGGCTCAAATTGAGGCAGAAACATTTGGGAAGGCGCCAAACACCTCATGTCTCTTCGCTGGAATCACACGGAAGCCAAGCGCAAACAGGGGAAGAAGCCCACGACAAGCCAAGCACCACACCCATCCGTCCTTTCTACCACCGCCTGTCCAACTGATGACAAAGACTGTGGTTCCCCCATTTTCTCATCACTCACCTGAGAAAAAATATTAGTGAGGAAGCAAGTCATCCTCGACTCCGAGCGAGTGCCTAAGAGGAGACAAACAAGGGAAGACCGAAATACATTGATGCATTCAAGGAAGTATATATACGCATACGAGTTCTGACATTGAAGGGGTTGGATGCAGATGGGAGGAAGCAGGCCCATGCGGAGTATAAGCATAGTCACTGACCTGATTGGCCGAATGGCAGTTTATGTGCTCAAAATGCTTTGTATTACATTTTGTACATCAGTAACCTTTATATTTCCAATATAACTAACCCATACTCAATTCTGATACTTTACTAATGTATGAGAGATTTTTCCTCTCCATGTGCTCTCTCTAACACACAGTGCCCACTGAAGTTCCAATATACACAGCACATTTCCCAACATGGGATGGTTTCATTCTATGAATATAATTGCTGAACACTCAGTAAACACTCACGTTCCAACATGCACAGCCCATGACCGGATATTGATTCATTTTTCAAATGGGAGGGATTTCTCTTGTGACAATACTGGTATTATTCCGTACCTGTTATATTTCCAACATATTGAGCCAATGCCAAATATTGACTTTACTGTTATGGGAGATATTTATCTTCTCAATATTCCTGCATTTAATGCGCACGAACGTGGATGGTATAGGCCAGTAAAGAAACAAAACATGCTCCAGAGAAGGTGTTAGTGGGAACAGCAGAATATTTCCTGCACCTGCTGCCCGAGGACGGGAGCACTGGTTAAGCTACGATTTATTGAACTTACTGTTGAGACCGGAAGGTTGTAAAGTGCCGAATGGAAAGATATGGTCCGCAACCCATTTACTTAGTACAGGAAGCCTGGTCAAGCCGGTTTGATTCCTGGCCAATACAGAACCCTGTACGGTTTGTATTCGGCATCATGGGACCAATACAAAAGCCATGTAGCGCTGAAAAAACAAGCCTGACTGATATTCTGGGAAGTCGGTGTTTCATGAAGATGGAGGCTTGAAGCTAAATGTAAGTTTCTATCAAATCAGCGAGCTCATGAATACAGAAAGCCAAATGTCAAGGTGCTGAATTGGCCGGAATCGAAAATGGGTATAAGACATTCAATGAGACACAGAGACGAATACAGCTGGAAACATTTAACCTTACTGAGTAAGTTGAATTTCATATCGCTCCTCTGCAGATCTGGGATTTCAGTAGACGTGGGACAATCGCACGAAATCACGTAAATTTAATTTAAAATATTTATGTTTTCTGGAATGTCGATCGGATTTGAAAAGCTAATTTTTGACTAAAATTGGGCCTCGTTTTTCCGGAGTTTCAACTCGGGACTTCTTGAAACTCAGCTGAAAATCCCGAAAGACAGAATCATGCCCATAAAGCAAAGCAACCGCGTATTGAAATTTCAGATTCTGAAGAAGCTGCAGTGTGTTATTTGGCCCATCGTGCCTGTGCTGGCTCTCTGAGAGTCCCACACCCCTTGGTCCAACAAAGGTTATCCCTTTAAAGTAAATATTAATAATTTGAGTCGTGATTTGAGTGGAATGTAGCATGCTTGGGATATAAAGGTGATTTTGGAGATGAGGTTTAAGGTGAATGACAAAATACGACAGGTATCGAATTTTTGATGCAATAATGACGAAAATGGGATTTGAAATCACCCGTGCAGAGCACAATGATTTGTCATTTATTGCCTTGACCTCTCAACCTATTCCTCTCCGTGCTAAAGTTTGATTAGCCATCCCGTTTCTTGCTTTTTGCATCCAAACTAAATCAGCTGTGGCAAAGTCTCCTTCGCCGCTTGTGCAGTCCGTGCACCTTGATCGACAATGTTGAAAATCTACAACCAGCTTCTGTATGTAAAAGGCCTTCTGTTACTCCAGGTGAGGGAGTATCACAAATGGCCGGTTTTGAGACAGAATCAGAAAAGAGAAGAAACATTTTGGACGGGTGAGTTAAATTACGACGACAGGTTTTCATTAGCATCGAAGTCAGGCACTTTATCCTTTTGGCCAGGCGGCCGCTGCCATCACCAGAAGTATTGTTGTGGAGCTAATTGTGAGTAAAGGGTTAATGATTTTGGAAGGCAGAAAAAGCTGTGAGGTGAGGCGGGTTTAAAGGAGCAAATAGGTTTTAAACAACAACAAAATAGTATTTGTTTAATACAGTAATGAAAACATTTCGTTGAATTTTATCAGCAGGCTCCACAGTGAACAAAAGTTATAAAGTAAGCTGTGCTGTAACTCGGATTCAAACCAAGGTTGCTGCGCCCGAATACGACGCAGAATACGAACCACTATACGATCACTGCACCACACATCATCTACTGAAACTCTGCTCTGAAAAGAGCAAAGTCTAACAAAACACTTAGAAAACAGCGATTTTTTTGAATAGGCCTGAATCAGCCCCGCTGGAAATGATCGCAGCGGTGGAATCCGACCCACGCACCGCAGCGATTGGAGCGTTAATCCAGAATGGGAACTAATGTGGCTATAGTTACATTTAAAATGATTGTAGCCCGTTCACACAGACATAAATTCGCAGATCGTGGGATATAACGAGAGAAAAGATCAGGCCCGTTGGAAATCGATGCATGGATCTTTAATTGGCTCGACAGGCGCTTCGACCTGTTAAGTCATGGAGTCAAAATCATGCCTTTGATGCATCGCCTCCAGATACTGATATCTATCAGATGCCTGTCACTACCGGTTGAAGTCTGAGACCGTTTTTACATCAATGCATCTCTCTTGTCTAATCCGCCATTTGTGCCGATGCTGGCTCTGAAACTCGCTGCTTTTATCTCTGAGTCAATCTCTGAATTGATCCGGAATGTATACCTGAGTTTGTGTCCAACATGAATAAAAAGTGGGGATCACACATTTCCTCCTCTGACGTAGTGGAACTAATTTCCCAACAGTTATGAAAATATATTGTTTTTTGTGATTCAGTAAATAAAATATTCCATCTTGAATGATTTCGGTTCAATTCTGTTCAAATCGACACTATGACGCCAACATGCTTTAAAGAATCCTCTTTATTTGACGACAGAAGCTCTATCTTTGCACCTTATGGTGATTCATATCTGATAAATACAGGTTTCAAGCTGTAAAACCGTTTATATAGAAACTGTGGAAAGCACTGGCCCAGAGCAGCAGATTTAAAACAAGGTTTAAAAATGTCAACGTGTGGGAGGAATTGGAGAGTGACTCAAGAGGACCACAAGAAGGTCACACAGCAGCTTCGAGAATTTCCCTCTGACCATGGATTTGTTGCGGATTGCACGGATTTTTTGCTGTTAAATATTAATAAAATGCAATGTTTATTTGCAGCTGTTTATATTTCCACCATATTAAAGTTATAGGCAATTAGAAACAGGAGGGGGCCATTCAGCCCTTAGGCCTGTTCTGCCATTTAATATATCACGGCTGATATATGTGATTTGCCCGTGATAATTCCATAAATTTTAATATTCTCTCCGAACAAAAATCTACAAATCTGTATTTTGAAATTGGGAAGAGAGTTCCAGATTTCCGCTTCCCTCTGTGTGAGAAACTGATTCCTCACTCATCACTGAATGTGATATCTCTAATTTTACAGTTTTCTGCGATTGAGCTGGACACTCGCACCAGAGTGAATAATTTACCTCGACCTGACAGCAATTTATTTCCAGCACTTCCTGAAGTCTACTCCCCAGAACAATAACTGTTCCTCTGATCCTGTTTCTCGCTTTCAGATTTTGAGCTCTTGCCTCTCTACCTGATGATTCTTTGCGCCCAATATTAGCAGATGGGTATTTAACCGGGGTATAAATTTAATGTAGTTGCTAGAAGGATTAGATGGGTAATAAGGAAGCAGTTCTTCACCAAGACAGATCTGGGAGTCTGGAACTCACAGTCTGAATGGATGGCAGATGCGGAAACCATCATCACATTTTTAAGAAGTACTTGGATGTGCTCTTAAAGAGCAGTCATCTGCCTATCCCTATCCCTACCGCTGTAACCCATCCATGCACCGCCTATTCCTATTGCTATCTTTGTAAACCTTCCATGGGCAGCCTAACACCAATGCCTTCCGCTGCAACCGATCCACGAATTCTTATTCCTATCCCTAGCGCTATAATCCATCCATGGATAGCCCATCTCTATCACTACGGCTACAACCCATCCATTGACCGCCTACCCCTATCCCCATCACTGTTACCCATCCATGGACCGCCGATCACGATCCCTATCACTGTAACCCATCCTTGGACCCCCTACCCCTATCACCCATCAATGGACCGCCTAATCCTATCCCTATCTCTGTAAACTGTCGTTGGACAGTTTGACCCTATGCCTAACTTTGTAACCCATCCAAGGGCCGCATTTTGCTATCCCTATCTATGTAAACAATGCATGGACTGCCAACCCCTATCCCTATCGCTGCATCCCATCCACAGACCGACTATTCCAGTCTCTATCTGTAACCCATGCATCGATCACCTACACCTAACCCCATCACTGTAATCCATCCACCAATCCATGGATTGTCTATTCCTATACCTATCTCTGCAATCCTTCGATGTACCGTCTATTCCCATCGCTTTCGCTGAGGCCCATTCATGGACTGCAAATCCCTATCTGTATCTCTGCAACCCATTCATGTACTGCCTGTCCCTATCCATATCGCTTTACTCCATCCAGTGACTGTCAAATCCTATTCCTAGCGCTGTAACCCAACATGGCTTGCCTATCCCTATCCTATCTCTGTAACCCATCCAGGTACTCTCTATTCCTATCCTTATCGATGTGACCCATCCATGGACCGCCTATTCCTACAACCGTTTCTTAAACCCTTGCATGGACAACCGATTCCTATGCCCTTTCCTTTATTCCATCCATCGACTGTGTATGCCTATCCTGATCGCTGTAACGCAATATGACCTGCCTATTCCTATCCCTATCTCTGTAACCCATCCATGGATTGTCTATTCCTCTCCTTAACACTGTGACCCATTCATGGACCGCCTCGTCCTATACCAATCTCTGCAATCTATGCATTGACTGCCTATCCCTATGCCTATCTCTGTAACCCATCCATGGACTGTCTATTCCTATCCTTAACGCTGTGACCCAACCATGGACCGCCTCGTCCTATACCAATCTCTGCAATCTTTGCATGGACTGCCTATCCCTATGCCGATCTCTTTCACCTATCCATTGATTGGCTATTCCTTTCCTCTCCGCTGCAACCCAATATGGCCTGCCTTTTCCTATGCCTATCTCTGTAACCCATCCATGGATTGCGCACCCCAACGCTATCACTGTAACCCATCAATGGACCCGCTATTCCTGTATTTAATGCTGTGATCCGTCCATTGTCTACCTACAACTCTCCCTATCGCTTTAACGCATCCACGGACAGTCTATCTGCATCCCTACTGCTGTCATATATCCATGGATTGACTAGTGCTATCCCTATCTCTGTAACTCATCCATGGACTTCTTAATCCTATCCGCATCGCTTACAGCCATCCATGGACTGATGATCCCTATCTCTGTAGATCATCCATTAGCTACCTGCTCCAATCACTATTTCTGTAGCCCATCCATGGAACGCCTATTCCTATACCTATTGCTGTGACTGATGCAAAGTCTGCCTATCCCAATCTCTGTAACCCATCCATGGGTCACCTGACTATATCACTACCTCTGTAACTAATCCAAGGAATGGATATTCCCATCGCTATCTCTGAAACCCAACGATGGACCGCCTAACCCTATCGCTATTGCTGTAACACATCCATGGACAACCAGCCCTATCCGTATCACTGAAACCCATTCATGCTCCGCCTATGCCTATCTCTATTGCCGCTGTAAACCATAGATGGACCGCCAATGCCTATCCCTGTCTCTGCAACCCATCAGTGGACTTTGCATTCCAATCCCTGGTTTTAAGTCATCCATGGACTGCCTATCCGTATTACTTTCTCTGTAACCCATTCATGGACTGTTTATTCCAATCCCTATATGTAACCCATCCATGGACTGTCTATCGCTATCTCTGTAACCCATGCATGGACCGTTCATTCTAATCCATACCTGTAACAAAACCATGGAACGCCTATTCCTATTTACATAACCATCCATGGACTGCCGATCCCTATCCTTTTCTCTGAAACCCATCCATCGACTGCATATCCATATCTAACCCATCCATGGACTGCCTATCCCTATCTCTATCTCTGTAACCCTTCCTTGGACTGCCTATCCCTATCACTGTAACCCTTCCATCGACCACCTAACCCTATCGCTTTAATCTTCTATACCGTGCATCCAATAGGCTATCCTTTTGTCATAAAATAATATTCCCCTCCACCTTGGTTGTCTTTGCCCTCGAACATGTTCGTACTATTTCCCGCAAATCTGCGCTCATGCATTCTCGCCCTCTCACGCAAAGAATAAGGGTTTAACCTTGCACTCAACTTCCACCCTACCATCCTCCACAATCAATGTAATATACTCCACCATGTCTGCTTCCTCTAGCGTGATTTAACCATCAAACTCTTCTTCCCCTCTCTTACCATTCCCATTCTGAAGAGACTGCTTCTTCCGCGACATCCTGGTCCATTCCGCAGCCATTCTAAGCAGCGCCTTTCCTTCTCAGGACATCTTCCCAGGCAAGCGCAGGACATGCAACACCTGCATTGTTACCTTCTGACTACACACTGTCCAGGCACTCAAACACACCTTCCAGATAAAACAATGTTTTACTTGTATTTCGATCAACGTGTTATACTGTATTCGCTGCTCACCATGTGATCTCCTCTGCACTGGGGAGACCAGACACAGATTGGGTGATCGCTTTGTGGGGCACCTTGGTTCAGGCGGCAAGCTTGACACTGAGCATCCAGTCACAAGTTATTTTAATTCTCCGGCGCACTCCCCTACTGAGATCGATGTTTTTGGTGAAATTAAACTCAATGTAAGCTCGAGGAACGGCACCTCATCTTTCGATTCGGTAGTTTCCAAACTTCTGTACTCAAGATTGAGCACAACAACTGCAGGTCTTAAACAATGCTTCAATTTTTTGGACACTAGCTGCTGTTAATGATTCTGCAGTTCCCATTTAGAGATCCACAAGACCCATCTTTTGTTTCTTTAATTGACCAATTTTATCCCTTTTGCTTTGCAAGATCAATCCCTTGATTCATTTCATCTCGTGCCTTCCATCCTGTCACTGATCTTCCCATTTGTTCTGTCCCCAGCCCCCATCCATTTCACTGCCTCGGAACCAGTTTAAAACCTACTACAACTCGAACTATTTCCAGTTGTGATGATTCGTCATCAATCTGACATGTTAAATTTTCTTAGCTTCCCAGAAATGTTTTCTGGCCTGCTGATTATGTCTAGCAATCGCTGTTTGAATTTCGGATTTTCAGCATAGCCAGTACTTTCCCTTGGAAATATTCAGTCAGCTCCTTGGTTGTGAGGCACAGCGACCAAGCAGCAAGGTCTCGTTTTATTAACTGAAAAGCGCAGACTCGTCCCCTCTCCATGAATGCATAAAATGTTGCTTTTCAAATTCCTGCTGCTCCTAAAGATCTCGAATTGCATGTAAATCTGCCAATCTATGTGTCTGAAGATCCAGTGAATCGCCTGGATATGTCGGAGATCGACGCTGCTCCATGCATTTTTCTTGAATTTGGCACGTGGCGAAGGTCATGTCCATTGTGCATCTCAGTGGGCAGAATCAGTACTACGAATCTGTAATTCGACAGTCTCTGCGAGAAGGGGATTCAGGAGGCTTCTTACGATGACTTTCCCTGGCGCAGACAGCAGGGAAGCTCTTCTGTAATTGCCGCAAACGGACTTGTCGCCTTTGCTGGAGCTCGTCACTATTACAACGTCTCCGAAATCCTCTAGTCCTGCTCTCCTCATTCCAAATAAAATAAATCATTTCATGGATTCGCACTGACAGTAATTCCCCGCCATGCTTTAGTGCTTCGGCGGGGATTCCATGTGCTCCTGAGGCCTTGTTGTTCTTCAATTACCGGGTGGTTTTTTGTACATTCTGCCGGGCTGCGATTTTTCTGAGTTTGCCTGCTGTCGAATAGAATCGAGGTCACTCATGTCGAAGACAGAGTCTCTCATAAGCAGGTTTCGAAGTACGCATTCCAGCGGGCATTTAGTGCTTCTCACTTCTTGATAATTACAATTCCGTTTCTAGCCCTCGGTTGAGTACAAACTTCACTGCTTGAACGTAATTGGTCTTGAATGCGCTAATTAATGTATGCACGTCGTGTTTGTCGGCTCATTGCTGGATCTCCTGCGCTATTTCTACCCACCATCTGTTCTTTAGGTCGCGAGTTCTATCTTGGGTCGCGGCCTTCAGATGTCAAAAGAACGGCTTTCTTGCTCTGGAATTGTGCATCTGTTTCCAATTCTGGATGATTCGCATTTGTGGTTTATTAGGTCCTGCATCTCCTGGTCATTTTTGTACAAGCAGTCTTGATGTTTCCTGAATGATTTATCAAGCGTCTCAGCACAGCTGATAACTATGGACGCATTCAGGGCAGACCAGGCAATGTGGACACTCTGCCTCTCCGGCTGACTGGAATTCCTGAAGTTGGTTTCGGGGCGCTGTCGGAATAGCGCTTTCTGAATATGTTCTTGGAGTGCTCCAGCGTTGGTTTTCCTGCGCCAGCGTTTCTGTTCACGATGCTGTTTGGAATCTACGTTTATTTAATAACAGGATGGATTAGGCGTTGGTTCATCCAGCACTCATCAGCTACTGTCATGGCGTGGGTGTTGCGGACCTCGTTGAGATCCCGAACCCAGTAAATGACGTAGTCATCTTGTTGGATCAGTAAACCAGCCATCTTGTGAATGAATTGAAACATACACCGCCCTGCTTCAGAATCAAGCAATGCCGATTGGTCGATTGCTGATTTTTATATATATCCTGTTGCTGCATTTTGTAATTAGGGCAGTTAGCTTTCTTGTCACCAGAAAACCAACTGTTTTTAGGATGAACATAGTCCCAGGGGGCCGATATCTGCAGCACCGAGATTGCAAGGCAAATGGAGCAACGTCACAGACCGAGATATGACGGTCTGAAATCCGCAAATGCGAGTTTTCTTTGTGCAGCGCTTCATGTAAATTTAAATTTAATTTGTTTACTGAAATTCATTAGTAAAACGGTACATTGCAATTGGTCGGGAATCGAAACCCTGTCTTATCTGCTTCCTCATTTAAGCAGCTGTTCCTCATTGCACCCCCCTCGAGACATGTTTTGAGCAACCACCATCGAACTCAAACGTTAACTCTGTTTCGCTCTACACGGATACTGCCTGACCGTCTGTGTATTTCCAGCATTTTCTTTTTATCATCATCGTAGGCAGGCTCTTGAAGCGAGGATGACGAGCTTCCACGCCAAAAAACAATGAGTACACAGGTGTATTAATGAATGTCCTATTATTCCAGATCCCGAAATATATCGTGAAGGAGAGAACTTGCCTGTGCTTGGAATTCTTAACGTGTGGTGGCCGTGGCTAACCAGCAACCACACAGGCTTGACAAGGTAGGTCTTGATCCAGTGGCAAACTGGAGAACAGCTCATCTGTACAAGTCGAGCGCGCATACATATCGTTGTGGGGGTTGACCCATGATGCCCTTGGGCTCTTGTGTCTTCTGAGCCCCAGATTCACGCCTCTATTGGGCCCCGGCCACTTCCATCTATGGACTCTTACCGCTACTTCATCCCTCCTGCTGTGCCTGCTCGCACTGCAATCAGTGACCTGGCTTTGTAGCATCTCCCTCCAGCAGCAGCACGCGCTGCTCCCTGCAATGGCATGCGGCTGCAAACTTCTACCTCCAAAGGCCCCGACCTGCTGATGGACTTGCAGGCCGGGACCGCGCTGATTTCTGGGACGGGCCGCAGCACGCTGATCCCTCCAATTGCACCGGCCTACTGATGGTCTTGCAAGATGGGACTGCGCCGATTTCCAGACCAGGTGTCTTCATTGTGCTCGATTCTTGCTATAGATGCGGCTGCATTTGTCGGCTTTAGACCTTCTGCTGCAATGATAGAGCTTCTGATTTCAGTTAAATGGCAACGGGTTACAATCAAGTCTAGAGCGCATGTTTTAATGGGGCTAGACTCACTTTGAAGGAAGAGCTGATCATTGTTGGTGCAATAAGTATCCTCAGAATCAAGTGATCTTGAATTTCGAATTTCGCACACAGTTTTTATTTCATTTATATTTTGTAACCCATCAATGTTTAAGGGATGTGTTATGTTTATTTTTTGCACAATATCCATGTCTGCCGCGTGGCAGGCGAGAATTCTACCCCTGACCCATCAAAGCTTACATTATTTTGAAATTTAATCTTCATGCCTGCGCAATTAATTATTTCATTTGTTAATACAAAGTGAAGCGCAATAAAACACTGCAAAGTTCTGCAGATGCTGAAAAATAATTTATTCAGCAACTGCTCGAGATATGCCACAGGTCCAACGCAAGACACTGCCACTCAGCTGTGCTCCCGCTCTGTAAACAGCTTCTTCCCTCTTTTCCCGCTCTGTAAACAGTCACTTCTCTCTGCTCCCGCTCAAAAACAACCTCTCCTCTCTGCCTCCGGTCTTTAAACAGCCGCTTCTCTCTGTTCCCGCTCTGTAAATAGCCGCTCCTCTCTGCTCCCGCTCTGTAAATAGGCGCTCCTCTCTGCTCCCGCTCTGTAAACAGCCGCTCCTCATGCTCTGCCTCTTTAAACAGCCTCTCCTCTCACCTGCCACGTGTTTAAGATGTGCAATGAGACACAGAGCCGTTCAAACCCCGAAACCTCTAACTTTACTCAGTTGTTTCGTTTTAATGTTGCTCCTGTGAAGTTCTGTGATTTCGTACGATGTACAAAATATGGCGCAAATTCACAAGTTTTTAATTTAAATTATTGATCTTGCCTGCTGTGCCTTTCAGCTGTGAGAAGGTGACTTTTGACTAAATGCTGGCGGCGACAGTCCGGGATTTGCACCCTGGATCTGTCGCATTGCAACACTGATAATCCCAAAGTCAGAATCGAATCACTAGATCAATGAGCCTCCGATAAAAAACAACGCAACATATTGCATATTGAAATCCCATCGAATGTCGGTAAAGAAGAAAGTGTGAACACCCTCCTGCCTGTATTGTGTCGTTGAGTGAACTATCAAATTAATCCGCCTCCCCATAATCCTACACATGTTTTCCCATTATTATACATGTTAATAGTTTGAGACATGACATGAGCTGAGTGTTGCATACTTGGAGTAAAAAGTGAATTTTGACATGAAGCTTACGGTGATTAAAAAAACAAACAGATACATCAACTGGTCAGCACAATAACAATGAGGATTATATTCGAATCCGCACGTGTAGCGCACAATGGATTTGCAGTCCTTCGCCTCAACCATTCGACTACCTCGGATTAGTGGTAAATACACTAAATCTGCTTTCTGCTTTTTTAAGCAAAACTGAAATCCTCTGCTACAAACGGTACTCACCGCTAGTGCTGCCCGTGCACCCAGGTGCAACAATGTTCAAAGTGTATAATTAGCGTCTGTCAGTAAAAGGCCTTCCGTTGCTTCAGGTGAGGGAGCGCCAGAAATGTTCGATTGTGAAACAAATTCAGAACAGAGAAAAAAAATACTTTGACGCCGTGAATCGAACGACCACGCCAGGACTTTGTTAGTATCGACGTCCGGCGCCTTTTCCTTCAGCTCATGCAGTCACTGCTGCCGCCACAATTGTGGTGAGGAGAATTGTAAGCAAAGGGCTATTTTTTTCTGGAAAGCAGGAAAAGCTGAGACAAGAGGCGCGTTTGAATTAGTAAAAATATATCTACCGCGAACAGTATAATATTTGTTTCATATAGTGCAGATTGATGTTTTGCTGTGTTCGATCAGCAGGTGCCGCAGATGACAAAAGATAATAAGCAAACTGTGTCGTAACTCTGATTCGAAGCGAGGTTGCTGCGGCCACAACACAGAGTACTAACCACTATACGATCACGGCGCCATACAGCAGCTGTCGCAAAGATGCTCGCACCACAGATGTCACACGCAGCACTTCTTAGAAAAGGTGGATTCTTTTCATGAGGCCAAAATCAGCTCCGCCAGAAATAATGGCAGCAATGGAATTCGACCCACACCCTCAGCGACTGGAGCGTTAATCCAGAATGCTGCAGCCATCGGCAAGTTTAAAAGGATTGTAGCCCTTTCACCTGGGAAGAAATGAGCCTCTTGAGCGTTGTGAAAAAAAGCCAAGGAGTGGAGGCTGGGTCATTCAATATATTTAAGGAGGCGACATAGAGATTTTTGAGCGATAAGGAATTAAAGGCTTATGGGGAGTCGAATGGAGAATCTATTGTTGACTCGACTGGCGCTTTGATCAGCTGAGCCACGCAGCCAAACCACGCTTTTAACAGCTTACCTTCACTGAGTCGACTTTCACTTCCTTTTGGAGTGTGAGGCAGTTTTGGATCTAACCATCTCTCTTGTCTATTCCGCCATCTGTCCCGATGCTGCTGCTATCACTCACTGCGTTTATCTCAGTTTCAATCTCTGGTTGATCTGAAGGAAGGCCAGTATTTGTTTCGAACATGAACTAAATGAGAACATAACAACATAAGAAATTGGAGCAGCATTAAGCCATTTTGCCACTCGAGCCTGCTTCGACATTCAATTAGAACATGGCTGATCTACAACTGTACATGGAATTGCGAAGGCCACACCTAGAGTACTGCATACAGTTCTGGACTTCATATATTAGGAAGGATATACTTGCATTGGTGGCTGTTCAGAAAAGCTTCACTACGTTGTGACGAAATGATGAATAGGTTGGGCATATACTCATTGGAATTCAGAAGAATGAATGGTATTCTTATCGAAACATATACGTTAATGAAGGTGCTCGAAAAGATGAATACAGAAAGGATATTTGCAAACGTAGGGAAAGTGAAAGTAGCGGACATAGTCTCAGAATAAGCGGCAGCACATTTAAAATAGAGAAGAGGGGGAATGTATTCTACCTAACAATATAAGGAAATAAGAACATAAGAAATAGGAGCAGGAGTAGGCCATTTGGTCCAAAAAGCCTGTACCACCGTTCAATAAAGCCGTGGCTGATCTGATCATGGATTCAACTGCATTTCCTTGACCGCTCCCCATAACCCTTTAACCCACTTATCGCACAATTGTCTGTATATCTCTGCCTGAAATGTATTCAAATAGCCTCCACAGTTCTCTGGGGCAGAAATTTGCAAAGATTTACAACCTTGTGAGAGAAGCAATTCCTCCTCATCTCAGTTTTAAATAAGTGGCGAATTATTCTGAGACTATATCCCTCCCTGCTGCACCACTGCTCAAGCCACGTATTCATCTGCGCGATCCTGCGATTCCTACTCTGACTATCACGTGGCACTGGTAGCAATCCCGAGATTACTATTTTGAGGTCCTACTTTTTAATTTAGCTCCAAGCTCCTTAAATTCGTTTCGTAGGACCTCATCCCTTTTTTTTACCTATGTCTTTGGTACCAATGTGCACCATGACAACTGGCTGATCTCCCTCCCTGTCTAGAATGTCCTGCACCAGCTCCGAGACATCCTTGACCCTTGAACCAGGGAGGCAACATATCATCCTGGAGTCTCGGTTGCGACAGCAAAAGACAGAAAGGAGATGAGGAAAAGTGGAGGGCAGAGAAACCCAAGGAAAAGAGGAAAAAGGGCCACTGTACAGCAAAATTCTAAAAGGACAAATGGTGTTAAAAAAACAAGCCTGAAGGCTTTGTGACTTAATGCAATGAGTATCCGCAATAAGGTGGATGAATTAACTGTGCAAATAGATGTTAACAAATATGATGTGATTGGGATTACGGAGACGTGGCTCCAGGATGATCAGTGCTGGGAACTCAACATCCAGCTGTATTCAACATTCAGGAATGATAGAAAAAAAGGAAAAGGAGGTGGGGTAGCATTGCTGGTTGAGGAGGAAATTAAGGCAATAGTTTGGAAGGACATTAGCTTGGATGATGTTGAATCTATATGGGTAGAGCTGCAGAATACCATAGGGCAAAAAACGTTAGTGGGAGTTGTGTACAGACCTCCAAACAATAGTAGTGATGTTGGGGAGGGCATCGAACATGAAATTAGGGGTGCGTGCAATAAAGGTGCAGCAGTTATAATGGGTGACTTTAATATGCACATAGATTGGGATAGCCAAACTGGAAGCAATACGGTGGAGGAGGATTTCCTGGAGTGCATAAGGGATGGTTTTTTAGACCAATATGTCGAGGAACCAACGAGGGGGGAGGCCATCTTAGACTGGGTGTTGTGTAATGAGAGAGGATTAATTCAATCTCGTTGTGCGAGACCCCTTGGGGACAAGGGACCATAATATGGTGGAATTCTGCATTAGAATGGAGAATGAAACAGTTAATGCAGAGACCATGGTCCAGAACTTAAAGAAGGGTAACTTTGAAGGTATGAGGCGTGAATTGGCTAGGATAGATTGGCGAATGATACTGAAGGGGTTGACTGTGGATGGGCAATGGCAGACATTTAGACACCGCATGGATGAACTACAAAAATTGTACATTCCTGTCTGGCGTAAAAATAAAAAAGGGAAGATGGCTCAACCGTGGCTATCAAGGGAAATCAGGGATGGTATTAAAGCCAAGGAAGTGGCATACAAATTGGCCAGAAATAGCAGCGAACCCGGGGATTGGGAGAAATTTAGAACTCAGCAGAGGAGGACAAAGGATTTTATCAGGGCAGGGAAAATGGAGTACGAGAAGAAGCTTGCAGGGAACATTAAGACGGATTGCAAAGGTTTCTATGGATATGTAAAGAGAAAAAGATGAGTAAAGAAAACGTAGGTACCCTGCAGTCAGAATCAGGGGAAGTCATAACGGGGAACAAAGAAATGGCGGACCAATTGAACAAGAACTTTGGTTCGGTATTCACTGAGGAGGACACAAACAACCTTCCGGATATAAAAGAGGTCGGAGGGTCTAGTAAGGAGGAGGAACTGAGGGAAATCATTATTAGTCAGGAAATTGTGTTGGGGAAATTGATGGGATTGAAGGCCGATAAATCCCCAGGGCCTGATGGACTGCATCTCAGAGTACTTAAGGAGATGGCCTTGGAAATAGTGGATGCATTGGCAATCATTTTCCAACAATCCATTGCCTCTGGATCAGTTCCTATGGAGTGGAGGGTAGCCAATGTAACCTCACTTTTTAAAAAAGAGGGAGAGAGATAACAGGGAATAACAGCCTGACATCGCTAGTGCGTAAAATGATGGAATCAATTATTATGGATGTCATAGCAGTGCATTTGGGAAGAGGTGATATGATAGGTCCAAGTCAGCATGGATTTGTGAAAGGGAAATCATGCTTGACAAATTTCCTGGAATTTTTTGAGGATGTTTCCAGTCGAGTGGACAAGGGGGAACCAGTTGATGTAGTATATTTGGACTTTCAAAAGGCTTTCGACAAGGTCCCACACAAGAGATTAATGTGCAAAGTTAAAACACATGGGATTGGGGGTAGTTTGCTGACATGGATTGAGAACTGGTTGTCAGACAGGAAGCAAAGAGTAGGAGTAAATGGGGACTTTTCAGAATGGCAGGCAGTGACGAGTGGGGTACCGCAATGTTCTGTGCTGGGTCCCCAGCTGTTTACACTGTTATTAATGATTTAGACGAAAGATTAAAAGTAGTATCTTCAAATTAGCGGATGACACTAAGTTGGGTGGCAATGTGAGCTGCGAGGAAGATGCTATGAGGCTGCAGAGCGAATTAGGTAGGTTAGGTGAGTGGGCAAATGCATGGCAGATGAAGTATAATGTGGATAAATGTGAGGTTATCCACTTTGGTGGTAAAAGCAGAGAGACAGACTATTATCTGAATGATGACAGATTAGGAAAAGGGGAGGTGCAACGAGACCTGGGTGTCATGTACATCAGTCATTGAAGGTTGGCATGCAGGTACAGCAGGCGGTTAAGAAAGCAAATGGCATGCTGGCCTTCATAGCGAGGAGATTTGAGTACAGGGGCAGGGATGTGTTGCTACAGTTGTACAGGGCCTTGGTTTTGGTCTCCTAACCTGAGGAAGGACATTCTTGCTATTGAGGGAGTGCAGCGAAGGATCACCAGACTGATTCCCGGGATGGCGGGACTGACCTATCAAGAAAGACTGGATCAAGTGGGCTTGTATTCACTGGAGTTCAGAAGAATGAGAGGGGATCTCATAGAAACGTTTAAAACTCTGACGGGGTTAGACAGTTTAGATGCAGGAAGAATGTTCCCAATGTTGGGGAAGTCCAGAACCAGGGGACACAGTCTAAGGATAAGGGGTTAGCCATTTAGTATCGAGATGAGGAGGAATTTCTTCACCCAGAGAGTGGTGAACCTGTGGAATTCTCTACTGCAGAAAGTTGTTGATGCCAATTCACTAAATATATTCAAAAAGGAGTTAGATGAAGTCCTTACTACTAGGGGAATCAAGGGGTATGGTGAGAAAGCAGGAATGGGGTACTGAAGTTGCATGTTCAACCATGAACTCATTGATTGGCGGTGCAGGCTAGAAGGGCCGAATGGCCTGCTCTTGCACCTATTTTCTATGTTTCTATGTTTCTAGTTTTCTTTTTCCCTCATAAGTGGTAACATCCTCTCTGCATCCACCTTGTCGAGCCGCCTCATTATATTATATGTCTCAATAATTTGACCTCTCATCCTTCTGAACTGCAATGTGTACAGGTGCAACCTACTGACCCAAAATGTACGCAGTACTCTCGGTGTCGCCTCATCAATACCGTGTATACTTGTAGCAGAACCTCTCTGCTTTTATACTCAATACACATTCAATAAATGTCAACATTCCATTTGCATTCCTGATTACCTGCTCTATCTGCATACTAAATTTTTGTGTTTCGTGCACACGGAACTGCAGGACCATCTGAACTGCAGCATTTTGAAATTTTCCTCCATTTAAAACTAATTTGCTTTTATACATTTCTACCAAAGTGGATAACCTCACATTTTCCCAAATTATACTGCTCCTGCCAAATGTTTGCTCAGTCTCTTAGCCTGGCTATATCTCTTTGCAAATTATTTGTATCCACCTCACAACTTGCTTTCCCACCCATCTTTCTTTCATTAGATAAATTGGCGACATTGCACTTGGTTCCTTCAGCCAAATCAATTATATAGATTGCAAGTTGTGGAGGTCGCAGCACCTATTTTCTTTTAATTAACCAATCTTCTATCAATGCTAATATATTACCCCGAATCCAAGACCACGGTTTTATCTTGTGCAGCAACCGTTTATGTTGCATTTTACAGAATGCTTTCTGGAAAGCTAAATTCACCACATCCAATGGTTACCTCTTATTCACCCTGCTCGTTACATTCTCAAAGAACTCCAGCAAATTTTTCAAACATGGATTCTCTTTGATAAAACCATGATTGTTTAAATTATGCTTTTCGAATTGATCTGCTACTGCTTCCTTAATAATGGACTCCAGCATTTTCCCAACGACAGATGTTCGGAAACCTGATCTATAGTTTCCTGTTTTCTGTCTGCATCCGTTTTTACAGAGGGGCGTTACATTTCCGGGTTTCCAATAGGCTGGGAGCTTCCCAGAATCCAGGAAAATTTGTCAGTTTACAACCAATGCATCCACTATCACTTTAGCCATTTGTTTTAAGATCCTCGGATGCAAGCCGTCAGGTCCAGGGACTTGTGCGCCTTTATGCACATTAATTAACCGAGTACTGTATCTTTCATGATAGTGAGCAAACCTTCCCGAAAGCCCATTGAGTATCCGCAATTGGGATATTTTAGTGTCTTCTACCGTGAAGTCCGTTACAAAATATTAGTTCAACGTCTCTGCCATTTCCGGACTCCCCATTATTAATTACCCAGTCTCGCCCTCTATGGGGACCAACATTTACTTTAGCCATAGTTTTCCTTCTTTTGTAGCGGAAGAAACACTTGTTATCTGCCAGTTTACTTTCAGGTGGGCAGGAGCATGGCAAAGGGAATTTATTCCGAAGAAGTTTGGAGTAATGCGTTTGGGGAGGGCTAACAGGGCAAGGGAATGCACATTAAATGTTAGAACATTTGGAAGTGTAGAGGAATAAAGGGAGCTTTGAGCGCAGGTAAACACATGCCTGTCTGTAGCAGACCACATCAGCCATGATCTTATAGAATCAAGGGGACAAATGGCCGAATTATGCTCATATTTCATATTTTCTCATGCTCTGATAATTTGTTATAATGGCATATGGAACACATGGGCTAAAACTACCAAACTGCGTGTAGTTCTTCTCATTTCATTTCAGGGACGAGGTGATTGCCGTCGAGCTGGTGGAAAGCAGATTTAAGAGAATGTTGACTGGATTGGAGGATATTAGCTATCAGGAAAGATTACATGGGATGGATTCATTTTTTCCAGAGTAGCAGATGCTGAGAAGTGAACTCATTGAGGTGTATACAATTATGAGGCTTTAGATAAAATGGAAAGTAACGACCTATTACCCTTAGGATATGGATCAACAACAAGAGGGAATAAATTAACATAATCAGTTGGGACTCAGAATGGATTTTTTCACCCATAGAAAGATGGAGGTGTGAAATGCTCAGCCTGAAAAGGCGGTAGAGGCAGAAGACTGTACCGTATCTAAAAATGACCTTGATGTGCAATAGAACTGCCCTAACTTACAGGGCTACGGATCCAGTTTTTGAAAGAAGGATTCGGCTGGAACCAACTAGGGGGCAGGCCATCTTAGACTGAATGTTGTGGAATGAAAGAGGATAAATTAGCAATCTCGTTGTGCGAGGCCCCTTGGGAAAGAGTGTCCATAATATGGTCGAATTCAACATTAGGATGGAAAATGATACAGTGTATTCAGAGACCATGGTCCATAACGTAAAGAAGGGTACCTTTGAAGGTATGAGGCGTGAATTGGATAGGATACATTGGAGAATGATACTTAAGGGGTTTTCAGTGGATGGGCAATGGCAGACATTTAGAGACTGCATGGATGTACTGTAACAATTGTAAATCCCTGTCTGGCACAAAAATAAAAAAGGGAAGGTGGCGCAACCGTGGTTATCAAGGGAAATCAAGGACAGTATTAAAGCCAAGGAAGTGACATACAAATTGGCCAGAAATAGCAGCAAACCTGGGGACTGGGAGAAATTTAGAACTCAGCAGAGGAGGACAAAGGGTTTGATTAAGGCAGGGAAAATAGATACGAGAGGAAGCTAGCAGGGAACATTAAAACGGACTGCAAATGCTTCTCTATATATGTGAATAGAAAAAGGTTCGTAAAGACAAACTTAGGTCCCGTGAATTCAGAATCAGGGGATGTCTTAATGGGGAATAAAGAAATGGCAGACCAATTGAACAAGTACTTTTGTTCGGTGTTCGCGAAGGAGGACGCAAACAACCTTCCGGATATAAAAGGGGTCAGAGGGTCTAGTAAGAAGGAGGAACTGAGGGAGATCCTTATTAGTCGAGAAATTGTGTTGGGGAAATTGATGGGGTTGAAGACCGATAAATCCACAGGGTCATGATGGTCTGCATCCCAGAGTATTTAAGGAGGTGGCCTTGGAAATAGCGAATGCATTGACAGTCGTATTCCAACATTCCATAGAATCTGAATCAGTTCCTCTGAAGTGGAGGGAATCCAATGTAACCCAACTTTTTAAAAAAGGAGGGAGGTAGAAAACAGGGAATTATACACCGGACAGCCTGACATAGATAGAGGGTAAAATGAGGGAATCAATTATTAAGAATGTCATAGCAGCGCATTTAGAAAGATGTGCATTATAGGTCCAAGTCAGCATCGATTTTTGAAAGGAAAATCATGCTTGACAAATCTTCTGGAATTCTTTGTGGATGTTTCCAGTGGAGTGGACAAGGAAGATGATGTGGTGTATTTGGACTTTTAGAAGGCTTTCGCCAAGGTCCCACACAAGAGATTAAAATGCAAAGTTAATGCACATGGGATTGGGGGTACTGTGCTGACGTGGATTGACAACTGCTTGGCAGACAGGAAGCAAATAGTACGTGTAAATGGGTACTTTTCAGAATGGCAGGCAGTGACGTTGTGGTACCTCAAGGTTATGTGCTGATGCCTCAGCTGTTTACACTGTACAACAATGATGTAGACGAGGGGATTAAATGAAGTATCTCCAAATTTGCGGATGACACTACGTTGGGTGGCAGAGTGAGCTGCGAGTAGGATGCTATGAGGCTTCAGAGTGTCTTGGATAGGTTAGGTGCGTGGGCAAATGCTTGGCAGATGGAAGCAATATGTGGATAAATGTCAGGTTATCCACTTTCGTGGTAGAAACAGAGAGACAGACTATTATCTGAATGGTGACAGATTATGAAAAGGGGAGGTGCAACTAGAATAGGGTGTCATGGTACATCAGTCATTGAGTGTTGGCATGCAGGTACAGCAGGTGGTTAAGAAAGAAAATGGATTATTGGCCTTCATAGCGAGGGGAGGTGAGGTCAGGCGCAGGGCCGTGTTACATCAGTTGTACTTGGCCTTGTTGAGGCCACACCTGGAGTAGTGTGTACAATTTCGTCTCCTAACATGAGGAAGGACATTCTTGCTATTGAGAGAGTGTAGCGAAGGTTCACCAGACTGAATCCCGGGATGGCGGGACTGACATATCAAGAAAGACTGGATTAGCTGAGCTTTTATTCACTGGACTTCAGAGGAATGAGAGGGGATCTCATAGAAACGTTTTAAAATTCTGACGGGTTCAGACAGGTTATGTGCAGGAAGAATGTTTCCAATGTTGGAGAAGTCTAGAACCAGGGGTCACAGTCTTACGATAAGGGGTAAACAATTTAGGACCGAATGAGGAGAAACTTCTTCACCCAGAGAGTGGTGAACCTGTGGAATTCTCTATAACAGAAAGTTGTTGAGGCCAATTCACCAAATATATTCAAAAAGGAATTAGATGTAGTCCTTACTAATCGGTGGATCCAGGGGAATGGCGAGAAAGCAGGAATGGGGTACTGAAGTTGCATGTTCAGCCATGAACTCATTGAATAGCGGTGCAGGCTCGCAGGGCTGAATGACCTGCTCTTGCACCTATTATCTATATTTGTACTCCTCCAGCCAAGTATTCATCTGATGTATCCTGCGATTCCTACACTGTCTAACACGTGGCAATGTTACCAATTCTGAGATTAGTATTTTGAGGTACTACATTTTAATTTAGCTCCTAGCTCCCTAATTGCGTCTCGTAGGACTTCTTCACGTTTTTCTACCTATATCGTTGGTAATTATATGCACCCCGACAAGTGGCTGTTCACCCTCCCTTTCCAGAATGTCCTTCACCTGCTCCGAGAAATCTTCGACCCTTGCACCAGGGAGCGAATGTACCATCCTGGAGTCTCGGTTGCGGTCTCCTTCCAATTGAATCCTCTATCGCTAACGCTCTCCCACTCTTTTTCCTGCCCTCCTGTGCAGCAGAGCCAGACATGGTGCCAGGAACTTGACTGCTGCTGCCTTCCCCTGAAGATTCATCCGCCTCAACCGTACCCAAAGCGGTGTGTCTCTTTTGCAGGGGGATGAACGCAAATGACCACTGCAATACCTTTCGTGCACTGATCTTCCTGTTGGTCACCCGTTCCCTATCTGGCTTTTCCTGCGATGTGACCAACTCGCTAAACGTGCTATTCACGTCATTCTCTGCATCGTGGATGCTCCAGACTGAATCCAGCCGCAACGCTCGTGCTGCAATGCGGTCTGTTATGAACTGCAGACGGATGCAGTTCCCGCACAAACAGTCGTCAGGGGCACCAGAGGCGTCCCTGAGTTCACATGTGGTACAGGAGGAGCATAAAACGTGTCCGAGCTCTCCTGCCATGACTTAACTCTTGGATTAACTTAATTGGGCAACAACAATGTTAAAAGGTTACTTACTGATAAAGAAAGAAAAATAAAAACTACATACCAAACACCAGTCATTCACTTACCCCTTTGGCTATGACGTCACCTTTAAATTTCTTTCTACATCTCCTTTGCATTCTCAGTGTTGCTGCAGCAGCTGGCCTCAGCGATGCGTTGGGCCTTTTTAGAAGTCTCTCTGAGGCATATCGCGAGCCGCTTCGACTCGCTACGAACTCCCGAGTCGCAACGATGCGTTGAGCCTTTTTTTAGACCTCTCCGGCGCACCTCCCGAGCCTCTCCGACTCACCAAGAACTCCAGAGCCTCACCGACACGTTGGGCCTTTTTATAAGCCGCTCCGACGCACCTCCGGAACCTATCCGAGTCACCACGAATTCCGAGCCTCAGCGACGCGTTGGGACTTTTTATAGGCCTTTCCGACGCAAGTCCCGAGCCACCTCGTCTCACTTCGAACTCCGGAGTATCAACGTCGTGCAGGACCTTCTTATAGGCTTCTCCGACCACCTCCCCAATCTCTCCGACACATTTCGAACTCCAGAATTTCAGAGACGCGTTGTGCCTTTTTATAGGACCATCTGACGCACCTCCCGAGCCTCTCTGTATCACTACGAACTCCCGAGACTCAGCGACGCGATGGGTCTTTTTGTAAGCCTCTCCAACGCTTCTACCGAGGCTATCCAACACAACACGAACTCCCGAGCCTCAGCTACGCGCTGCGCCATTCTATAGGCCTCTCCGACTCAACTTCCGAGCCTCACCGATGCGCTGGTCCTGTTACTAGGCCTCTCCAACTCACCGTTAGCTCGCGCGACTCAGCGACGCGTTTAGCCTTTTTATAGGACTCTCTGGCGCACCTCCAGCCTCTCCGACTCACCACGAACAATATACTTATCAGTTTCATAATGGAAACGGCTCACTCCTTCAAATATAAACAAGTAAATACCAAAGCGCTGTCAAAGAACTGTCACCTGCCCTGAATCATTGTGGCTCTTTGGAATCTAAATGCTAACATGGAACTACTAATAAGTAGATAAAATGTGAGGGAAACACCAATTATCATTTCAACGTCGAATCATTGCCTGATCTTAGCGAGGATTGAACAACTTTGGCATTGCATCTGCCTGCACTATCATACAAGTACTTCCCCCAACCCGTTGTGCCACTAGAGCCATACTATGGCAATGTGAGGCATAAGTGCTCCCAAGTTACAGCTGCATTTTCCACCGATCTTATATACAAGTGTGCATCGAGTCATTCCGCTCAAAAATACGCCATTAATTCCATCGTCTCTGTGCCACACTCAGAAAAATGTTTCAAATTATTCTCACGCCAGATTTTACGCCAAAGTCCTGCTTTATATTTCGTGTGTCTGTTTATTATTTACAATGCAGGAAGGATATATTCATTTTGGAGTGAGTGCAGCGTACGGCTTTCCAAATTACACCTAGAATCCAAGGCGAGATTACAAATTTAGAGTTGTATTCTATTGAATTTAGAAGGATAAGGTGTGATTTGACCAATCAATTCAAGATATTAAGGGGAAATGTTAGTATAAGCAGAGATACATTTTTCCCGCTGTCAGTGGAATCTCGGATTAGGGGACATAGTTCTTCAAATTAGAGCCAAAAGTGAACTTAGCCAACACGTCTGCTCAAAAAGGATGATAACGTTTGGAACTCTCTTCTGCAAACTGAAATTGATGATCGATGAACTGGTTATTTTAAATCTGACGTTGAAATATTTGTGTCAATGAATGGCAGGATATGGGCCAAAGGAAGCCAGATAAATATCAGCCATTTTCTCATTGAGTGGCAGAACAGGCTCGATGTGCTCAATGGTCTACACCTGTTCCTATGTACACATCCTCTCCTCTGTGCATTTTTACACATTTAGGGAGTAGGCAGATGTGAATGATTTACAGGGAAAAATTCAGATCATATCTTCAAGTCTACCACTCACATAATGATGCACGGACTCACGGATTCATTCATTCAGAATCAATCGAGATATAGAGAATCCGAGATAAACACAGCCAGGCGGACCTGCAATACTCTCAATGATCAAAATGCTGTTATCAGAGATTGCAGGCACATGTCCTGCGGCTGCCTTTTTATACATTGGTCAATAGCTTTCGCTATATGCACCGGATGCACTTTACTTCCGACATTACTAAATCAGTGTACTTCGTCCATCCGGAATCTATGGTATCCACTGTCGTGAGCTGCTCTTCCAGTGAAGTTTACAGACAGAAGATGATCCTACATTTTCGCCATTGTCGAGTGCCCATTTCCGCAACGAACGAAGCCAAACAGAATGAGTGTTATACATTGAATTAGCAATCAGGAATCTATGGCTCACTGGCGAAAACTCCGTTTGATCCCGACAACCACAGCCTTGTGTGGTACAGAGTTTATCGAAGAGAAATCATGTTTCCATAAATTTGTTAGAGTTTTTGAGTTTGCAACTAGCAGAGTAGGGAAGGGGAACTCGTGCATTTGTGTGTTAGGGTTTTCAGAAGGCATTCAATAAGCTGCAATCTAAGAGAGTATTAATGAATATAGTGCTCAATGGATTGGGGTTATTACACTAACGTAGATTGAGGATTGGTTAACGGTGAGGACAAATGAATTTTGGTTTGCTGTAAATTATGAGGTTCCGCAATGTTCGGTGCTTGGACCTCAGCAATTCTCACAATATATCAATGATTTGATTCACGGGACAAAGTGTAGTGTATTGAAGTTTGCCAATGATATAAAGTTAGGTGGGAATTTAAGTTGTGAGCAGGATGCAAAGATGCTTCAAGGGAATATAGACAGGCTAAGTTAATGGGCAAGAACGTGGCAAATGGAATATAGTGAGGAGAAATGTCATGTTTTCCACTTTTGCAGAAACAATAGAAAAGCAGAGATTTATTAAATGGTGAGAGAGTGGAAACTACTAGTCTCCAAAGACCTTGGTGTCTTTGTACACGAATCACGGAAAGATAAAATGCATGTAGAGCAAGCAATGACGATAGGTAAAGGTATGTTCGCCTTTATTACAAGAGGACTTGAATGTAAGAGTGAAGAAGTCTTAGTGTAATTATACAGGGCACTGGTGAGTGCACAGGTGGAGAATTGTATACAGTTTTGGACTCCTTGTCTAAGTCATGGCGTGAGTGTTCCTACAAGGAACGATTAAGTAGACTGGGGTGATATTCTCCACAGTTTAGAATAATTAGATGTGATCTCATTTACTAATACACAATTCATACTGGGTCAGTGAGTGTTTTTGTATCTGGGATGTTATTCCTGATTGGAACGAGGGATCACATTTCCTGAATTTAGCGTCATCTATTTAGGACAGTGATGAGGAGAAATATCTAAACTTTAGAATGTTGTGAATATTTAGAATTCTCTATCGGCGAGTGATGATGAGGCTCTGTCATTGAGCACATTCAAGACGGAAATCAATAGATTTTTGAAATTAAGGGAATCAAGGGAGATGGCAAAAGTGCGGACAGATTAAATTGTGGTCGAGGTTCAGCCATAAACTCGATCAATGCCTGAGCATGCCAGACGATCCAAATGGCGTACTCGTGTTCCTATGTCTCATATTCTCATGTTCTTATGTTCCAGAATCTGGAATCAGATGAACATTCCCATTCTATGAAAACGTGCTCAACGATTTTGTTCCTGGAAGTCATCGTTCTAACATTAAGGAGAAGTGTCATTTCTTCTTCATTCACCCAACATATAAACAAAGAAACATAGAAACAGAGAAAATAGTTGCAGGATTAGGCCATTCGATTTTCGAGCCTGCACCACCATTCAATAAGATCATGACTGATCTTTCCCTCAGTACCCCTTTCCTGATTTCTCTCCATACCCCTTGGTCCCATTAGCCATAAGAGCCATTTCTAACATGCGCCTGCATATATCCAATGAACTGGCATCAACAACTCACTATGGCAGATAATTCTACAGGTTAACAACTCTCTGTTTGAAGAAGCTTCTCCTCATCTCAGTCCTAAGTTTCCTACATCTTATCCTTAGACAATGTCCTCTGGTTCTGGACTGCCCCAACATCGGGAACATTCTTCCTGCATCTAACCTGTCCAATCCCGTCAGAGTTTTATATGTTTCTATGTGATCCACTCTCATTCCTCTTAACTCCAGCAAATACAGGCCCAGTCGCTCCAGTTTCTCCTCAGATGTCAGTCCTGCCATGCCGGGAATCATTCTGGTGAACCTTCGCTGCAATCCCTCAATAACAAGAACGTCCTTCCTCAGCTTAGGAGACCAGAATGAACACAATGTCCCATGTGAGGCCTCACTAAGGTCCTGTACAACTGTATAAGATATCCCTGCACCTATAATCAATTCTCCAAGCTAAGAAGGCCATTTGTCTTATTCACCGCCTGCTGTACCTTAATGCCGAATTTCAGTGACTGATGAACCATGACACCCAGGACTCGTTGCACCTTCCCTTTTCCTAATCTGCCGCAAGCAGATAATATTCTGCCTTGGTGCTTTTGCCACCAAAGTGGATAACCTTACATTTATCCAAATTATCCTGCATCTGCCATGCGTTTGCCCACTCACCTAATCTGTCCAAGTCAATCTGCAGCCTTTTAGCGTCCTCCTCACACCTCACTCCATCACCGAGCTTAGTGTCATCTGCAAACTTGGAGATATTTCACTCAGTTCCTTCATCGAAATCATTAATGTATATTGTAAATAGCTGGGGTCCCAGCACTAAGCCCTGCTTCTCTGAAAAGGAACCGTTTATCCCGACTTTTGCATCCTGTCTGCCCAACAGATCTCTATCCACGTCAGTATATTAGTCCCAATAGCTTGTGCTCTAATTTTGCACGACAATATCTGGCGTGGGACCGTGTCAAAGCCTTTTGAAATTTCAAATAAACCACATCCACTGGTCCTCCCTTGTCAACTCTACCAGCTACATCCTCAAAAAATTTTAGAAGATTTGTCAAGAATCAATTCCCTTTCATAAATTCATGCTGACTTGGAATTATCCTGTCACTGCTTTCGAAATGCGCTGCTATTTCCTCTTTAATAATTGATTTCAATATTTCACCATCACTGACGACAGGCTAACCGGTCTATAATTACCCTTTTTGTCTCTCCCTCCTTTCTTAAAAGGTGGTGTTACATCAGCTACCCTCCAGTCCATAGCAACTGATCTAGATTCGATAGTTTGCTGGAAAATGATCACAAATGCATCCACTATTTTTAAAGCCACAGCCTTAAGTACTCTGAGATGCAGACTTTCAGGCACCGGGCAATTATCTATCTGCAATCCTACCAATTTCCCCAACACAATTTCCCCCCTATTAAAGATTTCCTTCAGTTCCTTCTTCTCACTTGACACTCGGTCCATAATATTTCAGGAAGGTTATTTGTGTCTTCCTTCATGAAGAAAGTACCAAAGTATTTGTTTATCTTGTCCGCCATTTCTTTGTTCCCATTATAAATTCACCAGAATCTGACTGTAAGTGACCAACGTTTGTCTTCACTAATCCTTTTTCTCTTCACATGTATATCGAAGCTTTTGCAGTCGGTTTTTATGTTCCCTGCAAGCGTCCTCTCATACTCTGTTCTCCCCCTCCTAATTAAACACTTTGTACTCCTTTGTTGAATTATAAAATCCCCCAGTCCTCAGAATTGCTGCTTTTTCTGGCCAATTTATATGGCTCTTCCTTGGATTACACTTAATTTCCCTTGTTAGCCACGATTAATCAATCTTCCCCATTTTATTTTTACTGCAGACAGGGATGTACAATTGTTGAAGGTCACCCATGTGAGCTTTAAATAGTTGCCATTGTCTATCCACCGTCAACCCTTTAAGCATGACTCGCCAGTCTATTGTGGCCAATTCATGCCTCATACCAACTGGAAAGTTACCTATTATTAAGTTCAGGTCCCTAGTCTCTGAATGAACTGCATCACTCTCCATCTTAATAATGAAATCTTTCCTATTATCGTCACTCGTCCCCAAGGGGCCTCGCAGAGCAAGATTGCAAATTTGTCCTTTCTCTTAGCCATGCAGTCTAGGATGGCCAGCCCTCGAGTTGGTTCCTTGAAATATTGGTCTCGAAAATCATCCCAAATACACTCCAGAAGATCCTCCTCTACCGCATTGGTTTGCCCAATCAATATGTAAATTAAAGTCGCCAATGATAACTGCTGTACCTTTATTGCACGCATTCCTAATTACTTGTTTGATGCTGTCCGCAACCTCACTGCTATTGTTTGTTGGTCTGTACACAAGTCTTACTAGCTTTTCTCTCCTTTGGTATTCGGTAGCTACAACCATACCGATTGCACATCATCAAATTCAATGTTCCTCCTTGCTATGACTTTAATTTTCTCTATAACAAACAACGCCGCCGCCTCCGCCTCCTTTTCCTTTCTGCCTACCCTGGCTGAATGTTGAACATGCCTGGATGTTCCGTTCCCAGCCGTGATCACCCTGGAGCCATGTCTCCATTATGCCAATTACATCATATCCGTTAACAGCCATCTACGCAGTTAATTCGTCCACCTTATAACAAATACTCCTCCATTGAGGCACAGAGCCTTCAGGCTTTTCTTTTTAATACAGTTTGCCTCTTTAGAAACTTGCTGTAATGTGGCCTTTTTGATTTTTGCCTTGGGTTTCTCTTCCTACTACTTTTCTTTATTTTCTTTTTATCTTTTGCTCCTGCCCCTATTCTACTTTCCTCTATCTCCCTGAATAGGTTTGCATCCCCCTGCCATATTAGTTCCAACGCACCGCATCAGCACTAGCAAACACTCCCCCAAGGATATGGGTTCCAGTCGTTTCCAGGTGCAAACCGTCCAGTTTGTACTCGTCCCACCTCCCCCAGAACCGGTTCCAATTCCCCAGGAAGCTCAATCCCTCCATTCTGCACCACTCCTCAAGCCACGTATTCATCTGAGCTATCCTGCGATTCCTACTGTGACTAGCACGTGGCACTGGTCGCAATCTTGAGATTACTAATTTTGATGTCCTACTTTTTAATTTAGCTCTAGCTCCCCAAATTATTCTTGTCCGCCTTCATTCCGTTTTTTACCGATATCGTTGGTACCTATATGCATCGGATAACCTTCCCGCACATGAAGGGTTCCTGCCTTCCCACATATCACAGGACCAGCATGGCACGGGTCTGGGCGCCCTTGCCATGACTTACACTTAGATTAACGTAATTTTGCAAAAGCAATGCTAAAACTAACCGACTGATAAATAAAAAGAAAGACTACTCGCCAATCACCAACCAGTCGCTTACCTGCTTGGCTGTAACGTCAGCCTTCTATTTCTTTCTACTTCTTCTTTGCTTTCACTTCCTGGAGCTGCACCAACTGGCCTATCGAACGCTGCCGCCTCCACGAAATCCACGACGCCGCCCGGCTGGACGTTAGGCATTTTGTAGGCCTCTGCGACGCTGCCCCACCTCCTCAAACTCTCCACTGCTTCGCGACACGTCTCTAGGACTTTTGTAGCCCTCACTGACGATGCTCCGCCTTCGCGAACTCCCCGCTGCCTCCCGACTCGTCGCTGAGCCTTTTTCACGCCTGTCCAACGCTGCTACAGCTTCTCGAACACCCCGCTGCCTCCCAACTCGTCGCTGGGCCTATTCTGGCCTCGACGCTTCTCCGTCTCATCGAACGCCACGCTGCCTCCCGATTCGATTCTGGGCACTTTGTAGGGCTCTCCGAAGCTGCTCCACCTCCTCGAACACTCCGCTGTCTCCCGATCCGTCGCTGGTCCTTTTTATGGGTTCTGCGATGCTGCTGTGCCTCCTCGAACTCCCCGCTGCCTGCCGACACGACGCTGGGCCTTTTCTAGCATCTCGGGCGCTTATCCTCTTCCTCGAACTCCCAGCTGCCATCCAACTCGATGCTGGGCCTCCGGTAGTTCTCTCTGACGTTGCTACACTTCCTCGACCTCCCCGTTGCCTCCCGACTCGAAGTCTGGACTTTTGTAGGCCTCTCCTACGCTGCTCCTCCTCCTCGAACTCCCCTGAGTTTTTGGTAGAGCTCCTAATTTTCCGATTTCTGAAATTCCAAATTGCGCTGTTGATGAAGCAGCAATTTCCTATTTAAGTGTCGACTCGTTCAATATATATCACTTAAATGTCCAGTTTAATGTGCGATCTCCTAAATCCTCTGCTGCAGGGAAAACTAAGTCACCTCTTTGTAGAGCTAACTCTGATCTTTCTAAAAGCAATTCCCCTGTTTATGGAGCAAATTGTGTTATTTCTGGAGCTAATTCCAATGTTCGTGTGGCTGCTAATTTCTCTGTCTGTGAAGCTCCGAATTCAACTGTTTCTCCAGCAACTTCCCCTGTTCCTGGAGTTAATCACATTTTATCTGTAGCTGAAATGCCTTCTGTTTTTAGAGCACCTGACTCTCCCTCTATCTGTAACTGATCAACATATTTCTAGACGTAATTACTCTCTTTCTGGAGCACGAAATTCAGGTGATTCGAGCATTTTATTCACCAGTAGGGGGAGTTAACTCCAGTATTTCTGGAGCTAATTCCCCGATTTATGGAATTATTTCCACTAATGAATAATAACCTATTCTCAATGTTTCTGGAGATATTTCCCTTATTCCGGTGTTAGATTCAATGTTTTTGGAGCTGCTAAATCCCACCTTACGGCAGCTCCGATTGACGCTGTTGCTGGAGCTCGTACTACCCCAGGTGATGCAGGTCCTAGTTCCACTGTTTCTGGAGCTATTTCAGGTGTTTGTGGGGATCATAATTCCCCTGTTTCCGGAGCGGCAAACTGTGCTGTTTATGAAATATCAAATTGCGCTTATTTATATGTCTGCCATTTCCCGATATATTTATCTCCGAATTATTCTGCTTATTGTGCGCTCTCCTAATTACCCTGCTACAGGAATAAATTGTTTACCTGTTTCTTGATCCTAAACCTATCTTTTTAAATGTAATTTATTTTGTTTCTTAAGCTACTTCCTCTGTACTTAACAATTTCCTGTGTTTCTTGAGCTCCTAATTTCTCTGTTTCTCCAGTGCACAATTCTCCAGATTCTGCATCTCATAATTCTCATCATTCTAGACCCAAGTTCCCTATTTCTGGAGCTAATACCCATGTTTCTGAACTAATTCCGGTATTCCTGGAACTCCGAATTCCCCTCTCTGCAGCTCCTAATTACGCGGGTCCTGGCCCTAATTTCCTTGTATCTGGAGCTAATTACCCTGTTTCTGGAGTTCATCTTTTTTCTGGGGTTCTTAATATCCCAGATTGTGAATCTGCTAATGCTTCTATTTCTGGAGGTAACTCCCCTGATTCTGTTGCTAATTGAACTGTTTCTGGAACTAATACATTATTTTCTGGGGAAAATTAATGGAGATAATAATTTCCATTTTTGTGGAGCTCCATATTGTGTGGTTTGTGAAGCTTAAAAATTGTCCTTTTTACATGTGCAGTAGTTTGCCGATATCTATGGCTCCGAATTTTCCTGTTTATGGTGCGCTCTCATAATTAGCCTCAAACATGAACAGAAAATTCACCTTTTCTGCAGGTATCTCTCCTCTTTCTAAACATAATTCTCCTGTTTCTGGAGCTAATTGCGATGTACTGTGATTATTCCTGTGATCCTGGAGATTGCCTCCCGTGATTCTGCAGCTCCCCATTGCCCTGTTTCTGATGCGAATTCAACTCTTTCTGGAACTGCTAATTTACCAGTTTCTGTAATTTCTACGTTTCAACTTTCAAGACCTAATTCCACAGTTTGTAGACCTAATTCCCCTATTTCTGGCGCTTATTCCCTTGTTTCTACGCTAATTCCAGTGTTCCTGGCGCTCCTACTTACTTTCGTTCTGCGACTACTAACTTTCCTGTTCCTGTAGGGAATTCCCCTATTTTCTAAATAATTCAGATGTTTCTGGAGCAAATAATACCTTTTTTCCAGAGCAAATTCCATAGTTGCTGAAAGTCCTAGTTGCTCTCTTTCTGGAGAATCTGAGTTGTTTGTGGAGCTTCCAGTTGTCCTATTTCTGTAGCTCCAAATTAAGCTGTTTATGAAGCAACTAATTATCCTACTTAAGTGTCCACTATATATATATATATTTTCTAAAAAATGTCCTTTCTATGCTGCACTCTCCTACATTCGCTGCTGCAGTGCCAGCTAAATTTGGGGATTCTAAGTTGTTTGTTGAGTTCCTAATTGTCTTTTTTCTGGAGCTCCAAATTGCACTGTTGATGAAGCACCCCATTGGCCTATTTAAGTGTCTCCTAGTTATATATATAGCTCCGAAATTTGCTGTTCATGACGCGCTATCCTAAATCCCCTGCTGCAGGGACACCTCTTTCGAGAGGTATCCCTGTTCCTTCTAAACATAATTGTCCTGTTTCTGGAGCTAATTGCGCTGTTTCTGGCGCTAATCCCACTGTGCCTCGGGCTGCTAATATCGCAATCTGCCAGCTCCTAATTCCGCTGCTTCTCCTGCAATTTCACCTCTTAATCGAGATAATCACCTTGTATCTGCAGCTGAAAAGTCCTCTTTTTTTATGGAGCACCTGATTCCCCCACTATCTGGAGCTCATCACAATTTTTCTGGACATAATTTGCATGTTTTTGGAGCTCATAATTCTGGTGTTTCTGGAGCACATAATTCCTCATTTTACGGCGTTAACTACAATATTTCTGGAGCTAATTCACCGCTTTATGGCATGAATTCGTGTAATTAAAGATATCCCAGTCCCCCTCTTTCTGCAGCTATTACCCTTGCTCCAGGGTGAGTTTCAATATTCTTGGAGCTGCTAAATCCCATCTTGTGGGAGCCCCGAATGCCGTTATTGCTGCAGCTCCAGCTACCCCAGGTTATGTAGGTAATATCCCTCTCTGCAGCTTCCAACTCCCTGTTCCTTGAGCTAATTCCCCAGTTTCTGCAGCTCAGTTTTTTCTGGAGTCCCTAATATCTCAGATTGTAGATCTCCTAATGCATCTATTTCTGGAGGTAACTCCCTTGTTTCTTTTGGTAATTGAACGGTTTATGGAGCCATGCTTTTTCGTTTGAAAAATTTCTGTGGTGCTTCTAATTCCCCTTTTTTGTAGAGCTCGAAATTGTGAAGTTAATGGAGCACATAATAGTCGTTTTTTACGTATCTAGTAGTTTGCCAATACACATGTTTCTGAACTAATTCCAGTATTCCTGAAACTCCGAATTCACCTCTCTGCAGCTCCTAATTATGCGGGTCCTGGAGCTAATTCCCTTGTTTCTGGAGCTTATTCCCCTTTTTCTGTAGCTCCGAATTGTCCTGTTTATGATGCGCTCTCCTACTTACCCTGCCACATGAATAGAACATTCACATGTTCTGGAGGAAACTTCCTCTTCAAAACTTAAATCCCCTCTTTTTGAGCTAATTGCTCTGTACTATGATTATTCCTGTGCTCCTGGAGCTTGCTTCCCCTGTTTCTGCAGCTCCCCATTGACCTGTTTCTGGAGCGAATTCCACTCTTTCTGGAGCTGTTAATATACTAGTTTCTGTAACTCCTATTTTTCATCTTTCGAAACATAATTCCACAGTTTCCAGAACTAATAATCCTCTTTCTAGCGCTAATTCCCTAGATTCTGCGCCAATTCCCATGTTCCCGGAGCGCCTACTTCCCCTCTCTGCGACTCATAACGTCCCTGTTCCTGGAGGGAATAATCCTGTTCCTGTAGCTAATTCAGCTGATTCAGGAGCAAATACTTTTATTTCTGGAGAAAATGCCACCGTTTCTGAAGGTCATAGTTCCCTTCTTTCTCGACATACTTCAGTTGTTTGTGGAGCTCATAATTCCACTGTTTATGGAGCTCCCGACTCTACTCTATATGAAGCAACTAATTGTCCTTGTTATGTGTCTACTAGTTTGCCCATATATATTGCTCCGAATTATGCTTTTTATCCTCCGTGTTCCTAATTCCACTGCTACAGGAAGAGTAAATTCAACTCTTCCCGGATGTAAATCTCCTATTTCTAAACACAACTCCCTTATTCTGGAGCTAATGGCACTGTACTGTGATTATTCCCATGCTCCTGGACATCTCCCCTTTGCCCTGTTTCTGTTGATAATTCTATTTTTCCTGGAGTTGTTAATCCACTAGTTTCTGTAACTCTTACTTTTCATCTTTCTCGAGCTAATTCTACTGTTTCGGGAGTTAATGGCTCTATTTCTGGAGCCAATCCCCTTGTTTGTGACCTAATTCCCGTGTCACTGGAGCTACAACTTCCCCTCTTCATGCGGCTCAAAATTCCCCCGTTCCTGGAATTAATTCCGCTGTTTCTGGAGGCAACTCCCATATTTACATAGATAATTCAACAGTTTCTGAAGCAAATGCCTATGTTTCTGGAGTTAATTCCGCAATATTCGAAGGTCCCAGTTCTCTTGCCCCTGTAAATCCTAATTCCTTTGCTTATAAGCTAATACCTATGTTTCTGGAGCTAATTCCTAAATACCTGAAGGTCCCAGATCTCCTGTCCCTGAAGCTCCTAATTCCTCTGTTTATGGATCTAATACCTATGTTTCTTGAGCTAATGACAATATCTGATTGTTCCAGTTCTCCTGTTCCTGCAGCTTCTAATTCCTCTGTTTCAGGGGCTGTGTTTCTGGAGCTAATGCCATAATATTTGAACGTCCCATTTCTACTGTTCCTGCAGATCCTAATGTATCTGTTTCTGGAGTTAATACCTATGTTTCTGTAGCTAATTCCACATTATCTGAAGGTCCGTCTTCTCGTTTTCTGGCAGCTCCGAATTCCTCTGCTTCTGGAGCAAATGCCTATTATTTCGGGAGCTAATTCCCAAATATCTGAAGGTGCCAGTTCTCATGAACTGCAGCTCCAGATTCCTCTGTTTCTGGAACTAATATCTGTTATTTCTGGAGCTAATTCCCCAATATCTGAAGGCCCCAGTTCTCCTGTCTCTGCAGCTCCTACTTCCTCTATTTCTGGGGCTAATACCTATGTTTCTGCAATTAATTCTCCAATATCTGAAGGAACTGTGGAATTAGCAGCTCGAGGAACAATGGAATTAGCTTCAGAAATAATGAAATTAGCAGCTATAGGAAAAATGGAATTAGCAGCTACAGAAACAGAGGAATTAGCTGCAGAAACAGTGGAATTAGCAGCTACAGAAACAGGGGAATTTGCCACAGAAACAGTGTAATTAACAACGGAAACAGTGGAATTAGCTCCAGAAGCAGTGGAATTAGCTCCAGAAATAGGGAGGAATTAGCAGCTGCAGAAGAACTACAGCTAGCTCCTTAAATAATGGAATTAGATCCAGAAACAGTGAAATTAGCAGCTCCAGGAACAGGGGATTTAGCTATAGAAATCAGGAATTAGCCCCAGAAACAGAGGAAATAGCTCTAGAAACATGGAATTAGCTCCAGAAACTGGAATTAGCAGCTTCAGAAACAGTGGAATTAGCTCCAGAAACAGAGGAATTAGCTCCATAAACAGTGGAATTGGAATGACCAGAAATACAGTAATTAGCCCCAGAAACAGGGGAATTAGCACCAGAATCAGTGGAAATAGAAGGACTTGAAATAGAGGAAATAGCCCCAGAAATAGAGAAATTAGCCCCAGAACCAGGGGAATTGGCTCCAGAATCAGTGTAAATGGAAGGACTAGAAAAAGAGGATTAACCCCAGAAACAGTGGAATTAGCTCCAGAAACAGAGGAATTTGTTCAGAAAGAGAGGAATTAGCCTGAGAAACATTGGAATTAGCCGCAGAAACAGTGGAATTAGCTCCAGAAACTGTGGAATTAGCTTGAGAAAGAGTGGTATTAGCTCCAGCTACAGTGGATTTTGCTCCAGAATGTGGGGAGTTAGCCCCAGAAAGAGTGGAATTAGCCGCATAAACAGTGGAATTAGCTCTAGAAAGTGGAATTACCTCCAGAAATAGAGGAATGTGTTCAGAAAGAGGGGAATTAGCCCCAGAAACATTGGAATTAGCCTCAGAAATAGTGGAATTAGTGCCAGAAACAGAGGAATTAGCTCCAGAAATATTGGAATTAGCAGCCACAGGAACACTGGAATGAGCAGCTCCAGTAACAGTAGTATTAGCTTCAGAAATATTGGAATTCGCAACTCCAGGAACAGCACAATTAGCGCCAGAAGCAGTGGAATTAATAGCTCCAGAAACAGTGGAATTAACTCCAGAACAGTGGAATTAGCAGCTGTAGAAACAGGGGACTTAGACACAGAAACGTTTGAATTAGCTCACGAAACAGTGGAATTAACTCCAGAAACAGTGGAATTAAATCCAGAAACAGTGGAGTTAGCTCCAGAAGCAGTGGCATTAGCTCCAGAAACAGTGGAATTAAAACTAGAAACATTGGAATTAGTTCCAGGAACAGTAGAATTAACTGTAGAAACAGTGGAATGAGCTCCAGAAAGCGTGGAATTATCTTCAGATACAGTGGAATTAGCTCCAAAAACAGGGGAAGTAGCTCCAGAAACTGTGGAATTAGCTTCAGAAACATTGCAATTAGATGCAGAAACAGTGGAATTTGTTCAGAAAGAGGGGAATTAATCCCAGAAACATTGGAATTAGATGCAGAAACAGTGGAATTAGCTCCAGAAACTGTGGAATTAGCTTCAGAAACAGTGGAATTAGCTCCAGCAACAGTGGAATTAGATCCAGAAAGAGGGGAGTTAGCCCCAGAAAGTGTGGAATTAGCCACAGAAACAGTGGTATTAGCTCTAGAAACAGTGAAATTAGCTCCAGAAATAGAGGAATGTGTTCAGAAAGAGGGGAATTAGCCACAGAAACATTGGAATTAGCGGCAGAAACAGTGGAATTAGCTCCAGAAACAATGGCATTAACTCCAGAAACAGTGGAATAAGCTCCAGAAATATGGAATTAGCAGCTTCAGCAACAGTGGAATTTGCTCTAACAACAGTGGAATTTGTTTCGGAAACAGTGGAATTATTTCCAGAAGCAGTGGAATTAGCTCCAGAGAAAGTGGAATTAGTTCCAGAAAAAGTGGAATTGCCGCAGAAACAGTGAAATTAGCTCAAGATATAGAGGAATTTGTTCAGAAAGAGGGGAATTAGCCCAAGAAACATTGGAATTAGCCCCAGAAACATTGGAATTAGCCGCAGAAACAGTGGAATTAGCTCCAGAAACTGTGGAATAAGCTTCAGAAACAGTGGAATTAGCTCCAGCAACAGTGGAATTAGCTCCAGAAAGAGGGGAGTTAGCCCCAGAAAGTGTGGAATTAGCCGCAGAAACAGTGGGATTAGCTCTAGAAACAGTGAAATTTGCTCCAGAAATAGAGGAATGTGTTCAGAAAGAGGTGAATTAGCCCCAGTAACATTGGAATTAGCCTCAGAAACAGTGCAATTAGCTCCAGAAACAGTGGAATTAACTCCAGAAACAGTGGAATAAGCTCCAGTAAAATGGAATTAACAGCTTCAGAAAAAGTGGAATTTGCTCCAACAACAGTGGAATTTGCTTCGGAAACAGTGGAATTATTTCCAGAAGCAGTGGAATTAGCTCCAGAGAGAGTGGAATTAGCTCCAGAAAAAGTGGAATTAGCCGCAGAAACAGTGAAATTAGCTCAAGAAATAGAGGAATTTGTTCAGAAAGAAGGGAACTAGCCTAAGAAACATTGGAATTAGCCGCAGAAACATTGGAATTAGCGCCAGAAACAGGAATTATCCAGAAATATTGGAATTAGCAGCCACAGGAACTGTGGAATTAGCACCTACAGTAACAATAGTAGTATCTTCAGAAATATTGGAATTAGCAGCTCCAGGAACGGCAGAATAAGCGCCAGAAGCAGTGGAATTAGCAGCTGCAGAAACAGGAGAATTGGCCCCAGAAACAGTGGGATTAGCTCCAGAAACAGTGGAATTAGCTCCAGTTAAAGGGAGGAATAGGCCACTCCAGAAACAGTGTAATTAGCTCTATCAACAATGGAATTAACCCCAGAAACAGGAATATAAGCAGTTCCAGGAACATCAGAATTAGCAACTGGGCAGAAACGATGGAAATGGCATTTCCAGCAACATTGGAATTAAAAGCTCCTCAAAGAGGGAGGAATTAGCAGCTCCAGGAACAGTGGAATTAGAAGCTCCAGCAACAGTGGAACTAGCTTCAGAAACAGTGGAATTAGCAGCGCCAGGAACAGTAGAATTAGCAACTTCAGGAACAGTGGAATTAGCTCCAGAAACAGTGGAATTAGCTCCAGAAACAGAGGAATTTGTTTAGAAAAGGGGAATTAGCCCCAGAAACATTGGAATTAGCCGCAGAAACAGTGGAATTAGCTCCAGAAACTGTGGGATTATCTTCAGAAACAGTGGAATTAGCTCCAGCAACAGTGGAATTAGCTCCAGAAAGAGGGGAGTTACCCCAGAAATTGTGGAATTAGCCGCAGAAACAGTGGGATTAGCTCTAGAAACAGTGAAATTAGCTCCAGAAATAGAGGAATTAGCTCCAGAAATATTGAAATTAGCTGCCACAGGAACATTGGTATGAGCATCTCCAGTAGCAATAGTATTAGCTTCAGAAATATTGGAATTAGCAGCTCCAGGAACAGCAGAACTAGCGCCAGAAGTAGTCGAATTAGCAGCTCCAGAAACAGTGGAATTAGCTCCAGAACAGTGGAATTAGCAGCTGCAGAAACAGGGGACTTATCCCAAGAAACAGTGGAATAAGCTCCAGAAACAGTGGAATTAGCTCCAGAAACAGTGAAATTAAATCCAGTAAAAGTGGAATTAGCTCCAGAAACAGGGGAATTAGCTCCAGAAACAGTGGAATTAGCTCCAGAAACAGTGGAATTAAAAAGAGAAACATTGGAATTAGCTACAGAAAGAGTGGAATTAACTCCAGAAACAGTGGAATGAGCTCCATAAATCGTAGAATTATCTTCGTAAACAGTGGAATTAGCTCCAGAATCAGTGGAAGTAGCTCCAGAAACAGTGGAATTAAAACCAGAATGAGTGGAATTAGCTCCAGAAACAGTGGAATTAACTCCAGAAACAGTGGAATTATCTTCAGAAACAGTGGAATTAGCTCCAGAGACAGTGGAATTACCTACAGAAAAATTGGTAATAGCCGCAGAAACAGTGGAATTAGCTCTAGAAATAGTGTAATTAGCTCCAGAAATAGAGGCATTTGTTCAGAAAGAGGGGAATTAGCCCCAGAAACATTGGAATTAGCCGCAGAAACAGTGGACTTATCGCCAGAAACAGTGGAATTAACTTCAGAAACAATGGAATTAGCTCCGGGAAAAGTGGAATTAAAACCAGAAAGAGTGGAATTAGCTCCAGAAACAGTGGAATTAACTCCAGAAATAGTGGAATTAGCTCCAGAAATATGGAATTAGCAGCTTCAGAAGCAGTGGAATTTGCTCCAACTACAGTGGCATTTGCTTCAGAAACAGTGAAATTAGCTCCAGAAGCAGTGGAGTTAGCTCCAGAGACAGTGGAATTAGCTCCAGAAAAAGTGGAATTAGCTCCAGAAACTGTGGAATTAGCTTCAGAAACAGTGTAATTAGCTCCAGAAAGAGGGGAGTTAGCCCCAGAAAGTCTGGAATTAGCCGCAGAAACAGTGGGATTAGCTCTAGAAACAGTGAAATTTGCTCCGGAAATAGAGGAATGTGTTCAGAAAGAGGTGAATTAGCCCCAGTAACATTGGAATTAGCCTCAGAAACAGTGCAATTAGCTCCAGAAACAGTGGAATCAACTCCAGAAACAGTGGAATAAGCTCCAGAAATATGGAATTAGCAGCTTCAGAAAAAGTGGAATTTGCTCCAACAACAGTGGAATTTGCTTCGGAAACAGTGGAATTATTTCCAGAAGCAGTGGAATTAGCTCCAGAGAGAGTGGAATTAGCTCCAGAAAAAGTGGAATTAGCCGCAGAAACAGTGAAATTAGCTCAAGAAATAGAGGAATTTGTTCAGAAAGAAGGGAACTAGCCTAAGAAACATTGGAATTAGCCGCAGAAACATTGGAATTAGCGCCAGAAACAGGAATTATCCAGAAATATTGGAATTAGCAGCCACAGGAACTGTGGAATTAGCACCTACAGTAACAATAGTAGTAGCTTCAGAAATATTGGAATTAGCAGCTCCAGGAACGGCAGAATAAGCGCCAGAAGCAGTGGAATTAGCAGCTGCAGAAACAGGAGAATTGGCCCCAGAAACAGTGGGATTAGCTCCAGAAACAGTGGAATTAGCTCCAGTTAAAGGGAGGAATAGGCCACTCCAGAAACAGTGTAATTAGCTCTATCAACAATGGAATTAACCCCAGAAACAGGAATATAAGCAGTTCCAGGAACATCAGAATTAGCAACTGGGCAGAAACGATGGAAATGGCATTTCCAGCAACATTGGAATTAAAAGCTCCTGAAAGAGGGAGGAATTAGCAGCTCCAGGAACAGTGGAATTAGAAGCTCCAGCAACAGTGGAACTAGCTTCAGAAACAGTGAAATTAGCAGCGCCAGGAACAGTAGAATTAGCAACTTCAGGAACAGTGGAATTAGCTCCAGAAACAGTGGAATTAGCTCCAGAAACAGAGGAATTTGTTCAGAAAAGGAGAATTAGCCCCAGAAACATTGGAATTAGCCGCAGAAACAGTGGAATTAGCTCCAGAAACTGTGGGATTATCTTCAGAAACAGTGGAATTAGCTCCAGCAACAGTGGAATTAGCTCCAGCAAGAGGGGAGTTACCCCAGAAATTGTGGAATTAGCCGCAGAAACAGTGGGATTAGCTCTAGAAACAGTGAAATTAGCTCCAGAAATAGAGGAATTAGCTCCAGAAATATTGAAATTAGCAGCCACAGGAACATTGGTATGAGCATCTCCAGTAGCAATAGTATTAGCTTCAGAAATATTGGAATTAGCAGCTCCAGGAACAGCAGAACTAGCGCCAGAAGTAGTCGAATTAGCAGCTCCAGAAACAGTGGAATTAGCTCCAGAACAGTGGAATTAGCAGCTGTAGAAACAGGGGACTTATCCCAAGAAACAGTGGAATAAGCTCCAGAAACAGTGGAATTAGCTCCAGAAACAGTGAAATTAAATCCAGTAAAAGTGGAATTAGCTCCAGAAACAGGGGAATTAGCTCCAGAAACAGTGGAATTAGCTCCAGAAACAGTGGAATTAAAAAGAGAAACATTGGAATTAGCTACAGAAAGAGTGGAATTAACTCCAGAAACAGTGGAATGAGCTCCATAAATCGTAGAATTATCTTCGTAAACAGTGGAATTAGCTCCAGGATCAGTGGAAGTAGCTCCAGAAACAGTGGAATTAAAACCAGAATGAGTGGAATTAGCTCCAGAAACAGTGGAATTAACTCCAGAAACAGTGGAATTATCTTCAGAAACAGTGGAATTAGCTCCAGAGACAGTGGAATTACCTACAGAAAAATTGGAAATAGCCGCAGAAACAGTGGAATTAGCTCTAGAAATAGTGTAATTAGCTCCAGAAATAGAGGCATTTGATCAGAAAGAGGGGAATTAGCCCCAGAAACATTGGAATTAGCCGCAGAAACAGTGGACTTATCGCCAGAAACAGTGGAATTAACTTCAGAAACAATGGAATTAGCTCCGGGAAAAGTGGAATTAAAACCAGAAAGAGTGGAATTAGCTCCAGAAACAGTGGAATTAACTCCAGAAATAGTGGAATTAGCTCCAGAAATATGGAATTAGCAGCTTCAGAAGCAGTGGAATTTGCTCCAACTACAGTGGCATTTGCTTCAGAAACAGTGAAATTAGCTCCAGAAGCAGTGGAGTTAGCTCCAGAGACAGTGGAATTAGCTCCAGAAAAAGTGGAATTAGCTCCAGAAACTGTGGAATTAGCTTCAGAAACAGTGGAATTAGCTCCAGAAAGAGGGGAGTTAGCCCCAGAAAGTGTGGAATTAGCCGCAGAAACAGTGGGATTAGCTCTAGAAACAGTGAAATTTGCTCCGGAAATAGAGGAATGTGTTCAGAAAGAGGTGAATTAGCCCCAGTAACATTGGAATTAGCCTCAGAAACAGTGCAATTAGCTCCAGAAACAGTGGAATTAACTCCAGAAACAGTGGAATAAGCTCCAGAAATATGGAATTAGCAGCTTCAGAAAAAGTGGAATTTGCTCCAACAACAGTGGAATTTGCTTCGGAAACAGTGGAATTATTTCCAGAAGCAGTGGAATTAGCTCCAGAGAGAGTGGAATTAGCTCCAGAAAAAGTGGAATTAGCCGCAGAAACAGTGAAATTAGCTCAAGAAATAGAGGAATTTGTTCAGAAAGAAGGGAACTAGCCTAAGAAACATTGGAATTAGCCGCAGAAACATTGGAATTAGCGCCAGAAACAGGAATTATCCAGAAATATTGGAATTAGCAGCCACAGGAACTGTGGAATTAGCACCTACAGTAACAATAGTAGTAGCTTCAGAAATATTGGAATTAGCAGCTCCAGGAACGGCAGAATAAGCGCCAGAAGCAGTGGAATTAGCAGCTGCAGAAACAGGAGAATTGGCCCCAGAAACAGTGGGATTAGCTCCAGAAACAGTGGAATTAGCTCCAGTTAAAGGGAGGAATAGGCCACTCCAGAAACAGTGTAATTAGCTCTATCAACAATGGAATTAACCCCAGAAACAGGAATATAAGCAGTTCCAGGAACATCAGAATTAGCAACTGGGCAGAAACGATGGAAATGGCATTTCCAGCAACATTGGAATTAAAAGCTCCTCAAAGAGGGAGGAATTAGCAGCTCCAGGAACAGTGGAATTAGAAGCTCCAGCAACAGTGGAACTAGCTTCAGAAACAGTGGAATTAGCAGCGCCAGGAACAGTAGAATTAGCAACTTCAGGAACAGTGGAATTAGCTCCAGAAACAGTGGAATTAGCTCCAGAAACAGAGGAATTTGTTTAGAAAAGGGGAATTAGCCCCAGAAACATTGGAATTAGCCGCAGAAACAGTGGAATTAGCTCCAGAAACTGTGGGATTATCTTCAGAAACAGTGGAATTAGCTCCAGCAACAGTGGAATTAGCTCCAGAAAGAGCGGAGTTACCCCAGAAATTGTGGAATTAGCCGCAGAAACAGTGGGATTAGCTCTAGAAACAGTGAAATTAGCTCCAGAAATAGAGGAATTAGCTCCAGAAATATTGAAATTAGCAGCCACAGGAACATTGGTATGAGCATCTCCAGTAGCAATAGTATTAGCTTCAGAAATATTGGAATTAGCAGCTCCAGGAACAGCAGAACTAGCGCCAGAAGTAGTCGAATTAGCAGCTCCAGAAACAGTGGAATTAGCTCCAGAACAGTGGAATTAGCAGCTGCAGAAACAGGGGACTTATCCCAAGAAACAGTGGAATAAGCTCCAGAAACAGTGGAATTAGCTCCAGTTAAAGGGAGGAATAGGCCACTCCAGAAACAGTGTAATTAGCTCTATCAACAATGGAATTAACCCCAGAAACAGGAATATAAGCAGTTCCAGGAACATCAGAATTAGCAACTGGGCAGAAACGATGGAAATGGCATTTCCAGCAACATTGGAATTAAAAGCTCCTGAAAGAGGGAGGAATTAGCAGCTCCAGGAATAGTGGATTTAGAAGCTCCAGCAACAGTGGAACTAGCTTCAGAAACAGTGGAATTAGCAACTTCAGGAACAGTGGAATTAGCTCCAGAAACAGTGGAATTAGCTCCAGAAACAGAGGAATTTGTTCAGAAAAGGGGAATTAGCCCCAGAAACATTGGAATTAGCCGCAGAAACAGTGGAATTAGCTCCAGAAACTGTGGGATTATCTTCAGAAACAGTGGAATTAGCTCCAGCAACAGTGGAATTAGCTCCAGCAAGAGGGGAGTTACCCCAGAAATTGTGGAATTAGCCGCAGAAACAGTGGGATTAGCTCTAGAAACAGTGAAATTAGCTCCAGAAATAGAGGAATTAGCTCCAGAAATATTGAAATTAGCAGCCACAGGAACATTGGTATGAGCATCTCCAGTAGCAATAGTATTAGCTTCAGAAATATTGGAATTAGCAGCTCCAGGAACAGCAGAACTAGCGCCAGAAGTAGTCGAATTAGCAGCTCCAGAAACAGTGGAATTAGCTCCAGAACAGTGGAATTAGCAGCTGTAGAAACAGGGGACTTATCCCAAGAAACAGTGGAATAAGCTCCAGAAACAGTGGAATTAGCTCCAGAAACAGTGAAATTAAATCCAGTAAAAGTGGAATTAGCTCCAGAAACAGGGGAATTAGCTCCAGAAACAGTGGAATTAGCTCCAGAAACAGTGGAATTAAAAAGAGAAACATTGGAATTAGCTACAGAAAGAGTGGAATTAACTCCAGAAACAGTGGAATGAGCTCCATAAATCGTAGAATTATCTTCGTAAACAGTGGAATTAGCTCCAGGATCAGTGGAAGTAGCTCCAGAAACAGTGGAATTAAAACCAGAATGAGTGGAATTAGCTCCAGAAACAGTGGAATTAACTCCAGAAACAGTGGAATTATCTTCAGAAACTGTGGAATTAGCTCCAGAGACAGTGGAATTACCTACAGAAAAATTGGAAATAGCCGCAGAAACAGTGGAATTAGCTCTAGAAATAGTGTAATTAGCTCCAGAAATAGAGGCATTTGATCAGAAAGAGGGGAATTAGCCCCAGAAACATTGGAATTAGCCGCAGAAACAGTGGACTTATCGCCAGAAACAGTGGAATTAACTTCAGAAACAATGGAATTAGCTCCGGGAAAAGTGGAATTAAAACCAGAAAGAGTGGAATTAGCTCCAGAAACAGTGGAATTAACTCCAGAAATAGTGGAATTAGCTCCAGAAATATGGAATTAGCAGCTTCAGAAGCAGTGGAATTTGCTCCAACTACAGTGGCATTTGCTTCAGAAACAGTGAAATTAGCTCCAGAAGCAGTGGAGTTAGCTCCAGAGACAGTGGAATTAGCTCCAGAAAAAGTGGAATTAGCTCCAGAAACTGTGGAATTAGCTTCAGAAACAGTGGAATTAGCTCCAGAAAGAGGGGAGTTAGCCCCAGAAAGTGTGGAATTAGCCGCAGAAACAGTGGGATTAGCTCTAGAAACAGTGAAATTTGCTCCGGAAATAGAGGAATGTGTTCAGAAAGAGGTGAATTAGCCCCAGTAACATTGGAATTAGCCTCAGAAACAGTGCAATTAGCTCCAGAAACAGTGGAATTAACTCCAGAAACAGTGGAATAAGCTCCAGAAATATGGAATTAGCAGCTTCAGAAAAAGTGGAATTTGCTCCAACAACAGTGGAATTTGCTTCGGAAACAGTGGAATTATTTCCAGAAGCAGTGGAATTAGCTCCAGAGAGAGTGGAATTAGCTCCAGAAAAAGTGGAATTAGCCGCAGAAACAGTGAAATTAGCTCAAGAAATAGAGGAATTTGTTCAGAAAGAAGGGAACTAGCCTAAGAAACATTGGAATTAGCCGCAGAAACATTGGAATTAGCGCCAGAAACAGGAATTATCCAGAAATATTGGAATTAGCAGCCACAGGAACTGTGGAATTAGCACCTACAGTAACAATAGTAGTAGCTTCAGAAATATTGGAATTAGCAGCTCCAGGAACGGCAGAATAAGCGCCAGAAGCAGTGGAATTAGCAGCTGCAGAAACAGGAGAATTGGCCCCAGAAACAGTGGGATTAGCTCCAGAAACAGTGGAATTAGCTCCAGTTAAAGGGAGGAATAGGCCACTCCAGAAACAGTGTAATTAGCTCTATCAACAATGGAATTAACCCCAGAAACAGAAATATAAGCAGTTCCAGGAACATCAGAATTAGCAACTGGGCAGAAACGATGGAAATGGCATTTCCAGCAACATTGGAATTAAAAGCTCCTGAAAGAGGGAGGAATTAGCAGCTCCAGGAACAGTGGAATTAGAAGCTCCAGCAACAGTGGAACTAGCTTCAGAAACAGTGGAATTAGCAGCGCCAGGAACAGTAGAATTAGCAACTTCAGGAACAGTGGAATTAGCTCCAGAAACAGTGGAATTAGCTCCAGAAACAGAGGAATTTGTTCAGAAAAGGGGAATTAGCCCCAGAAACATTGGAATTAGCCGCAGAAACAGTGGAATTAGCTCCAGAAACTGTGGGATTATCTTCAGAAACAGTGGAATTAGCTCCAGCAACAGTGGAATTAGCTCCAGAGAGGGGAGTTACCCCAGAAATTGTGGAATTAGCCGCAGAAACAGTGGGATTAGCTCTAGAAACAGTGAAATTAGCTCCAGAAATAGAGGAATTAGCTCCAGAAATATTGAAATTAGCAGCCACAGGAACATTGGTATAAGCATCTCCAGTAGCAATAGTATTAGCTTCAGAAATATTGGAATTAGCAGCTCCAGGAACAGCAGAACTAGCGCCAGAAGTAGTCGAATTAGCAGCTCCAGAAACAGTGGAATTAGCTCCAGAACAGTGGAATTAGCAGCTGTAGAAACAGGGGACTTATCCCAAGAAACAGTGGAATAAGCTCCAGAAACAGTGGAATTAGCTCCAGAAACAGTGAAATTAAATCCAGTAAAAGTGGAATTAGCTCCAGAAACAGGGGAATTAGCTCCAGAAACAGTGGAATTAGCTCCAGAAACAGTGGAATTAAAAAGAGAAACATTGGAATTAGCTACAGAAAGAGTGGAATTAACTCCAGAAACAGTGGAATGAGCTCCATAAATCGTAGAATTATCTTCGTAAACAGTGGAATTAGCTCCAGAATCAGTGGAAGTAGCTCCAGAAACGGTGGAATTAAAACCAGAATGAGTGGAATTAGCTCCAGAAACAGTGGAATTAACTCCAGAAACAGTGGAATTATCTTCAGAAACAGTGGAATTAGCTCCAGAGACAGTGGAATTACCTACAGAAAAATTGGAAATAGCCGCAGAAACAGTGGAATTAGCTCTAGAAATAGTGTAATTAGCTCCACAAATAGAGGCATTTGTTCAGAAAGAGGGGAATTAGCCCCAGAAACATTGGAATTAGCCGCAGAAACAGTGGACATCGCCAGAAACAGTGGAATTAACTTCAGAAACAATGGAATTAGCTCCGGGAAAAGTGGAATTAAAACCAGAAAGAGTGGAATTAGCTCCAGAAACAGTGGAATTAACTCCAGAAATAGTGGAATTAGCTCCAGAAATATGGAATTAGCAGCTTCAGAAGCAGTGGAATTTGCTCCAACTACAGTGGCATTTGCTTCAGAAACAGTGAAATTAGCTCCAGAAGCAGTGGAGTTAGCTCCAGAGACAGTGGAATTAGCTCCAGAAAAAGTGGAATTAGCTCCAGAAACTGTGGAATTAGCTTCAGAAACAGTGGAATTAGCTCCAGAAAGAGGGGAGTTAGCCCCAGAAAGTGTGGAATTAGCCGCAGAAACAGTGGGATTAGCTCTAGAAACAGTGAAATTTGCTCCGGAAATAGAGGAATGTGTTCAGAAAGAGGTGAATTAGCCCCAGTAACATTGGAATTAGCCTCAGAAACAGTGCAATTAGCTCCAGAAACAGTGGAATTAACTCCAGAAACAGTGGAATAAGCTCCAAAAATATGGAATTAGCAGCTTCAGAAAAAGTGGAATTTGCTCCAACAACAGTGGAATTTGCTTCGGAAACAGTGGAATTATTTCCAGAAGCAGTGGAATTAGCTCCAGAGAGAGTGGAATTAGCTCCAGAAAAAGTGGAATTAGCCGCAGAAACAGTGAAATTAGCTCAAGAAATAGAGGAATTTGTTCAGAAAGAAGGGAACTAGCCTAAGAAACATTGGAATTAGCCGCAGAAACATTGGAATTAGCGCCAGAAACAGGAATTATCCAGAAATATTGGAATTAGCAGCCACAGGAACTGTGGAATTAGCACCTACAGTAACAATAGTAGTAGCTTCAGAAATATTGGAATTAGCAGCTCCAGGAACGGCAGAATAAGCGCCAGAAGCAGTGGAATTAGCAGCTGCAGAAACAGGAGAATTGGCCCCAGAAACAGTGGGATTAGCTCCAGAAACAGTGGAATTAGCTCCAGTTAAAGGGAGGAATAGGTCACTCCAGAAACAGTGTAATTAGCTCTATCAACAATGGAATTAACCCCAGAAACAGAAATATAAGCAGTTCCAGGAACATCAGAATTAGCAACTGGGCAGAAACGATGGAAATGGCATTTCCAGCAACATTGGAATTAAAAGCTCCTGAAAGAGGGAGGAATTAGCAGCTCCAGGAACAGTGGAATTAGAAGATCCAGCAACAGTGGAACTAGCTTCAGAAACAGTGGAATTAGCAGCGCCAGGAACAGTAGAATTAGCAACTTCAGGAACAGTGGAATTTGCTCCAGAAACAGTGGAATTAGATCCAGAAACAGAGGAATTTGTTCAGAAAAGGGGAATTAGCCCCAGAAACATTGGAATTAGCCCCAGAAACATTGGAATTAGCCGCAGAAACAGTGGAATTAGCTCCAGAAACTGTGGGATTATCTTCAGAAACAGTGGAATTAGCTCCAGCAACAGTGGAATTAGCTCCAGAAAGACGGGAGTTAGCCCCAGAAATTGTGGAATTAGCCGCAGAAACAGTGAAATTAGCTCCAGAAATAGAGGAATTAGCTCCAGAAATATTGAAATTAGCAGCCACAGGAACATTGGTATGAGCATCTCCAGTAGCAATAGTATTAGCTTCAGAAATATTGGAATTAGCAGCTCCAGGAACAGCAGAACTAGCGCCAGAAGCAGTCGAATTAGCAGCTCCAGAAACAGTGGAATTAGCTCCAGAACAGTGGAATTAGCAGCTGTAGAAACAGGGGACTTATCCCAAGACACAGTGGAATAAGCTCCAGAAACAGTGGAATTAGCTCCAGAAACAGTGAAATTAAATCCAGTAAAACTGGAATTAGCTCCAGAAACAGGGGAATTAGCTCCAGAAAGAGTGGAATTAGCTCCAGAAACAGTGGAATTAAAAAGAGAAACATTGGAATTAGCTACAGAAAGAGTGGAATTAACTCCAGAAACAGTGGAATGAGCTCCATAAATCGTAGAATTATCTTCGTAAACAGTGGAATTAGCTCCAGAAACAGTGGAATTATCTTCAGAAACAGTGGAATTAGCTCCACAGACAGTGGAATTACCTACAGAAAAATTGGAAATAGCCGCAGAAACAGTGGAATTAGCTCTAGAAATAGTGTAATTAGCTCCAGAAATAGAGGCATTTGTTCAGAAAGAGGGGGATTTGCCCCAGAAACATTGGAATTAGCCGCAGAAACAGTGGACTTATCGCCAGAAACAGTGGAATTAACTTCAGAAACAATGCAATTAGCTCCGGGAAAAGTGGAATTAAAACCAGAAAGAGTGGAATTAGCTCCAGAAACAGTGGAATTAACTCCAGAAACAGTGGAATTAGCTCCAGAAATATGGAATTAGCAGCTTCAGAAGCAGTGGAATTTGCTCCAACTACAGTGGCATTTGCTTCAGAAACAGTGAAATTAGCTCCAGAAGCAGTGGAATTAGCTCCAGAGACAGTGGAATTAGCTCCAGAAAAAGTGGAATTAGCCACAGAAACAGTGGTATTAGCTCAAGAATCAGAGGAATGTGTTCATAAAGAGGGCAATTAGCCCCAGAAACATTGGGATTAGCGCCAGAAACAGGAATTATCCAGAAATATTGGAATTAGCAGCCACAGGAACTGTGGAGTTAGCCGCTACAGTAACAATAGTAGTAGATTCAGAAATATTGGAATTAGCAGCTCCAGGAACAGCAGAATTAGCGCCAGAAGCAGTGGAATTAGCTCCAGTAAAAGGGAGGAATAGGCCACTCCAGAAACAGAGTAATTAGCTCTATCAACAATGGAATTAGCCCCAGAAACAGGAATATTTGCAGTTCCAGGAACACCAGAATTAGCAGCTGCAGAAACGATGGAATTAGCAGTACCAGCAACTTTGGAATTAACAGCTCCAGAAAGAGGGAGCAATTAGCAGCTCCAGGAACAGTGGAATTTGAAGCTCCAGAAACAGTGGAACTAGCTTCAGCCAGTGGAATTAGCAACTTCAGGAACAGTGGAATTAGCTCCAGAAACAGTGGAATTAGCTCCCGAAACAGTGGAATGATCTCCAGAAACAGTAGAATTAATTCCAGAAACAGTGGAATTAGCTCCAGAAACAGTGCAATTAACTCCAGAAACAGTGGAATTAGCTCCTGAAACAGTGGAATTAACTCCAGAAACAGTGGAATTAGCTCCAGAAACAGTGGAATTAACTCCAGAAACAGTGGAATTAGATCCAGAAATAGTGGAATTAGCACCTTCAGAAACAGTCTAATCAGCTCCAACAACAAAGGAATTAACTTCAGAAACAGTGGAATCCGTTCCAGAAGTTGTTTAATTAGCAGTTCCAGAGACAGTGGAATTAGCTCCAGAAAAAAGGTGAATTAGCTCCAGAAAAAGTGGAATTAGCCGCAGAAACAGTGGAAATAGCTTTAGAAATAGTGGAATTAGCTCCAGAAATATTGGAATTTGTAGCCACAAGAATGTTGGAATTAGCAGCGCCAGGAACAATGGAATTAGCTTCAGAACTATTGGAATTAGCAGCAACAAGAAGAGTGGCATTAGCTGCTCCAGAAAAAATGGAATTAGCTCCAGAAACAGTGGAATTTTCAGTTCAATGAACAGCCTAATTAGCGCCAGAAACTGGAATTAGCAGCTCCAGCAACAATGCAATTACTCCAGAAACAGTGGAATAACAGCCCTAGAAACAGGGGAATTAGCCCCAGAAAAAGTGGAATTATCAGCAGGAGCATCGGAATTTGCAGCTGCAGAAACAGGGAGAAATTAGCAGCTCCAGGAACAGGTGAATTAGCTTTAGAAACAGAAGTATTAGCTCCAGAAACAGGGATATTAGCTCCAGAAACTGAGAACTCAACAGCTCCAGAAACAGTGGAATTATCTTCAGAAACAGTGGAATTAGCTCCACAGACAGTGGAATTACCTACAGAAAAATTGGAAATAGCCGCAGAAACAGTGGAATTAGCTCTAGAAATAGTGTAATTAGCTCCAGAAATAGAGGCATTTGTTCAGAAAGAGGGGAATTAGCCCCAGAAACATTGGAATTAAACGCAGAAACAGTGGACTTATCGCCAGAAACAGTGGAATTAACTTCAGAAACAATAGAATTAGCTCCGGGAAAAGTGGAATTAAAACCAGAAAGAGTGGAATTAGCTCCAGAAACAGTGGAATTAACTCCAGAAACAGTGGAATTAGCTCCAGAAATATGGAATTAGCAGCTTCAGAAGCAGTGGAATTTGCTCCAACTACAGTGGCATTTGCTTCAGAAACAGTGGAATTAGCTCCAGAAGCAGTGGAATTAGCTCCAGAGACAGTGGAATTAGCTCCAGAAAAAGTGGAATTAGCCACAGAAACAAAGGTATTAGCTCAAGAATCAGAGGAATGTGTTCATAAAGAGGGCAATTAGCCCCAGAAACATTGGGATTAGCGCCAGAAACAGGAATTATCCAGAAATATTGGAATTAGCAGCCACAGGAACTGTGGAGTTAGCAGCTACAGTAACAATAGTAGTAGCTTCAGAAATATTGGAATTAGCAGCTCCAGGAACAGCAGAATTAGCGCCAGAAGCAGTGGAATTAGCTCCAGTAAAAGGGAGGAATAGGCCACTCCAGAAACAGAGTAATTAGCTCTATCAACAATGGAATTAGCCCCAGAAACAGGAATATTAGCAGTTCCAGGAACACCAGAATTAGCAGCTGCAGAAACGATGGAATTAGCAGTACCAACAACTTTGGAATTAACAGCTCCAGAAAGAGGGAGCAATTAGCAGCTCCAGGAACAGTGGAATTTGAAGCTCCAGAAACAGTGGAACTAGCTTCAGACAGTGGAATTAGCAGCTTCAGGAACAGTGGAATTAGCTCCAGAAACAGTGGAATTAGCTCCCGAAACAGTGGAATGATCTCCAGAAACAGTAGAATTAATTCCAGAAACAGTGGAATTAGCTCCAGAAACAGTGAAATTAACTCCAGAAACAGTGGAATTAGCTCCTGAAACAGTGGAATTAACTCCAGAAACAGTGGAATTAGCTCCAGAAACAGTGGAATTAACTCCAGAAACAGTGGAATTAGATCCAGAAATAGTGGAATTAGCAGCTTCAGAAACAGTCTAATTAGCTCCAACAACAAAGGAATTAACTTCAGAAACAGTGGAATCCGTTCCAGAAGTTGTTTAATTAGCAGTTCCAGAGACAGTGGAATTAGCTCCAGAAAAAAGGTGAATTAGCTCCAGAAAAAGTGGAATTAGCCGCAGAAACAGTGGAAATAGCTTTAGAAATAGTGGAATTAGCTCCAGAAATATTGGAATTTGTAGCCACAAGAATGTTGGAATTAGCAGCGCCAGGAACAATGGAATTAGCTTCAGAACTATTGGAATTAGCAGCAACAAGAAGAGTGGCATTAGCTGCTCCAGAAAAAATGGAATTAGCTCCAGAAACAGTGGAATTTTCAGTTCAATGAACAGTCTAATTAGCGCCAGAAACTGGAATTAGCAGCTCCAGCAACAATGCAATTACTCCAGAAACAGTGGAATAACAGCCCTAGAAACAGGGGAATTAGCCCCAGAAAAAGTGGAATTATCAGCAGGAGCATCGGAATTTGCAGCTGCAGAAACAGGGAGAAATTAGCAGCTCCAGGAACAGGTGAATTAGCTTTAGAAACAGAAGTATTAGCTCCAGAAACAGGGATATTAGCTCCAGAAACTGAGAACTCAACAGCTCCAGAAACAGTGGAATTAGCAGCTTCAGAAATAGGAGAATTATATTCAGAAATCGTGGAATTAATTTGAGAAGCAGGGGAATTAGCTTCAGAAATCGTGGAATTTGCAGCACCAAGAACAGATGGAATTAGCAGCTCCAAAAAAAGTGGAACATGATGCATAAATATTGGAATTACCAGCTCCAGAAATAGTGGAATTAGCCCCAGAAATAGGGGAATTAGCTCCAGAAACAGTGTAATTAGCAGCTCCAGAAACGGAGGAATTATCAGCTTCAATCAGAGAAGAAATCGCTCCAGGAACAGTGGAATCAGCTCCAGAAATAGTGGAATTAGCTCCAGAAACGGTGGAACCAGATCTAGAAAAAGGTTAATTAGAAATTAAAGGAACTGGTGATTAGCAGCTCCAGACACAGTGGGATTAGCTCCAGAAACTGAAGAATTGTGCGCTGCAAAAACAGGGGAATTAGGAGTTCAGGAACAGCGGACTTCACTCAGTACAGCGGAACTATCTGGAGAAACATGGTAATTGGGTTACACAGAGAAGAGTTAGCTCAATAAATAGGAAAATTAGCTGTTCCTGTAGCAGGAGAATTAGGTCATCGCGCCACAATCTGAACAATTCAGAGCTATATATATCCGGAGAATATTAGCAAAATGAATACAGAATTAGACGCTGCATAAACAGTGCATTTGTAGCTCCAAAATCATAGGAATTAGAATCTCCACAACAAGTGAATTAACTACAGAAACAGGGAACTAGGCCCTACATAAGATGTGGTATTAGACGGTACAGCAACATGGTAATTAGCAGCTCCCAGAACAGAGAAATTAGCACCAGAATGAGCGAATTAGCTCCAGAAACAGGGGGAAAAGTATCTCCTTAAATATATGAATGAATTCCAGAAACAGGAAAATTAGTTGCATAAATACTGGAATTTATTCCACAAACAAGTGAATTATGTGCTTCAGAAACGCCCGAATTAGGAGCAACAGAAAGACGAATTATGGCCTAAAATGCTGTAATTATCTCCAGACATTGGGAGAATCGGATGCTCCAGAAACAGGGGAATCATGAGATCCAGAAACAAGAAAAGTGTGCATCCATAAACAACGTAATTCGGAGCAAAATAAACAGAATATTGATGAGATCCCAGATCGAGCGGAATTAGGGGAGCACCACATGTACATGGAAAGTAGCTCCAGGAACTGGGAAATTGGGGCACAGCTCCAGAAAAAGGAGTGTTAGATTTTCCATCAGCAGAGGAATTAGGAGAGTGCAACTGAAAGAAGACAATCTGGTGCTATATATATATATATTTCGGGGAAATAGTAGCCACATTAATTAGGTGTTCCATAAACAGTGCTATTTGCAGCTCCAGAAATTGTGCAATCATGGGCTCCACAAACAAGGAAAAGTTGGAACTCTCGAAATTCGGGTATTAGGAACTCCAGAAACATTGACGATATCAGTTCCAGGAATAGAATGATTAGCCCCAGAACAAGATAATTAGTTACAGAAACACTGGAATTAACTCAACAAATCGTGGAATTAGGAGGTCCATAAACACATGTATTAGCAGCTCCCGAAACAGAGGAATTGTCCTTAGCAATATGGGAATTAGCTCGATCAAGGGGCAGAACCAAGTGGTCCGGAAACAGTTGACGTTGCAGCAAAGAAACAGGGTGTTCAGCTTCAGCAGCATGAGATTACGATATCCAGTAACAAGGCAATTATGGTTCCATTAAGAATGTAATTTGAAGCAAAAGATACAGGAGATTTAGGAGATCAAGATGCAGGGAATTTGGGAGAGGGCTCCATCAACATGGAACATAGGAGAGGGCACAAGAAAGTGGGAAATGTGGAGACAGCTCCGGAAAAAGGCAAATTAGCTGTTCCTATAGCAGGGGTAATTGGAGAGCGCACCATTAACACGACAATTCGGATTGATAGGGGAACATGTAGCTAAAAGAAAACGATAATGATGTGCTCCATGAACTTCGAAATATGGAGCTCCAGTGTCAGCGACATTAGAAACTCCTCAAACAAATAAATCATGGGCGTTACGCCCAGAAACATAGGAATTAGGATTTCCTCAAACTGCGATATCAGGAGCTCCAGCAAAATATGAATTACCTCCACAACCAAGGGATTAGATTCAGAATCAGGGGAATTGGCAGATGCAGATCGAGGAGCTCCAGAAACACGGGAATTAGATCGGAAATAAGGGCATTAGCTTCAGAAACAGAGGAATTAATTACAGAAAAATTCCTGAAACTGAGGAAATATAAGTTCCAGAAACAAGGGAAGTGTGGTTCCATCAACAAAGTAAGTTTAAGAAAAAGATACAGGAGTTTTTGGAGATACAGATACAGGGAAATTAGCAGAGGGCTCCATCAACGTGGAACGTAGGAGCAGGCTCCTGAAAGTGGGACATTTGGAGCCAGCTCTAGAAACAGGTGTATTCGCTGTTCCTGCATCAGGGAGTTTGGAGAGTGCACTATAAATAGGAAAATTCGGGGCTATATCTACAGGGGAACTAGTAACAACGTCCGAACACAATTACGTCTCCAAAAACAGCGCAATTTGGGGTTCCAGATACGTTTTTTTGGGAGCTTCACAAGCAACTGAAACATCTGCTGTAATAATGGAACTAGTGCCTGCAGAATCGAGGGATTTAGCTCAAGAGGCAGAATTATTTCTGTAGCTATTTCACCTGCTTCAGGGGCTTTCCATGCAGAAACTGAGAAATTCGGAGCTTCACAAACTGGGATATTAGGATCTGCAGAATAAAGAAGAATTTGCTCCGGAAACATGGAAATTAGCACAAGAAACACCGGACTTAGCTCGAAAACAAGGGAATCAACTCCATAAACAGGTGCTCAACTCCAGAAACAGTGCTATCATTTCAGAATCAGGGAATTTAACTCCAAAAACAGGGGTATTATACGATCCAGAAAGAAGGTAAGTATGGTTCCATAAACAAATTCATTTGGAGCAAAAGAAATAGGAGATTTAAGAGATGCAAATACAGGGTAATTAGGAGAGGGCAGTATCACCGTGGAACGTTGGTGCAGGCTCTAGAAACTGGGAAATTTGGAACCAGTTCCTGAAATAAGTGAATTAGCTGATCCTGTCGATTGGGAATTAGGAGAGCGCACCAAAAACAATGCAATTTGGCGCTGTATATATCGGAGAACTAGTGGCCTCATGAAAAGGGCAATTAGGTGTAATATAAACAGGGCAATTTCTAACCCCAAGAAACAGAAGAATTAGGATCTGCAGGAACAGGAGAACTAGGAACGACAGAGATTGGAAATAGCTCCAGAAACTTAGGATCTGGAGAAACATTAGCTCCAGAATCATTTGCTCCACAAACAGCTGAATTAGCTACCGAAGCAGGGGTATTAAATCTAGGAACAGGGAAATTTGGAACCGCTGAAAGAGGGGAAGTTGGAGCTCCTGGAACACGGATATTCGCGCAGAAAGAAGGGAATTAGCTCCAGAAATAGAGCCATTGACTCCAGAAACAATGGAATTAGCTCGAGAAGGAAGAAAATAAGAGTTACAGGAAGTGGTGAATTATCAGCTCCAGGAACAGTGGGATTCGCTCCAGAAACAGGGCATTGCGGAGCTGCAGACACAGGGGAAGCAGGGGCTCCAGGAACACGGGAATAATCACAGTACAGCGCACATTGATCCAGAGATCGGGAGTTGTGTTTAGAAAAAGGATAGTTACATTCAAAAACAGAGAATTAGCTCTTCCTCTCGTAGGGAAATTAGGGGTGCGCACCATAACAGGTCAATTCGGAGCCATATATACCGGCAAACTACAGAGATATAAAGGACAATTACGTGCTTCATAAATTGCACAATTTGGAGCTCCACAAAAAGTGAAACTATGATCTCCACAGGAATTTCTCCCAGAAAAAAACGTATTCTCTTCAGAAACAGTTGAGTTAGCAACAGAAACAGGGGCGTTACCTCCAGAAACAGATGCATTCGTAGATCCACAATCTGGATATCTGGAACTCCAGAAAAAGATGAGCTCCATAAACAGAGGAATTAGTTCCAGGAACAGGGGAATTAGGAACTGCAGAGAGGGGAATTACAAGTTCCAGGAATACTGGAATTAGTTCAGAAACAAGGGTATTAGCTCCAGAAACAGAGGAATTAGGTCTAGAAAGATGTGAATTAGGAGTTACAGAAACTACCGAATTGGGCACTGCAGAAATGGGAAATTAGGAGCTCCAGAAACATGGGAGTTTAATCAGTACAGCTAAAGTTGGTCCAGAAATAACCGAACACATTTAGAAAGAGAAGCGTTGTCTCGTGAAACAGATGAACTAGTTTTTCCTGCAGCAGGGAATTTGGAGAGCGCACCATAAGCAGAATACTTAGGAGCTAAATATAGCGAGAAATGGTAGCCACATAATAAACACACTTAGGTGCTTCATAAACAGCGCAATTTGAAGCTCCAGAAACAGGGGAATTAATTTCTCCACAAACAACTGAAATAGCTTCAGAAACAGGTGAACTTGAACCTTGGGGTAGTCGGAGATCCAGCAACAGCGGCATTGTGAGCTCTCGTAAGATTTGATTTAGCAGCTCCAAGAACATTGAAATTAATCCTTAACAAGAGAAATAGCTCCAGGAACAGTGGAAAAGGGATATTCTTACTTACCAGGATTAATTCCAGAAACCGGGGATTTAGCTGCAGAAATACTGGCGTTAACTCCACAAGCTGTTGAATTGAGTGCTCCAGAAACACGAGAATTAGGAGCTGCAGAGAGAGGGGAATTATGCCCAGAAGTTTCGCGATTACATACAGAAAGAGAGAATAAGGTGCTCCAGGAACAGAGGACACTTCAGCTACAGATACAAGATGATTTGCTCCAGGAACAGGGGAATTTGCTCCAGTCGCAGAGGAATTCGGAGCTCCAGAGACTGCGAAATTAGTAGCCCCGGGAATATTGGAATTAGCTCCAGAAACAACGCAATTCTCTCCAGAAACAGGGGAATTGGTGTTAAAACGAACAGAGTAAAGTCTAGAAAGAGGTGACTTAGCTGCCCCTGCAGCAGGGGATTTAGTGGAGCGCACCATAAATAGGACATTTCGCAGAGATATATAGATAACTAGTAGACAATTAAATACGACAATTAGGTGCTTCATAAACAGCGCAATTTGGAGCTCCAGAAAAAGGACAATTAGGAGCTCCACAAACAACTCAGAATCTCCAGAAAGACGGTAACTAGGTCTTCCACAAACTACGGGTTTTTCTCCGAAAAAAAAGGTGTTGTTTCCTGACACAGCTGCATTAGCAACAGAAACATGGGAATTCCCTCAGGAAACAGAGAAATTAGGAGTCGCAGAAAGAAGACAAGTTGTAGCTCCAAGAACACGGGAATTAGCGCAGAAATAAGCGAATTAGCGCCGGAAACACGGAAATTAGTGCTGGAAACAGTGGACCTAAACGTAGAAACTGTGGAATTCGGTCTTGAAAGCTGAATACAAGGAGTCACAGAAACTGGTAAATTAGCAGCCCCAGAAACAGAGGAATTAGCTTCAGAAACAGGCAATGTGGAGCTGCAGAAACAGGGCAAGCGAGCTGCAGGAACTTCGGAATAATCACAGTACAAAGAAATTACCTCCCAAGCTCTCCTACACTAGCAAGCACTCATACCCACAAACCTATGCTACGCTGCCCAAACTCTCCTGCCCCCCACGAAGCTTTCCTAACCCCACAAGCTCTCCAACCCCGCCCAAGCTCTCCTACCCCAAAGATCTCTTAACCCCCAAATCTGCTAGCCAACCAAGCTCTCCTACCCGCCAATCGCTCCTGCACCCCCAAGCTCTCCTAACCCCACATGCTGCCCTACCCCTCCAAGCTCTCCTACCCGCCCAAGCTCTCCTGCCCCCATTACTCCTACTCCCCAAACGCTGCTACCCCCCCCAAGCTTTCCTGCCCCTCAAGATCTCCTACGCCCTCCAAGCTCTCCTAACCCCGCCCCTAAGCTCTCCGAACCCCCAAGCTCTCCTACCCACAAGCTCTCGTAAAATCCCAAGCTCTCCGACCCACAAGCTCTCCTACACGACAAAGCTATCCTCACCGGCCCCCATGCTCTCCTACCCCCAGCAAGATCTCGTACACCCGCAATCTCTCCTAACCCCCAAAGCTCTCCGACATGCCAAGCTCTCCTACACCGCCAAGCTCTAACACCCACCAAGCTCTCCAACCCTCCAAAGCTCTCAGAACCCCCAAGCTCTCCTGACCCCCCCCAACTCTCATAGGGCCCCAAGATTTCCTACCCCGCAAGCTCTCCGATACCGCCAAGCTCTCCTACTGCCACAAATTCTCCAACACCCCGCAAGTTCTCCCACCTCGCCAAGCTTTCCTACCCAACCCCAAGCTCTCCTACAACTCAATCTCTCCATCCCCCCAATTTCTCGTACCACCCCAATCTCTCCTACCCGCCAATCTCTCCTACCACACCTATCTCTCCGACACACGAAGCTCTCCGACCACCTAAGCACTCCTACCACCTCCACCAGTTCTCCTACACATCCAGAACCCTACTCCAGGAGCTCAACCCAACCCCCCAAGCTTTCCTACCCGCAAAATCTCTCCTACCCCAAATGCTCTCCTACCACACCCCCCAAGCTCTACTACCCCCCACACTCTCCTACCTCCCAAGCACTCCCATCCCCCAAGATCTCCGACCACCTCCCAAGCTCTCCTACCCACCTAACCTGCCCTACCCCGCTCCCCAAGATCTCATACCGCCCAAGCGCTCCAATCCCGCCAAACTCTGTTACACCCCAAGCTCTTCTACCCCGCAAAGCTTTCCTTCCCCCTCAAAATATCCTTTCTCCCCAAGCTCACCTACACCCAAAGCTCTCCTTCACCCCCAAGCTCTCCCATCTCCCCAAACTCTCCAACACCCTCCCAAGCTCTCCTACCCATCCAACCTCTCCTCCTCCCCTCCCCAAGATCTCGTAGCACCCAAGCTCTGCAAACCCCCGAACTCTCCTGCTCCCCAACTTCTTCTAATCCCCAAAGCTCTCCTCCCCCCTCATAATCTCCTACATCCCCACGCTCTCTGACCCCGCAAGCTCTGGTGCTACCCAAGCTCTCCTACACACCAAGCTCTCATACCCCCAAAATGCTTACCGACCCACCAAGCTCCCCTACCCACCAAGCTCTACTACCCCGCAAGCTGTCCTACCCACCAAGATCTCCTACCCCCGCAAGCTCTACTACCCTCAAACACTCCTACACCCCAAGCTCTCTTACGCCCCAAGCTCTCCTACACACCAAGCTCTCCTGCCCCTCATGCTCTCCATCCCCCCAAACTCGCCTACCCAACGCTCCACTAACCCCCAAATCTCTCCTACCCCCCGCCAAGTTCTCCTCCTACCGCCCCAGCTTCCTACCCCAGCAGCTCTGCTAACCCCAGCTCTCCTCCCCCCCACCAAGCTCTCCTACCCGCCCAGCTCTGGTACCCCCGCCAAGCCCTCCTACAACCAGAAGCTATCCTACCCCCCAAGCTCTCATACTCCCCCAAAGCTCTTCTAGACACCAGGCGCTGCTACACCGCCCCCCCAGCTCTTCTAATCCCACAATTTCTGCTACCCACCCAAGCGCTCCGACACACCAAGCTCTCCTAACCCCCAAGAGTTCTTAACTCCCCAAGCTCTCTTACCGCCCAAAGGTCTCCTACCCCTCAAGCTTTCTTGCCCCCACAAGATCTACTACCCCTTCTCCAACACTCCAAGCTCCCCTACACCCCATGATCTCCTATCATCACATGTGGTACAACCCCCGATGCTCTCCTAAACCCGCAAGCTCTGCAACCACTCCAAGCTCTCATATCCCCGGAGCATACCGACCCCGCAAAATCACCGAACCCCCCAAAGCTCTCCTAACCCCCAAGCTCTCCTACCCCACCAAACACTCCTACAACCCCAAAGCTCTCCTACCCCCCTCCCGCATGATCTCCTACACCCCCCAAAGCTCTTCTACCCCATCTCCTAGGCGCTCCTACCCCGCTAAGCTCTCCTACACCCCAGGCTCTGATACCCACCCAAGCTGTCCAAAACCCCCCAAGACTTCTTACACCCAAGCTCTCCAACCACTCAATGCTTTCCTACCTCCAAGCTCTCCTACACCCCAAGCTCTCCTACCCCCAAGCTCTCCTAACCCAAAGCTGCCTTACCACCCCCAAGCTCTCCTACTCCACAAATCCCCAACCCTATTGCTCTCCTACCACTCCATGCCCTCCAACCCCAAGCTCTCCTACCCCGTAAGCTCTCCTATCCACCAATGCTCTCCGAACCCCCAACCTATCATAACCCACCCCAAGCTCTTCGACACCCCAAGCTCTCCTACTCCGGCAACCTCCACTACACCCCATGCTCTCCTACCCCGTAAGCTCTCCTAACCCCAAGCTCACCTCAACTCCAAGCTCTCCTACCCACCAAGCTCTCCTACACCGCAAGCTCTCCAACACCCACAAGCTGTCCGATCCCCCCGCCCCACCAAGCTCTCGTAACCCCCGAAGCTCTCCTAACCCTAAGCTCCCCTAACCCCCAAACTCTCCTAACCCCAAGCTCTCGTCAACTCCAAGCTCTCCGACCCACCAAGCTCTCCGACCCCGCAATCTCTCCAACACCCAAAAGCTGTCCTATCACCCCGCCCCGCCAAGCTCTCCTAACCCCCCAAGCTCTAACTCCACCCCAAGCTCTGCTACCCCTCCCCAAGCTCTCCTACCCATCCAAATTATCCAACACCCCAAGCTCTCTTACTGACCTAGCTCTCCTACCACCCGCCAAGCTCTTCTACACTCCCAAGCGCTCTTACCCCATCATGCTCATTACCCCCACAAGCTCTCCTACACCCAAAGCTCTCCTGCCCCTCCAACCGCTCCTACCCCGCCAAGTTATCCTAGCCCCCAACGCTCTCCTATCTCCCCCAAGCTCGGCAACCACCCACACTCTCCTACCCCCCAAAGCTCTCCTGCTCCCCAAGCCCTCCAACCCACCAAGCTCTCCGAACCCCAAGCTCTCCTACGCCTTCCAGCTCACCTATTCCCCCCACGTTCTCCTATCCCCACACCCTCAGCTCTCCTACCACCCCAAGCTCTCTGACTCCCCGCAAGCTCTGCTACCCCGCCCAAGCTCCCCGAACATCCAAGCTATTCTACCCCCGCAAGCTTTCTTCACCCCAAACTCTCCTACTTCCCATGTTATCCTAAACCCCAAGTTCTTCTTCCCCCCAAGCTCTCCTACCATCCCAAGCTTTAGTAATCCCCCCCAACGTACTACTATCGCTCCCCAAGCACTCCTACCCCCACAAACTCTCCAAGACCCCCAAACTCCCCGAGACACCCCAAGCTCTCCTGCCCCCAAGATTTCCTATCTCCCCAAGCTCTCCTAACCCCCAAGCTCCCCTACCCCCATAAGCTCTCCTACACCCCAAGCTCTCCTACCCTCCCCCCGCAAGCTCTCATACCTCCCCAAGCTCTCCGACCCCTCAGGATTTCTAACCCCCCAAACTCTCCTACCCCACGATCCAATACCCCGCCAAGCTCTCCTGCCCTCAACAAGTACTCACAACCTCCAAATCTCACCTCCCCGCCGCCAAGTTCTCCTCCTACCGCCCTTGCTCTACTACCACAGCAACTCTGTTTCACCCCACCTCTCCTCCCACCGCCCCCGCCACTAAGCTCTCCTACCCCACCATGCACTCCTACCCGACAATATCTCCTACCCCGCCAAAGCCCTCCTACAACCCCTAAGCTCTCCTACCCCCCATGCTCTCCTACACCCCCAAAGCTCTTCTCGCCGTCAGGCTCTCCCACCAGTCCTCAGCTCTCCTACACCCCTAAGCTCTGCTACCCACCCAAGTTCTCCGACTCACCAAGCTCTCCTACCCCCCAAAGGTCTCCTACCCCTCAAGCTCTCTTACCACCTCAAGCTCTCCTATCGACCCAATACCGACTACACCGTCAAGCTCTCCTATCCCTCCACAAGCCATCCAATCCATCAAGCTCTCCTACCCCCCAATATCTCCTATCCCCCCAAGCTCTCCTAAAAACGTCAAGCTCTCCTACTAACTCAAGCTCTCCTACCCCCACAAGATCTCCTACACACACCAAGGTCTCCTACACCGCCAAGGCTCTCCTACACACCGCAAGGTCCCCTACTCCCTCAAGCTCTCCTTCGCCTCCAAGATTTCCAAACCCACACGCTCTCCTACCTCCTCATGCTCTCCTAACCCCGCAAGCTCTCCGACCCCGCCAAGATCTCCTACCCTCGATGCTCTCATACTCGCCCAAGCTCTCCGTCCCCACCAAGCTTTCTGACACACGCAAGGTCAGCTCACCCCCAAGCACTCCTACACTCCAAGTTCTCCTGCCCCGCAAGCACTCCTAACCACCCAAGCTCATCTGCCGCAAAAGCTGTCCTCGGCCCCGAAGCTCTCCTGCGCCCCCAGATCTCCCACAGCCCCAAGCCCTCTTACCCCACAAGTTGTACTATCCCCGCAAGCTCTCCTAAACGGCAAGATTTCCTACCCTCACCGCCCAAGCTATCCTACCCCCCAAGCTCTCCTATCCCCCTAAGCACACCTACCCCCACAAGCCCTCCAACCATCCCAGGCTCTCCTACACCCGAAAAGTTCTCCGATCCCCCTCCCCAATCTCTCCTACCCCCACAAGCTCAACTATCTCCCACAAGCTCTCCTACACCCCAAGCTTTCATACCACCTAAAGCTATCCTACACCCCTGCAACAACTCCTACCCCCGTAAGCTCTCGTGCCACCCCAGCTCTCCTAACCCACAAGCTCTCCTACCCACCAAGCTCTCCTACCTCTCCAAGCACTCCTACCACCCCCAATCTCGCCTAACAACCCAAGCTCCCTTACCGCCCCAAGCTCTCATGTTCCCCAAGCTCTCCTAACCCGCACGCTCTCCTACCCTCTCTCCAAAGCTATCCTACCCCCCAAAATCTCCTACCGCCCCCCCAGCACTCCTAGCCCTCCAAGCTCTCCTACCACCTAAATTCTCCCACCCCCCCCAGCTCTCCCACTCCCCAGCTCTCCTAACCTCCAAGCTCTCCTAGCCACCGCAAGCTCACCTTCGCTTAAAGCTCTCCTACCCGCCAATATCTCCTACCCCAAAAGGTCTCCTGCCCCGCCTATCTCTCCTACGCCCCCATGCTCTCCTACACACTCCAAGCTGTCCAACCCACCCAAGCTCTTCTACCTCCGCAAGCTCTCCTACCCCACCAAGCTCTCCTACTCGCCAAGCTCTCCTAACGCCATAAACTTTCCGATCCCACCAAGCTCGTCTACCCGATGCAAGCTCTCCGACCACACCAAGCGCTCCTATCCCCTCAAACATTCCTAACTCACAAAGCTCTCCTACACTCCCAAACTCTCGGACTCCCGAAGCTCTCCTACCCCCTCAAGCTTTCCGAGACCCCCAAGCTTTCCTCCCGCACCACGCTCTCCTAACGCCCAAGCTCCCCTAAACTCCCCAAGCTCTCCGTCGCCCCCAAGCTCTCCTACCCCCGCACATTATCCTACACCCGAAGCTCTCCTAACCACACAAGCTCTCCTTCACCGCCCAAGCGCCCCTATCACCTGGAAGTTCTCCTACACCTCCAAGCACTCCGATCCCCGCCGCAAAGCTCTCCTACACCGCCAAGCTCTCCTACTGCCCCATGTTCTCATACCCCCTATGCTCTCCAATGCCCCCAAGATCTTCTAACCCCCAAGATCTCCTACCACCCAAGGACTCCTACACCCCAAATTATCCGATCCCCCAAGCATGCCTACCCTCCCAACCTCTCCTTATCGCAAGCTTTGCCATCCCTTCAGTTTTCCTAACCCCCAAGCTCTCCTAACCCCCATGCTTGCTAACCTACAAGCTCTCCTACTCCCCACGCTCGCCTACCCGCTAAGCTCTCCTACTCCGTCAAGCTCTCCCAAATCCCCAAACTCTGCTACCCTCACAAGCTCTACTACCCCGCCAAGATCTCCTAACAACCCAAGCTCAACTACTAAGCCAAGCTCTCCGACCGACCCCCAAGCTCCCCAAAGCCCCAAGCTCTCCTGTGCTCCCAAATTCTCCTACCCCCACAAGCTCTCCTACTGCCCCAAGTTCGCATAGCCCCCAAGCTCTCCTACACCCGCCAAGCTCTCCAAGCCCCAAAGCTCTCCTGCACACCAATGTCTCCTACAGCCCAAGTTCCCCTATCCCCCAAGCATTCCTACCCTACCAGCTCTCCGACCGCACCAGCTCTGCTACCTACCCTGCTCTGCTACCCTGTCAAAGCTCTTCAACACCCGCCAAGCTCTCCGACCCACACAAGATATCCTACCACACAAAGCTCTCCTACTCGCCCAAAGCTCTCCTACACCGCTTCACAAGTTATCCTACACTCAAATGGACTCCAACAGCCCCAAGCTCACCTACGCCCCAAGCACTCCAACCCCACCATGATCTCATACCCGCCAAGCTCTCCTACCCGCCCAAGCTCCACGACACCCCAAGCTCTCCTAACCCCCAATCTCTCCTTTTTGCAAGCTCTCCTACCCCACCAAGCTCTCCTATGCACACGCTCTCCTACCCCGCAAGCTCTCCTAAACCTCCAGCTCTCCGACTCCCCCAAGCTCCCTTCCCACCCCATGCTCTCCGAATCCCCCTACCTCTCCTACCCCCTCAAGTTCTCCACCCCCCCCAACGCACTCCTGACCCCAGACTCTCCGACCTACCAGACTCTCCTTCCCCCAAACTCTCCTACCCCCAAGCTCTCCTACCCCCCAAGCTCACCTACACCCCCAGGCTCTCCTAACCGCCCCAATCGCTCCTACCTCCAAAAGGTCTCCTATCCCCTCAAGTTCGCCTAACAATCAAGATCTCCTACTCCCACAAGCTCTACTCACCCCAATCTCTCCTACCGCTCCAAGCTCTCTTACCCCACCAAGCTTAATACAACCCAAACTCTCCTACCCCCCAAGCTCTCCTACTACCCACCAAGCTTTCCTACAAAACAAGCCTTCCAACCGCCCAAGCTCTCCAACACATCAAGTTCTCCTACCACGCCAAACTCTCGTACACACCCCTGAAGCTCTCCTGCAACCCAACCTCTCCTAGAACCCCAAGCCCTCTTACCCCCAAAGTTGTACTACCCCCGCAAGCTGTCCTAAATGCCAAGCTCTCCAACGCGCTCAAATTATCCTACCCCACTCGCTCTCCTACGGCCCAAGCTCTCCTGCACCCCCAACCTGTCCTACACCCCCAGCTCTCCAAACCCCCAGCGCTCCTACCATCCCAGCTCTCCTAACCCCAAATTTTCCTACCCTCCCAAGGTTTCATACTCAGAATGGAGATAGAAGGTTTGCGAATGATTTAGTAAAGGATCACGGGAAAATGGCCTAGAGAAATGGTCCAGCTGCGATATTTGCCCTGTCGACACAAACAAAGGATTACTTAGATTTGTGGTCAAACACGAGTTACGTGAAAAAGCAAAAATCAGACATGAGTCAGACGAGGGGCTGCCATAAACAGCCGTAAAATAGGGAAATGTGATGAAAATCGAAACAATAAACACATCCCTGGAGCCCGCCCTATTTGGAGAGTTGTTAGCCTGCAATTGGGCGTGCTATGGGGGAAATCGACCAATGATTGTATAAACTGAATGTCACTCAAATGTGTTCTGCTGCAACAATGTATAAGTGTTGAGCTTTTGTACAATTACAGGACTGGTCAGGAGATAGGAGGACAGGCTCGAACCGAGAGTGTTCCCTTTATCCTAACAGGTCACGGCCAGAGAATCTACAGAATAATGGTCTTATGTTGCAAAGACTAAAAGCTGGTTCTCAGGTTATGTCTGAACGACATCCAGGTCAATCTGGCGAACACTTTCTAAACTTAGGAAAAACCGTGTAGCGACACGAAGAGAGAAATCGCGTAGGAAGCCGTGTCGCGACACAAAGAGAAAAATCGCGCGAACCGCGTAGGGAAACGCGGAGGTTAGGGAATTGTGTAAAATTAAGCTGTGGGACTACACGGGACTGTGTAAATTTTAAATTGTACTTATGCCTGGTGCGGTGTCGATTTTGTATATCACTTGGTCCGCCTAGGCTCTGGGTAAGATAACTGAAACCACCACGGGGCGACGTGGAGACAATTAGGACAATTAGGACCCCGATCCAATGTGCGGCGACACAAGGATGGGTAATTTAGTAAAAACTACGAATTCCCTGAAAAGTCAAGGATCAAAGAAAAAGACTCGTGTGGACGTCTGTTTTAAATGCTTGTATGCTTTTTACTCTTGAGAAGGAAGCTTGTGTGGGGAACAGGGGAGTTGTGGTTTGCTTTAGCTCCACCCACTTTTTCAAACCGTGAATTTTTTTTTAACCCTTCATAGTGTTGTCCTGTAAGTGGAAAGTTTAAGAGTGTGAATCTTATTGAATTACATATAGTCGGATGATAAGTTACGGAGCCAGGAAATGCACAAAGGATAGGTTTGTTGAGTAAAAACAAAATATATGGTCCCGGTGGTTAAAAAAGGATCAGGATTTACTCGCCAAATGGAGACAGTACTGTCATAAGCTGAAAGATGAGTCCCTTCTGTCAAGCTGGCAGGAGAACGCCACTAAACTAGGACGTTCCTTGACAGAAGGAGTACATGTTAAAACTGTAGATGTCTTAAACAAAGAGTGCGCGCACGAGAAACGTACTAAGAGTTCCCCTGGGACCTCTGAGAAGGGTACCGATAGATTAAGTAGTCGAATGGTTGGCTTTGCGTTGACCGAGGCTGATGATGAATTTGATGAATGTTCACTGACTCGGCGCCCAACCCCAACAGCGGCTCTCGCAGCCCCCGGCCTCTCACCACCGTCCCCTTCCTACCAACCTCCACCCTACACTCCGGCGGTAGGAGGTGATGATAACCGTAACCCCACAACAATGAACGGACAAGCCCAGACGGACTCTTCTTCTTCAGATAGTGACTCATATCCTCAGTTCACCTACCCTGTGGCAGGTAGGATCAAATCTAAGACTAAAGGACGTCACCTGACAGTTCAGACCCCTAGTCCAGAGAGGCGACGCGGGCGCTCTCATCAGCTCCGCTCTCAGTCTGAACCTCGAGGCCATCAGCAATGACCCACTCGTTATAGCCGAAGCTCCAGCACTAGTTCTACAGGCTCGGATTGCTCTTCAGATAGAGAAACAGCCTCAGCAAATAACACTTCTGACCAGAAAACTAGGGTAGGAACTAGGCAGTTCCCAGTTCGACCCATGCCAAATCCCAATCCAGAGCAGGTTGCGGACCACCTCACCATAGAAGTATATATGCCATGGAAGCCGAATGAGATTATGGCTATCCTGGCTACCATACCAGATCGAAAACTAAAAATAACCTGTCAAGTTTATAGATCGCCTCCGACTCACCATTGGAGTTTACAATGCAGACTCAAGAGACTTGAGATACTTAGTGCAGCAGACCCTGAGCCCGACTGAACACATCCGGTTCTTAGAAAATCTGGGGCGAGCCACCCATGATGAATTCGTGACTGCTCACCCTAATAATGCCCAGGATCGCCTAGACGCTATCTTTAATGCTCTCAGCAAGAATCTTCAGAAGCCCATCAGTATGGCAACAGTATTAGAAACTTAACCCAAACTGAAGAAACTGCCGACGAATTCATGGAGAGATTTATTGAAATATACGGAGGTCAATCAGGAAATAATGCCTTCAGGGCAGGGGACAATTCACCTCAATTCTGCGCTATTCTACTTCAGTGCCTGCCCTATTCGATTGCTCACGCTATCCGGACAAATAATATGAATTGTGTAGATAACAGTAGAGCCCAAATGGAAAGAGCGGTAAAATATAATTGGCAGGAGAAAAAATGAGGGGAAGGAGTTGGCGCATCCCTGACCCTGGTCCGACCCGAGGGGATACCAGATGGAACCACAGTGCTGTGTCAAGGGATGGGTGGATAACCAAGGATACGGATATACCCAACACGCAAATGGCCCAGGGCCACCCTTCTCTCCCCGGCCTGGTATGGGAAGAAGTCGGGGCTGGGAAAGACGAGATGGATGCTTTAATTGTGGGCAAGAAGGACATTGGAGTTGAGAGTGTCCCTCCCGTCGGCACGAAAGAGGAAGAGGAGGAAGAGGAGAGAGCAAGGGGAGAGAGGACGTGGATCTTACTTCTCCCAGAATAACCTCTTTGGCCGACCGTCCCCCGATTACGTAACTTGATTGTGCAGAGAACCTCCCAGGATGACGAACCGATTTGCCGGTTTCCAGTCCCTAGCACGGCTAAACAAATGCGACAGTGGTTGGGGATGATCAATTACTGCAGATCCTGGATTCCTAACGTCGCCTTGATGGCTAAGCACCTTACCCCGTGTACAAATAAGGAAGGCAGCTTTGAAATAAAAACTGCAGACGTCCACGTCTTTAAGGAACTAAAGACAGCCCTGCTGCAAGCTCCGGCTTTGTGCCGGCCCCTCGATGACCGGCCCTTTCAACTGTATTGTACAATCCTGGAAAACTGTGCTTCCGTTATCTTAACACCTCTCACTCCGCAGCTGCCCTCCTGGGCCAACTGCAGACTCAACACCTTACCATGGTCAGGCAAAGCAGATATGAGATCTACCGACTGAATAATCCTAAACTGACCTTTCGGAACTTTACGGCCATTAATCCGGCCTGTTTTCTGACTGAGCCACCCCAACATGAGGAACAACCCAGTCATGATTGTTTATCTTTAATTCAGAAGGTATAATCGGTCAGGGAAGGTTTAGTTGACGTACCAATGGAAGCCCCAGACTGTATTATGTGAGTTGACGGAAGTTCTTCTATTAATCTAGAAGATACACGAATCCCAGGATACGCCATAGTAAACCAGGAGAATCAGGTCTTGGAATCTGCCGCCTTTGAAACCGCCTATTCTGCCCAACAAGCTGAACTATTCGCCCTCACCCGAGCCTGTATCTTGGCCAAAGACCACAAAGTCAATATCTACACCGACTCTAGGTATGCCTTTGGTGTAGCCCATGATTTTGGACAGTTATGGAAAGATAGGGGACTCCTAACCTCACAGGGGAATGAGATATCTCATAGGCAACTAGTATCAGATTTGTTGCAAGCCCTCATGCTCCCTGAACGTATTGCTATTGTCAAGTGCACTGCCCACACTACCGGAAACTCTCTGGTCGATATCGGAAACCGCCGTGCTAGAGAGGCTAAACAGGCCTCTTGCGGACAACAAATGGTGGTGCCTAGGATAATGAGTCAAACTAAAAATCCTGCCAAAGATAAGTTAGCCTCGGAAAAACCAATGCCAACCATCCAAGATGTCATTAAAACGCAGGAGGACGCTCCTGTAAAAGATGAAGTGTTGTGGAATGATTAATGATGTACTTATGACAATGTTTCTAAACTCTGGATAACTCCCGCGGAACAGACTTGCATGTCTGACGAGTTGGCTCTGTGGGTTATTGAATGTATGCATTATGCTACTCATTGTGGAGAAAGGACAACAAGTGACACAGTTTGGCCACTTGGTGGCATCCTAGACTCCAGATGCTAGCCCAGAATATCAGTAGTCGCTGCCTTGTTTGCCAACAGCATAATCCAGGGAAGGGAGTCCCCTGTGATTGGGGTAAGACGCCCCTACCAGAAGGCCCCGTTGAGACCTTACAGTTGGACTACATTGAGTTGCAAAAAGTTCAGTGTTACAAATATGTGTTAGTAATAGTAGATATGTTTAGCAGATGAATTAATGCCTACCCTACCCTGGACAATAAGGCTCAAACTTTTGTTAAGGTGTTAATGAGGGAAATGTTCCTAGATATGGTAACCCAACGCGACTGATGACCACCTATGTTCTTTCCCTGACTCACGTACTGCGTCTAGCTCACAACCAGGTTTGAGAGGCTCACCTCGACCTCCCAGTTTTACCCGAATCGTCCCTCGTGGCACCAGAGAAGTATTTCCTGATTAAGAAATGGATCCGAAAAGGGTTGGAGCCACGATGGGAGGGGCCCTTTCAGGTGTGACTCACTACCCCCACCGCAGCTAAGGTTGAAGGGAGAAGTGCCTGGGTCCAGCTGCACCACTGTAAACTTATTACTTCATAATGAGCCTCTCAGTGGTCGTCCTAACCATTCTTTCTGTTCCCGACTTCCTCTCCACCATAGCTGAATAAAGCACATCCTTGGGACAGGAAGAAAAACGCCAAGAACACGGCAGGAGAAAGGAACAAGCAGACTTAGCTGTTTTCTGATCTATCCTTATCCCATTGTTAACTAATGTACAGTGTGGTCTAAAAAAATTTAAACATGTGTAAGCTAGCAGGTATAATTGTGCTATCTTGTGCTATCCTAGCTGAACTGGAAGGGCTACAGGATAACTTAATTTATCAGACCCATACCCGATTGCATGGCAATCGAACTGTGTATTAACCACTAGCCCAATCAGTAGAGGACCTGTTCGTGGCTATCCCTGTGTGGACTCCCCGGGATTATAGGGGACAAATATATAACACATGTCACGGACGAATCGTACAATATCACCCAGGCCATTGATGCCATAAAGAAGCAGCTGGATGAGTTTAGGCAGGGCCCAAAGAAAGGAGATGGTTGGTTAGATTGGTTACTTGGAGGATCCTGGGGATCTTATTTAATGCATGGAGCAGTCATTCTCGTTGTGATATTAGTTACCTGTTGTCAGCTTATTGGCTGCTTTAATGTCTGTTGTAAGGTGATGATGGCGAAATTGGAGCAAACTCTTGGTCACGAGCTCCCGGAATTTGGTTGAACAAATTAAAGGTTTACTCGAGAATCAAGAAGAGTATGAAAACAAGAATGCGAACGGCTAAATGCGATACTCCTGGTTTATCATGGAATTATAAAAGGGGGGAATGAGAATGCAGATAGAAGGTTTGCGAATGTGATAGTAAGCGATCATGGGAAAATGGCCAAGAGAAATTGTCCAGTTGCGATATTTGCCCTGTCGACACAAACAAAGGATTACTCAGAGTTGTGGTCAAACACGAGTTACATGAAAAAGCAAAAGTCAGACATGAGTCAGACGAGGGGCTGCTATAAGCAGCTGTAAAATAGGGAAATGTAATGAAATTCGAAACAATAAACACATCCCTGGAGCCGTCCCTATTTGGAGAGTTGTTAGCCTGCAATTTGGTATGCTATGGGGGAAATCGACCAATGATTGTATAAACTGAGTGTCACTCAAATGTGTTCTGCTGTAACAATGTATAAGTGTTGAGCTTTTGTACAGTTACGGGACTTGTCAGGAGAGAGGAGGACAGGCTCGAACCGAGAGTGTTCCCTTTATCCTAACAGGTCCCGGCCGGAGAATTGCAGAATGAAGGTCTTATGTTGCTAAGACTAAAAGTGTTTGTGTGTCAGAGAATTCGCTGAAACAGTTTGAAGGGAAAAGAATCCAGTATCAGCAATACCATCCAAGCTCTCCTACCCATCCAAGCTCTACAACCACCCAAGCTCTCCCAAACCCTCAAGCACTTCTTCCCCTGCAAGCTCTCCTACCCACGCTAGATCTCCTACCTCCCCCAATCTCTACTACCCGCAATGCTCCCGTACCACAGCAAGCTCTCCAACCCCCGCCAAAGCTCTCCTGCTGCCCTATTCAAACTCTCCGACCCACCCAAGATCTCTAATCCCCCAAGCTCTCCGACACTCTCAAGTTCTCCTAACCAGCCCCAAGCTATGCTACACCTTCAATCTCTCCTATCCCCTCCAAGCTGTCCTATCACCCCGAAGCTCTCTTATCCCACCAGATCTCCTACTGCACCAAGCTCTCCTATGCTGCCAAGTACTGCTACCCCTCCAAGCTCTCCTACTCCCCCAAGCTCTCCTACACCCCAAGCTCTATTACACCCCCAAGCTCTCCTACCGTCCTTTGGTCTCCTACCCCCCAAATTCTCCGACGTCCCAAGCACTCCTACGCCCCGAGGTCTCCTACCCTTAGCTGTCCTACACTCCGAAGCACTGCTACCTCCCAAGCTCTCCTAACCCAAGCCTCTCCTACCCATCAAGCTCCTATACCCCCCTAAACTCTCCTGAACTCCAGGCTCTCCTACTCCCCACGCTCTCCTCCCCACAAGCTCGCCGACCCCCCAAGCTCTCATACCCCTCCCAATCTCTCCTACACCCCAAAATTCTCCAACCCCCAAAGCTCTCCTACACCCCAAGATCTCCAAGCCTCCAAAGCTCCCCTACCCAAAGCTCTCCTAAGCCCCAAGATCTCTTATCTCACCAAGCTCTCCACCTCTCAATCTCTCCTACCCCAAGTTCTCATAACCCCCAAGCTCTCCTAACCCCCATGCTCTCCAACCCCCCGCAAGCTCTCCTATCCATTAAGCACTCCGAATCCACAACATCTCCTTTCCCACAAGTTTACCGACCCCCAAACTCTCCTGCCGCAACAAGCTCTCCTAGAATAAAAGCCCTTCAACACCCCAAACTCTTCTAACCCCAATCTTTTCTGCATTCCGCAAGCACTTCTCACCCCAAGGTCTCTCTTCCCCCAAGTTCTCTTTCTCCCCACAAGCTCCCATAACCACCAAGCTCTCCTTCCTCTGCACGCACATCTACTTCCATAGCTCTCCGACCATCCGCCAAGTTCTCCTGCCTCCATTCTCACCTATCCCCCCAAGCTCCCCTACCCACCCAAGCTCAAACCCCCCGAAGTTCTCCTACGGCCTCAATCACTCCTACCGGCGAAAGCTCTCCTAGCCCACCCCCACAAGCTCTCCTACCCCCATGATCTCCAATCCCCCAAGCTCTCCTACTAGCCCAAGCTCTCCTACACCCCCCCCGAAGCAATCCTAACCCCCAAGCTCACCTAGCCCCCAAACCTCTCCTACCTCACCATCAAGCCTAATCCACTCAAGCTCTCCTACGCCGCTAAGCTCTCCTAGCCCCCCCCAGCTCTCATAACCCCAAATCTCTCCAACCACAAGCTCTCCTACCCCCGCAAGTTTGCCAATACCCCCAAGCTCTCCTAACACCCCAATCTCTGCTATCCGCCCAAGCTCTCCAAAATCCCCACACTCTCCTATCCCCCAAACTCTCGCACTCCAGAAGCTCACCTAAACCCCCCAAGCTCTCGTCCCCCCCGCAAGCTGTGAAGCACATCATTATCCTTCATATGTGTCTTGTAGTTTGCCGATATATATTGTTCCGAATTGTCCTTTTGATGGTTCACTCGCCTAAATATGCTGCAACATGAACAGAAAATTCAGCTTTTTTGGAGGTAACTTTCCACTTTCTAAACCTAATTCCCCTGCTTCTGGAGCTAATTGCTCTGTACTGTGATTATTCCTGTGTTCCAGGAGCTCACTTCACCGATTTCTGCAGCTCCCCATTGCCCTGTTTCTGGAGCTTATTCCACTGTTTCTCGAGCTGCTAATTTACCAGTTTCTAAAACACCTACTTTTGCTCTTTCACGACCAAATTACACAATTTCTAGACCAAATTCACGATTCTGTCGCTAACTCCGTTATTTCTGTGCTAACAATGCTCATCGAGCCGCGAATCCGATGCTGCCCATTTTGCACCACTGTGCGGGATAATTTTCTCGGCCTGACCTTGCAATATTTTGTAGCATTAAAAATGCTTCCTGTAATGATTGGTAGCTATTCTTTTCACCGCTAAATTGCAAACAGCAGTCAAAAAAGATACCTGACTCCTGAAAAGGGTGTAATATTCATTATTCTCCAATCACTTTAGGATACCTTATCTCTAATGCTCTGTTCCAGTGAACACGAAGGCAGAATATTTTCTGAATGGCGGCAGTTTAGGAAAAGGAGAGGTGCAACGAGAACTGGGTGTCATGGTACATCAATCGTTGAAATTTGGCATGCTGGTACAGCTGGCGGTGTAGAAGGCAAATAGTATGTTGACATTCATAGCGAGGTGATATGAGTAGTGGAGCAGGGAGGAATTACTGCAGTTGAACAGGACCTTGGTGAGGCCTCATCTTCAATACTGTGTTCAGTTTTGGTCTCCTAAACTGAGGTAGTTCGTTTTTGCTATTGAGGGAGTGCAGCAAAGGTACACAAGACTGATCACCGGGATGGCACGACTGACATATGAGGAGAGACTGGATCGACCGGGCCTGTATTTACTGGAGTTTAAAAGGATGAGAGTGGATATCATAGAAAAATATAATATTCTGACGGGACTGTAAAGGTTGGATGCAGGAAGAATGTTCCCGATGTTGGGGAAGTCCAGAACCAGTGGACACAGTCTAAGGATAAGTGGTTCGCCATTTACGATTGAGATGAGGAGAACGTATTCACTCAGAGAGTTGTTAACCTGTGGAACCCACTTCCGCAGATAGTTCTTCATGCTGGTTCGTTAGATATATTCAAGGTGGACTTGGATATGGCCTTTATGGCTAAAGAGATCAAGGGGTATGGAGAGAAAGCAGGAAAGGGGTCCTGAGGTGAATGTTCAACCATGATCTTCTTGAATAGTGGTGCAGGCTTGAAGGGCCGAATGGCCTCCACCTGCATATATTTTCTATATTTCTATTTTTCTAATCCCCATGTTCTTGGAGCTCCGAATACACCTCTTTCTGTGACTCCTAATTTCCCTATACCTATATGGAATGTCCCTGTTTCTCTAGTTTCTCTAGGTAATTCAACTGCTTCTGAAGCTAATTCCTTTATTTACGAAGAACATTCCATAGTTTCTTGAAGTCCACGTTTCCCACTTTCTGGACATAACGTGTTGTTTGTGGAGCCCCTGTTCGTCTGTTTTTTTAGGTCCAAATTGCACTGTTGATGAAGCAGCTAATTGTTCTATTTTCATGTCTACTCGTTATATATATAACTATCGGAGATGTGCTGTTTATGGTGCGCAATCCTAACTCCCCTTCTGCAGCAACCGCTAATTCACCTCTTTGTGGAGTAAACTCGCTAATACCTTTGTTGCCAAAAAAATTCCATAGTTTCTGGAAGTCCTAGTTCCCCACTTAATATTTAAGTGTCTACTAGTTTTATATATATATATATATATATATATCAGAAATGTCCTGCGCATGGTGCTCTATTCTACTTCACCTGCTACGGGAATAGCTAGTTTCCTGTTTCTTGAGCATTTACTTCTCTTTCTAAATGTAAATCCTTTGTTTCTGGATCTACTTCTGCTGTACTGAAAAAATTCTAGTTTTCTGGAGCTCCTAATATGCCAGCTTCAGCAGTGTCGAATTCCGCAGTTTCAGTAACTCCTAATTGTCATGTTTCTACACCTAAATCCTATGTATTTGGTACTAATAACCTTGTTTCTGAACTAATTATAGTATTCCTGGAACTCCTACTTCCCCTCTCAGCAATTGCTAATAACACTGTTCCTGCTGCAAACTCCCCTATTTCTGGAGCTCAGGTTTTCTCTGGAGTTCCTAATATCCCAGGTTGTGGATTTCCTAATGCATCTCTTTTTGGGAGTAACTATCCTGCATCTGTAGCTAATTCAACGGCTTCTGGAGGTAATACCTTTTTTTCTAACATTACTAACCCCAGCGTCTGCTTCACCTCCATCCTACGGGTAAGCTTAGGACACTCATGAACCTACATTCATAACGGACGAATTTAGGGCAGATCTGGCGCTGTATGAGGAACACCTATCAGCACCCATACCCTATCTCCCAGAGGACATAAATGAGATAAAGGATCCCCTGGAGGATAACATACAAATTACCAAAACCTAAAGCATCATCTCTCATATGCTGATAGTTCTACAATTGTTATTGTCCTTAGCCTGGCATGTATAGACAGGTGCAGCTTGGTCTAACTGTAGGAATAAAAGCAAGGGTAAAGCTATAGTAAAGAAGAAGAGTAACCTACTGAGATAGAGGGAGTAATATAGCTACATGTGCACTAGGCTCTTTCCCGCAACTGTTGAATTTAGAAGGGCTGGTTACGTTGAGGTGGGTAGACAAGGACCAAAAGGGGTAATTGAAGTACTACATGGGCCTCCGTTGTATCTGATTCATTGATAGAGTTATAAAGTTGGCGATAGCAACATACATCATCAATTCCATATTTAGACTGATATGGTTCAGACGAGTGTTGCATTACAGGTAGCCTCGCTCACAGCTGCTTAGAATTCAGGATGCAAGCCTCATGCTCAAGAATTAAAGTCCCCAAACATTCCAAAGTGTATCATATGAGAGAAATAGATAATTAATCTGACTGAAAAAGGCCATGTAATGTACGGTACACACCTATTAGCTGCAATGTATAACTGTCCCAGACCACGAGATTATCGAAGAGATCGGGGCGGAGAGCTCAGTGAAGGGCTAATTATCGACTACCCGATTTTCCCTTGCAAGTGAATAATTTGATACTTTGCCATTCAATAGTCTTCAAGTGGTGTATTCATTTGTTACACTACATCATAGTTAAAATAGTTACATAATCAGGCGAGTTACCTGAAGAAACAGTAGAATTCGGGGCTCCACAAACTGGGATATTCGTAACTCCCCAGAAAAAGATGAATTAGCTCCGGAAACCCGTGAATTGCTGCAGGAACACACAAATTATCTTCATAATCAGGAGAATTAGCTCAAATACTTGGGAATTCAGAGATACAGAAACAAGGAAAGTATGGTTCAATAACCAAAGTAAGTTGTAGCAAAAGAAAATGGAGATTTAGGTGATACAGATATGAAACAGGGGAATTCGGAGAGGGCAGCATGAACATGGAAATTAGGAGTTGGCTCGAACAAACTGGGAAATTTGGAGTCAGTTACAGAAACTAGTAGATTTATCCGCAGAAACAAAGGTTTTAGCTCCAGACAGTTCAATTAGCTACAGAACCAGGAGAATTACATCTAGAAACAGGATTTCGGAGCTTCACAAACTGGGATATTCGGACCTCCAGAAAAAAGATGAAGTAGGAGCTTCAGGACCCCGGGAATTAGCGCAAAACAAAGGACTTAGCTCCATAAACAGAGGAAATGGGTCCAGAAAGTGGATATTTAGGAGTTACAAGAAGTGGTGAATTAGCAGCTCCGGAAACCGTGGAATTAGCTCCAGGAACAGAAGAATTGTACGCTGCTGAAACTGAGGAATTAGGAGCTCAGGAACACAGGACTTCACTCAGTGCAGCGGAATTATATACTGAAACATGGGAATTGGTTTAGACAGATGGGAGTTAGTGTAATAAATAGGAAAATTAGCTGTTCCTGTTGCAGGGGAATTAGCACAGCGCGCCATAAGCAGAGCCTTTGGAGCTATATATATCGGGGGAATGTTAGCCGCATGAAAACAGAATTAGACGCTTCGTAAACAGTGCATTTCAGCTTCAGAAACAGAGTAATTAAGATCTCCACAACAACAGAAATATCTACATAACCTGCGGTATTAGAAGCTCGAGCAACAGGGGAATTAGGAACTTCCTTAAGATGAGAATTTGCAGTTCCAGGAACAGAAAAATAAGCCACAGAACAAGGGAATTAGCTCAAGAATAGACGGAATATTACCTCCTTAAATATATTAAATTATTCCAGAAAAAGGAAAATTAGCTCGAAAAACACTGATATTTACTGCACAAACCAAGGAATTATGTGCTTCAGAAACCCTGGAATTAGGAGCAACAGCAAGAGGGGAATTATGTCCTAAAATATGGTAATTACCTCTGGCAAAAGAGAGAATCGGGTGCTCCAGAATCAGAGGACATTTCGACTATAGAAACAGGGGAATCATGAGATGCAGAAGCAAAATAAGTTTGGTTCCATTAACAATGTAATTTGGAGCAAACTAAACAGGAGATTTATTAGATCCATGTAGAGTGGAATTAGGCGAGCGCCTCATCTGCATGGAACATAGCAGACAGCTCCAGGAACTGGGAAATTGGGGACAGCTTTATAAAAAGGCGACTTGGGTTTTCCTTTCGCAGGAGAATTAGGAGAGTGCACCATAAACAAGACAATTCGGTACGATATATATCGGTGAAATAGTAGCCATAAAAAAAGGATAATTAAGTATTCCACAAACAGTGCAATTTGATGTTCCTGAAATTGAGCAATGAGGAGTTCCACAAACAAGTGAAATAGCTCCAGAAACAGGGATAATTGGAAGTCTCATAACTGAGGTATTAGGAACTCCAGCAACATTGAAGATACCAGCTCCGGGAATCTAAGGTGAATCCCCAGAACAGGAAATTAGTTACAGAAACACTGCATTAACTCAGCAAATCGGGGAATTCGGAGTTTCAGAACCACAGATATTAGGAGCTATCGAAACAGGGAATTGCCTCCAGAAATATGGGAATTAGATCCACCAAGGGGCAGATCAAGAGTTCCAGAAACAGAAGACATCGCAGCTACAAAAACAGGTTGTTTAGCTTCAGAGATTACGAGATCCAGAAACAAGGCAAGTATGCTTCCATAAAGAATGCAATTTGAAGCAAAAGAAAATGGAGATTGAGGAGATGCGGATGCAGGGAAATAAGGAGATTGCAGCTTCAAAATTGAACATAGAAGAGGGAACAAGAAAGTGGGAAATTTAGAGACAGCTCAGGAAAAAGGCGAATAGCTGTCCCTTTTGGAGGGGAAATAGGAGAGCCCACTATTAACAGGATAATTCGGAGCTATAGGGGAAATCATAGCATTAGAAAAGAACAATGGTGTGCTCCATAATCTGCGCAATTTGGAGCTCCAGTGACGGGGATATTAGAAACTCCGCAAACAATTGAAACATTTCCAGAAACTGGGGAATCTGCAGCAGAAACTGAGGAATCAGCAGCAGAAACTTAGGTATTACCGACTTAAACAGTTGAATTAGCAGCAGAAACAGAGCAGTTACATCCAGAAACAGAGGATTTAGGATCTCCTCAAACTGGGATATTAGGAGCTCCAGAAAAATATGAATTACCTCCACAACCAGGGGTATTAGATCGATAAACAGGGGACTTGAGAGCTGCAGATCGAGGAGCTCCAGGAACACGGAAATTAACTCAGAAATAAGGTCTTTATCTTCAGAAACAGTGGAATTAAATCCATAAAATTTGGAATTATATTCTGAAACTGGTGAAAAATAAAGTCCAGAAACAAAGGAAGTATGGTTCCATAAACAAAATAAGTTGGAGCAAAAGATAAAGGCGCTTTAGGAGATCCAGATGCAAGGGCATTAGGAGAGGACTCATATCAACATAGAACTTAGGAACAGGCTCCATACATTGGGAAAAGGTCTAGGGAATGGACAGGAACTTGGGTTGGCATGGTGCAGGAAATTAGGCTGGAATGGGGAACGAACTTGCGCTGGTGGATGGGACATGAACCATGTAAAAACGACAATTACCTGCTCCATAAAGAGCGCAATATTGAACTCCAGAAACGGGGGTATTGTGATCTTCAGAAACAACTGATATATCTCCAGTAATAGGGGAACGAGTACCTCCATAATACCGGAATTCAGCTCAAGAATCAGAATTATTAGTTCCAGAAGCCGTTGAAATATCGACAGAAACAGGGGTTTTCTCTCCAGAAACTGAGGAATTCGGAGCTTCATAAAAAAGCTAAATCATGTCTGGAAACATGGGAATTAGCACCAGGAAATTAGCTCATAAGCAAGGAAATTAGCTCCAGAAACAGGGAACTCAACTCCAGAATCAGTGATATCATCTCCAGAATGAGGGGATTTAGCTCCAAAAACAGGGGGAATTATACGACCCAGAAAGGAGGGAAGTATGTTTCCAAAAAAAAAATTATTTGGAGCAAAGGAAACAGGAGATTTAGTTGATCCAGATAGATTTAATTAGGAGAGGGCAGCATCAACATGGGGCTCTGAAGCAGGCTCCAGAATCTGGGAAATGTGGAGCCAGCTCCAGAAACAAGTAAATTAGCTGGTCATGTAGTCGGGGAATTCGGAGAGCGCATCATAAACAATATACTTTGGTTCGGCATATATATATTTCAGGAAATGAGTAGCCACATGAAAAGGGCAATTAGGTGTAACATAAACAGGGCAATTGAGAGCCTCAGAATCAGAGGAATTAGGAACTTCAGATACAGGAGAACAAGGAACTCCAGATATTGGGGAATTAGCTCGAGAAACTGTTGAATTAGCAACCATAACTGCGGAGTTAACTCCGGACACGGATTAGAAGCTCCACAAACTGGGAAATTAGGATATCCAGAAAAAAATTTCATTAGCTCCAGAAGCAGAGAAATTAACTCCAGGAACAGGGGAACTTGGAGTCGCAGAAAGAGTGGAAGTATGAGCTCCAGGAAGACGGGAATTAGCTCAGAAAGAAGGGAATTAGCGCCAGAAACAGGGGAGTTACGTGTTGAATCTGTGGAAGGATGTCTTGTTGCAGGGTAATTAAGAGAGCGCACAATAAACAGAACAATTCGGCAAAGTACTCTGCACGTAAAAATGACAATTATGGGCGCCATAAACCGTCAACATGGAGCTCAAGATAAAAGGGAAATTAGGAGCTCCACAGGAAATTTCCACAGAAAAATGGTTATCTCCAGAGACCGTTGAAGTAGCAAAGGAAAAAGGGGAGTTTGCTCCAAAACAACTGCATTAGGATATGCACAATCTGGGATATTAGGAATTGCAGAAATAGATGAGCTTCAGAAACAGGGGAATTAGCTCCAAGAAGGGTGGAATTGGGAGCTGCAGGGACGGGACTTAGGAGTTCCAGGATTACTGTAATTAATTCCTGAAACCGGGAAATTAGGTCTAGAGAGATGAGAATTACCAGTCACAGAAACTGCCTAATTGGGCGCTGCATAAACAGTGGAATTAAGATTTCGAGAAACAGGGGAAATTGTACAGTACAGTGGAAGTAGCCCTAGAAGCAAAGGAATTATATCGCGTAAACGGAAGCACAATTAGATTTTTTATCAACGGCGAAATTTGAATCTATAGAAACAGGTAATTGTGATCTCCACAAATATCTGAAATGGCTCCAGCAACAGTGGAATTGGACCTGCATAACCTGTGGTAGTAGGAACTCCAGTAACAGCTGCATTCGGAGCTCACATAAGCGGGATTTAGCAGCTCCAAGAACATTGCAACGAACCCTGGAACAAGCGAAATAGCAGCAGAAACAGGGGCAATGTGATAGCCTTAATTATTGGCATTAGTTCGATAAGCGGGGAATTATCTCCAGAAATATTGGAGTAAACTCCATAAACTGGGGAACTAAATGCTCCAGTAACACCAAAATTAGGAGCTCCAGAAAGAAGGGAAGTATGTCCTGAAATATGGTGATTAGCTCACAACCAGGTTTGAGAGGATCACCTCGACCTCCCAGTTTTACCCGAATCGTCCCTCGTGGCACCAGAGAAGTATTTCCTGATTAAGAAATGGATCCGAAAAGGGTTGGAGCCACGATGGGAGGGGCCCTTTCAGGTGTGACTCACTACCCCCACCGCAGCTAAGGTTGAAGGGAGAAGTGCCTGGGTCCAGCTGCACCACTGTAAACTTATTACTTCATAATGAGCCTCTCAGTGGTCGTCCTAACCATTCTTTCTGTTCCCGACTTCCTCTCCACCATAGCTGAATAAAGCACATCCTTGGGACAGGAAGAAAAACGCCAAGAACACGGCAGGAGAAAGGAACAAGCAGACTTAGCTGTTTTCTGATCTATCCTTATCCCATTGTTAACTAATGTACAGTGTGGTCTAAAAAAATTTAAACATGTGTAAGCTAGCAGGTATAATTGTGCTATCTTGTGCTATCCTAGCTGAACTGGAAGGGCTACAGGATAACTTAATTTATCAGACCCATACCCGATTGCATGGCAATCGAACTGTGTATTAACCACTAGCCCAATCAGTAGAGGACCTGTTCGTGGCTATCCCTGTGTGGACTCCCCGGGATTATAGGGGACAAATGTATAACACATGTCACGGACGAATCGTACAATATCACCCAGGCCATTGATGCCATAAAGAAGCAGCTGGATGAGTTTAGGCAGGGCCCAAAGAAAGGAGATGGTTGGTTAGATTGGTTACTTGGAGGATCCTGGGGATCTTATTTAATGCATGGAGCAGTCATTCTCGTTGTGATAATAGTTACCTGTTGTCAGCTTATTGGCTGCTTTAATGTCTGTTGTAAGGTGATGATGGCGAAATTGGAGCAAACTCTTGGTCACGAGCTCCCGGAATTTGGTTGAACAAATTAAAGGTTTACTCGAGAATCAAGAAGAGTATGAAAACAAGAATGCGAACGGCTAAATGCGATACTCCTGGTTTATCATGGAATTATAAAAGGGGGGAATGAGAATGCAGATAGAAGGTTTGCGAATGTGATAGTAAGCGATCATGGGAAAATGGCCAAGAGAAATTGTCCAGTTGCGATATTTGCCCTGTCGACACAAACAAAGGATTACTCAGAGTTGTGGTCAAACACGAGTTACATGAAAAAGCAAAAGTCAGACATGAGTCAGACGAGGGGCTGCTATAAGCAGCTGTAAAATAGGGAAATGTAATGAAATTCGAAACAATAAACACATCCCTGGAGCCGTCCCTATTTGGAGAGTTGTTAGCCTGCAATTTGGTATGCTATGGGGGAAATCGACCAATGACTGCATAAATTGAGTGTCACTCAAATGTGTTCTGCTGTAACAATGTATAAGTGTTGAGCTTTTGTACAGTTACGGGACTTGTCAGGAGAGAGGAGGACAGGCTCGAACCGAGAGTGTTCCCTTTATCCTAACAGGTCCCGGCCGGAGAATTGCAGAATGAAGGTCTTATGTTGCTAAGACTAAAAGTGTTTGTGTGTCAGAGAATTCGCTGAAACAGTTTGAAGGGAAAAGAATCCAGTATCAGCAATACCATCCAAGCTCTCCTACCCATCCAAGCTCTACAACCACCCAAGCTCTCCCAAACCCTCAAGCACTTCTTCCCCTGCAAGCTCTCCTACCCACGCTAGATCTCCTACCTCCCCCAATCTCTACTACCCGCAATGCTCCCGTACCACAGCAAGCTCTCCAACCCCCGCCAAAGCTCTCCTGCTGCCCTATTCAAACTCTCCGACCCACCCAAGATCTCTAATCCCCCAAGCTCTCCGACACTCTCAAGTTCTCCTAACCAGCCCCAAGCTATGCTACACCTTCAATCTCTCCTATCCCCTCCAAGCTGTCCTATCACCCCGAAGCTCTCTTATCCCACCAGATCTCCTACTGCACCAAGCTCTCCTATGCTGCCAAGTACTGCTACCCCTCCAAGCTCTCCTACTCCCCCAAGCTCTCCTACACCCCAAGCTCTATTACACCCCCAAGCTCTCCTACCGTCCTTTGGTCTCCTACCCCCCAAATTCTCCGACGTCCCAAGCACTCCTACGCCCCGAGGTCTCCTACCCTTAGCTGTCCTACACTCCGAAGCACTGCTACCTCCCAAGCTCTCCTAACCCAAGCCTCTCCTACCCATCAAGCTCCTATACCCCCCTAAACTCTCCTGAACTCCAGGCTCTCCTACTCCCCACGCTCTCCTCCCCACAAGCTCGCCGACCCCCCAAGCTCTCCTACCCCTCCCAATCTCTCCTACACCCCAAAATTCTCCAACCCCCAAAGCTCTCCTACACCCCAAGATCTCCAAGCCTCCAAAGCTCCCCTACCCAAAGCTCTCCTAAGCCCCAAGATCTCTTATCTCACCAAGCTCTCCACCTCTCAATCTCTCCTACCCCAAGTTCTCATAACCCCCAAGCTCTCCTAACCCCCATGCTCTCCAACCCCCCGCAAGCTCTCCTATCCATTAAGCACTCCGAATCCACAACATCTCCTTTCCCACAAGTTTACCGACCCCCAAACTCTCCTGCCGCAACAAGCTCTCCTAGAATAAAAGCCCTTCAACACCCCAAACTCTTCTAACCCCAATCTTTTCTGCATTCCGCAAGCACTTCTCACCCCAAGGTCTCTCTTCCCCCAAGTTCTCTTTCTCCCCACAAGCTCCCATAACCACCAAGCTCTCCTTCCTCTGCACGCACATCTACTTCCATAGCTCTCCGACCATCCGCCAAGTTCTCCTGCCTCCATTCTCACCTATCCCCCCAAGCTCCCCTACCCACCCAAGCTCAAACCCCCCGAAGTTCTCCTACGGCCTCAATCACTCCTACCGGCGAAAGCTCTCCTAGCCCACCCCCACAAGCTCTCCTACCCCCATGATCTCCAATCCCCCAAGCTCTCCTACTAGCCCAAGCTCTCCTACACCCCCCCCGAAGCAATCCTAACCCCCAAGCTCACCTAGCCCCCAAACCTCTCCTACCTCACCATCAAGCCTAATCCACTCAAGCTCTCCTACGCCGCTAAGCTCTCCTAGCCCCCCCCAGCTCTCATAACCCCAAATCTCTCCAACCACAAGCTCTCCTACCCCCGCAAGTTTGCCAATACCCCCAAGCTCTCCTAACACCCCAATCTCTGCTATCCGCCCAAGCTCTCCAAAATCCCCACACTCTCCTATCCCCCAAACTCTCGCACTCCAGAAGCTCACCTAAACCCCCCAAGCTCTCGTCCCCCCCGCAAGCTGTGAAGCACATCATTATCCTTCATATGTGCCTTGTAGTTTGCCGATATATATTGTTCCGAATTGTCCTTTTGATGGTTCACTCGCCTAAATATGCTGCAACATGAACAGAAAATTCAGCTTTTTTGGAGGTAACTTTCCACTTTCTAAACCTAATTCCCCTGCTTCTGGAGCTAATTGCTCTGTACTGTGATTATTCCTGTGTTCCAGGAGCTCACTTCACCGATTTCTGCAGCTCCCCATTGCCCTGTTTCTGGAGCTTATTCCACTGTTTCTCGAGCTGCTAATTTACCAGTTTCTAAAACACCTACTTTTGCTCTTTCACGACCAAATTACACAATTTCTAGACCAAATTCACGATTCTGTCGCTAACTCCGTTATTTCTGTGCTAACAATGCTCATCGAGCCGCGAATCCGATGCTGCCCATTTTGCACCACTGTGCGGGATAATTTTCTCGGCCTGACCTTGCAATATTTTGTAGCATTAAAAATGCTTCCTGTAATGATTGGTACCTATTCTTTTCACCGCTAAATTGCAAACAGCAGTCAAAAAAGATACCTGACTCCTGAAAAGGGTGTAATATTCATTATTCTCCAATCACTTTAGGATACCTTATCTCTAATGCTCTGTTCCAGTGAACACGAAGGCAGAATATTTTCTGAATGGCGGCAGTTTAGGAAAAGGAGAGGTGCAACGAGAACTGGGTGTCATGGTACATCAATCGTTGAAATTTGGCATGCTGGTACAGCTGGCGGTGTAGAAGGCAAATAGTATGTTGACATTCATAGCGAGGTGATATGAGTAGTGGAGCAGGGAGGAATTACTGCAGTTGAACAGGACCTTGGTGAGGCCTCATCTTCAATACTGTGTTCAGTTTTGGTCTCCTAAACTGAGGTAGTTCGTTTTTGCTATTGAGGGAGTGCAGCAAAGGTACACAAGACTGATCACCGGGATGGCACGACTGACATATGAGGAGAGACTGGATCGACCGGGCCTGTATTTACTGGAGTTTAAAAGGATGAGAGTGGATATCATAGAAAAATATAATATTCTGACGGGACTGTAAAGGTTGGATGCAGGAAGAATGTTCCCGATGTTGGGGAAGTCCAGAACCAGTGGACACAGTCTAAGGATAAGTGGTTCGCCATTTACGATTGAGATGAGGAGAACGTATTCACTCAGAGAGTTGTTAACCTGTGGAACCCACTTCCGCAGATAGTTCTTCATGCTGGTTCGTTAGATATATTCAAGGTGGACTTGGATATGGCCTTTATGGCTAAAGAGATCAAGGGGTATGGAGAGAAAGCAGGAAAGGGGTCCTGAGGTGAATGTTCAACCATGATCTTCTTGAATAGTGGTGCAGGCTTGAAGGGCCGAATGGCCTCCACCTGCATATATTTTCTATATTTCTATTTTTCTAATCCCCATGTTCTTGGAGCTCCGAATACACCTCTTTCTGTGACTCCTAATTTCCCTATACCTATATGGAATGTCCCTGTTTCTCTAGTTTCTCTAGGTAATTCAACTGCTTCTGAAGCTAATTCCTTTATTTACGAAGAACATTCCATAGTTTCTTGAAGTCCACGTTTCCCACTTTCTGGACATAACGTGTTGTTTGTGGAGCCCCTGTTCGTCTGTTTTTTTAGGTCCAAATTGCACTGTTGATGAAGCAGCTAATTGTTCTATTTTCATGTCTACTCGTTATATATATAACTATCGGAGATGTGCTGTTTATGGTGCGCAATCCTAACTCCCCTTCTGCAGCAACCGCTAATTCACCTCTTTGTGGAGTAAACTCGCTAATACCTTTGTTGCCAAAAAAATTCCATAGTTTCTGGAAGTCCTAGTTCCCCACTTAATATTTAAGTGTCTACTAGTTTTATATATATATATATATATATATATCCGAAATGTCCTGCGCATGGTGCTCTATTCTACTTCACCTGCTACGGGAATAGCTAGTTTCCTGTTTCTTGAGCATTTACTTCTCTTTCTAAATGTAAATCCTTTGTTTCTGGATCTACTTCTGCTGTACTGAAAAAATTCTAGTTTTCTGGAGCTCCTAATATGCCAGCTTCAGCAGTGTCGAATTCCGCAGTTTCAGTAACTCCTAATTGTCATGTTTCTACACCTAAATCCTATGTATTTGGTACTAATAACCTTGTTTCTGAACTAATTATAGTATTCCTTGAACTCCTACTTCCCCTCTCAGCAATTGCTAATAACACTGTTCCTGCTGCAAACTCCCCTATTTCTGGAGCTCAGGTTTTCTCTGGAGTTCCTAATATCCCAGGTTGTGGATTTCCTAATGCATCTCTTTTTGGGAGTAACTATCCTGCATCTGTAGCTAATTCAACGGCTTCTGGAGGTAATACCTTTTTTTCTAACATTACTAACCCCAGCGTCTGCTTCACCTCCATCCTACGGGTAAGCTTAGGACATTCATGAACCTACATTCATAACGGACGAATTTAGGGCAGATCTGGCGCTGTATGAGGAACACCTATCAGCACCCATACCCTATCTCCCAGAGGACATAAATGAGATAAAGGATCCCCTGGAGGATAACATACAAATTTACCAAAACCTAAAGCATCATCTCTCATATGCTGATAGTTCTACAATTGTTATTGTCCTTAGCCTGGCATGTATAGACAGGTGCAGCTTGGTCTAACTGTAGGAATAAAAGCAAGGGTAAAGCTATAGTAAAGAAGAAGAGTAACCTACTGAGATAGAGGGAGTAATATAGCTACATGTGCACTAGGCTCTTTCCCGCAACTGTTGAATTTAGAAGGGCTGGTTACGTTGAGGTGGGTAGACAAGGACCAAAAGGGGTAATTGAAGTACTACATGGGCCTCCGTTGTATCTGATTCATTGATAGAGTTATAAAGTTGGCGATAGCAACATACATCATCAATTCCATATTTAGACTGATATGGTTCAGACGAGTGTTGCATTACAGGTAGCCTCGCTCACAGCTGCTTAGAATTCAGGATGCAAGCCTCATGCTCAAGAATTAAAGTCCCCAAACATTCCAAAGTGTATCATATGAGAGAAATAGATAATTAATCTGACTGAAAAAGGCCATGTAATGTACGGTACACACCTATTAGCTGCAATGTATAACTGTCCCAGACCACGAGATTATCGAAGAGATCGGGGCGGAGAGCTCAGTGAAGGGCTAATTATCGACTACCCGATTTTCCCTTGCAAGTGAATAATTTGATACTTTGCCATTCAATAGTCTTCAAGTGGTGTATTCATTTGTTACACTACATCATAGTTAAAATAGTTACATAATCAGGCGAGTTACCTGAAGAAACAGTAGAATTCGGGGCTCCACAAACTGGGATATTCGTAACTCCCCAGAAAAAGATGAATTAGCTCCGGAAACCCGTGAATTGCTGCAGGAACACACAAATTATCTTCATAATCAGGAGAATTAGCTCAAATACTTGGGAATTCATAGATACAGAAACAAGGAAAGTATGGTTCAATAACCAAAGTAAGTTGTAGCAAAAGAAAATGGAGATTTAGGTGATACAGATATGAAACAGGGGAATTCGGAGAGGGCAGCATGAACATGGAAATTAGGAGTTGGCTCGAACAAACTGGGAAATTTGGAGTCAGTTACAGAAACTAGTAGATTTATCCGCAGAAACAAAGGTTTTAGCTCCAGACAGTTCAATTAGCTACAGAACCAGGAGAATTACATCTAGAAACAGGATTTCGGAGCTTCACAAACTGGGATATTCGGACCTCCAGAAAAAAGATGAAGTAGGAGCTTCAGGAACCCGGGAATTAGCGCAAAACAAAGGACTTAGCTCCATAAACAGAGGAAATGGGTCCAGAAAGTGGATATTTAGGAGTTACAAGAAGTGGTGAATTAGCAGCTCCGGAAACCGTGGAATTAGCTCCAGGAACAGAAGAATTGTACGCTGCTGAAACTGAGGAATTAGGAGCTCAGGAACACAGGACTTCACTCAGTGCAGCGGAATTATATACTGAAACATGGGAATTGGTTTAGACAGATGGGAGTTAGTGTAATAAATAGGAAAATTAGCTGTTCCTGTTGCAGGGGAATTAGCACAGCGCGCCATAAGCAGAGCCTTTGGAGCTATATATATCGGGGGAATGTTAGCCGCATGAAAACAGAATTAGACGCTTCGTAAACAGTGCATTTCAGCTTCAGAAACAGAGTAATTAAGATCTCCACAACAACAGAAATATCTACATAACCTGCGGTATTAGAAGCTCGAGCAACAGGGGAATTAGGAACTTCCTTAAGATGAGAATTTGCAGTTCCAGGAACAGAAAAATAAGCCACAGAACAAGTGAATTAGCTCAAGAATAGACGGAATATTACCTCCTTAAATATATTAAATTATTCCAGAAAAAGGAAAATTAGCTCGAAAAACACTGATATTTACTGCACAAACCAAGGAATTATGTGCTTCAGAAACCCTGGAATTAGGAGCAACAGCAAGAGGGGAATTATGTCCTGAAATATGGTAATTACCTCTGGCAAAAGAGAGAATCGGGTGCTCCAGAATCAGAGGACATTTCGACTATAGAAACAGGGGAATCATGAGATGCAGAAGCAAAATAAGTTTGGTTCCATTAACAATGTAATTTGGAGCAAACTAAACAGGAGATTTATTAGATCCATGTAGAGTGGAATTAGGCGAGCGCCTCATCTGCATGGAACATAGCAGACAGCTCCAGGAACTGGGAAATTGGGGACAGCTTTATAAAAAGGCGACTTGGGTTTTCCTTTCGCAGGAGAATTAGGAGAGTGCACCATAAACAAGACAATTCGGTACGATATATATCGGTGAAATAGTAGCCATAAAAAAAGGATAATTAAGTATTCCACAAACAGTGCAATTTGATGTTCCTGAAATTGAGCAATGAGGAGTTCCACAAACAAGTGAAATAGCTCCAGAAACAGGGATAATTGGAAGTCTCATAACTGAGGTATTAGGAACTCCAGCAACATTGAAGATACCAGCTCCGGGAATCTAAGGTGAATCCCCAGAACAGGAAATTAGTTACAGAAACACTGCATTAACTCAGCAAATCGGGGAATTCGGAGTTTCAGAACCACAGATATTAGGAGCTATCGAAACAGGGAATTGCCTCCAGAAATATGGGAATTAGATCCACCAAGGGGCAGATCAAGAGTTCCAGAAACAGAAGACATCGCAGCTACAAAAACAGGTTGTTTAGCTTCAGAGATTACGAGATCCAGAAACAAGGCAAGTATGCTTCCATAAAGAATGCAATTTGAAGCAAAAGAAAATGGAGATTGAGGAGATGCGGATGCAGGGAAATAAGGAGATTGCAGCTTCAAAATTGAACATAGAAGAGGGAACAAGAAAGTGGGAAATTTAGAGACAGCTCAGGAAAAAGGCGAATAGCTGTCCCTTTTGGAGGGGAAATAGGAGAGCCCACTATTAACAGGATAATTCGGAGCTATAGGGGAAATCATAGCATTAGAAAAGAACAATGGTGTGCTCCATAATCTGCGCAATTTGGAGCTCCAGTGATGGGGATATTAGAAACTCCGCAAACAATTGAAACATTTCCAGAAACTGGGGAATCTGCAGCAGAAACTGAGGAATCAGCAGCAGAAACTTAGGTATTACCGACTTAAACAGTTGAATTAGCAGCAGAAACAGAGCAGTTACATCCAGAAACAGAGGATTTAGGATCTCCTCAAACTGGGATATTAGGAGCTCCAGAAAAATATGAATTACCTCCACAACCAGGGGTATTAGATCGATAAACAGGGGACTTGAGAGCTGCAGATCGAGGAGCTCCAGGAACACGGAAATTAACTCAGAAATAAGGTCTTTATCTTCAGAAACAGTGGAATTAAATCCATAAAATTTGGAATTATATTCTGAAACTGGTGAAAAATAAAGTCCAGAAACAAAGGAAGTATGGTTCCATAAACAAAATAAGTTGGAGCAAAAGATAAAGGCGCTTTAGGAGATCCAGATGCAAGGGCATTAGGAGAGGACTCATATCAACATAGAACTTAGGAACAGGCTCCATACATTGGGAAAAGGTCTAGGGAATGGACAGGAACTTGGGTTGGCATGGTGCAGGAAATTAGGCTGGAATGGGGAACGAACTTGCGCTGGTGGATGGGACATGAACCATGTAAAAACGACAATTACCTGCTCCATAAAGAGCGCAATATTGAACTCCAGAAACGGGGGTATTGTGATCTTCAGAAACAACTGATATATCTCCAGTAATAGGGGAACGAGTACCTCCATAATACCGGAATTCAGCTCAAGAATCAGAATTATTAGTTCCAGAAGCCGTTGAAATATCGACAGAAACAGGGGTTTTCTCTCCAGAAACTGAGGAATTCGGAGCTTCATAAAAAAGCTAAATCATGTCTGGAAACATGGGAATTAGCACCAGGAAATTAGCTCATAAGCAAGGAAATTAGCTCCAGAAACAGGGAACTCAACTCCAGAATCAGTGATATCATCTCCAGAATGAGGGGATTTAGCTCCAAAAACAGGGGGAATTATACGACCCAGAAAGGAGGGAAGTATGTTTCCAAAAAAAAAATTATTTGGAGCAAAGGAAACAGGAGATTTAGTTGATCCAGATAGATTTAATTAGGAGAGGGCAGCATCAACATGGGGCTCTGAAGCAGGCTCCAGAATCTGGGAAATGTGGAGCCAGCTCCAGAAACAAGTAAATTAGCTGGTCATGTAGTCGGGGAATTCGGAGAGCGCATCATAAACAATATACTTTGGTTCGGCATATATATATTTCAGGAAATGAGTAGCCACATGAAAAGGGCAATTAGGTGTAACATAAACAGGGCAATTGAGAGCATCAGAATCAGAGGAATTAGGAACTTCAGATACAGGAGAACTAGGAACTCCAGATATTGGGGAATTAGCTCGAGAAACTGTTGAATTAGCAACCATAACTGCGGAGTTAACTCCGGACACGGATTAGAAGCTCCACAAACTGGGAAATTAGGATATCCAGAAAAACATTTCATTAGCTCCAGAAGCAGAGAAATTAACTCCAGGAACAGGGGAATTTGGAGTCGCAGAAAGAGTGGAAGTATGAGCTCCAGGAAGACGGGAATTAGCTCAGAAAGAAGGGAATTAGCGCCAGAAACAGGGGAGTTACGTGTTGAATCTGTGGAAGGATGTCTTGTTGCAGGGTAATTAAGAAAGCGCACAATAAACAGAACAATTCGGCAAAGTACTCTGCACGTAAAAATGACAATTATGGGCGCCATAAACCGTCAACATGGAGCTCAAGATAAAAGGGAAATTAGGAGCTCCACAGGAAATTTCCACAGAAAAATGGTTATCTCCAGAGACCGTTGAAGTAGCAAAGGAAAAAGGGGAGTTTGCTCCAAAACAACTGCATTAGGATATGCACAATCTGGGATATTAGGAATTGCAGAAATAGATGAGCTTCAGAAACAGGGGAATTAGCTCCAAGAAGGGTGGAATTGGGAGCTGCAGGGACGGGACTTAGGAGTTCCAGGATTACTGTAATTAATTCCAGAAACCGGGAAATTAGGTCTAGAGAGATGAGAATTACCAGTCACAGAAACTGCCTAATTGGGCGCTGCATAAACAGTGGAATTAAGATTTCGAGAAACAGGGGAAATTGTACAGTACAGTGGAAGTAGCCCTAGAAGCAAAGGAATTATATCGCGTAAATGGAAGCACAATTAGATTTTTTATCAACGGCGAAATTTGAATCTATAGAAACAGGTAATTGTGATCTCCACAAATATCTGAAATGGCTCCAGCAACAGTGGAATTGGACCTGCATAACCTGTGGTAGTAGGAACTCCAGTAACAGCTGCATTCGGAGCTCACATAAGCGGGATTTAGCAGCTCCAAGAACATTGCAACGAACCCTGGAACAAGCGAAATAGCAGCAGAAACAGGGGCAATGTGATAGCCTTAATTATTGGCATTAGTTCGATAAGCGGGGAATTATCTCCAGAAATATTGGAGTAAACTCCATAAACTGGGGAACTAATTGCTCCAGTAACACCAAAATTAGGAGCTCCAGAAAGAAGGGAAGTATGTCCTGAAATATGGTGATTAGCTCCAGAAAGTTGGAATATCAGGTGCTCCAGAAATAGTGGGCATCTCAGCTGCAGAAACAAGGTGATTAGCTCCAAGAACAAGGGAAGTTGCTGCAGAAACAGAAGAATTAGGAGCTCCACAGACTGGGAAATTAGTACCTCTCGGAACTGGGGTATTAGCGCAGGAAACTGAGAAATTAGCTCCAGAAACGTTTGGAAAGAGCAGAGTTAGCTCTAGCAAGAGGTGCCTTAGCTTTCCCTGCAGCAGGGGATTCAGGAGAGCGCAGCATAAATAGGACATTTCGGTGCTGTACAAATATATATATATATAACTAACAGACACTTAAATGGGACAATTAGGTGCTTCACAAACAGCGCAATTTGCAGCTCGAGAAAATGGACAATTAGGAGCTCCACAAACAAATCAGAATATCCAGAAAGAGGGGAACTAGGACTTCCAGACCCCATGCAATCTGCTCCGGAAACAATGTTATTAGCTCCAGAAAAAGTAGAATTAGCTACAGAAAGATGCGAATTTACTCAATGAACTATGAAATTAGAAATCGCAGAAAGAGGGGAAGTAGGAGCTCAGGAACGCGGAAATTTGCGCAGAAACAAGGGAATTAGGTCCAGAAACAGTGGAGTTACGTTTTGAAAGATGACAAGTAGGAGGTGCAGAAACTGGAAAATTTTCAGCTCCAGAAACAATGGAATTCACTCCAGAAACGGAAAGGTGGAAATGCAGAAGCAGGGGAAGCGAGCTCCAGGAACACAGGAATAATCACAGCAATGCATAAGTAGCTTCGGAAACAGGGGAATTATGTTTAGAAATAGGAGAGTTACTTCGAGAAAAGATGAATATTCTGTTCATGTTGCAGGCTAATGAGGAGAGCGCACCATAAACAGGTTGATTCGGAGCAATATTTACGAAACTAGTACACACATAAAATGGGCAAAAATGTACTTCATAATCTGCACAATTTAGAGCTCCAGAATACTGGAAATCTGGATCATCTCCGTAATTTACCCCAGAAAAAAAGTTTTTCGCGCCAGAAACCGTTGCATTAGCAAACAGAAACAGGACATTTACCTCCAGAAACAGATGAGATATTAGAACGCCAGAAAAAAGATTATCTCCAGAAACAGGGCAATTAGCTCCAGGAACAGAGGATTAGGAGCTACACAGAGAGGAATTAAGAGTTCCAGGAATACTAGAAATAGTGCAGGAACATGGGTATTAGCTCCAGAAACAGGGGAATTAGGTCTAGAAAGACGAGAATTAGGAGTTACATAAATTGCTAAATTGGGCACCGCAGGAACTGCGGAATTAGGATTCCAAGCAACACGGGAAATTATTCTGGACAGCGGATGTATTTTCAGAAACAATGGAATTAGAAAGAGAAGAGTTAGCTCAAGAAACAGGTAAGCAAGCTATTCCTGTATCAGGGGAATTAGGAGACCGCACTATAAGCAGAATAATTTGGACCTAAATATATTGTGGAAATGGTAGCCACATAAAAAGCACAATCAGGTGTTTCATAAACAGAGTAATTTGATGGTGCAGAAAAAAGGCAATTAGTTTCTCCACAAACAATTATAATATCTCCAGAATCAGGGGAACAACGACCTGCATAACCTGGGGTACTATGTGTTTCTGCTTGAGCGGCATTGGGAGCTCCCATAAGATGGGAGTTAGCAGCTCCAAGAACATTGTAACTAACCCCAGAACAAGAGAAATAGCTGCAGAAACAGTGGAAATGGGATATCGTTAATTACAGGAATTAATTCTAGAAACCGGGGAATTAGCTCCTTAACTTTTGGAGTTAACTCCACAAACAGGGGAATTAAGTGCAACAGAAACACCGGAATTAGGAGCTCCAGAAAGGGGGAAATTATGTCCAGAAATATGGTGATTAGCTCCAGAAAGAGGGAGAATCTGGTGCTCCAGAAACACAGGATCTTAAGCGACAGGGACAAGGGAGTTACCTTCAGGAACAGGGGAAGTTGATCCAGAAACAGAAGAATTAGGAGCTCCACAGACTGGGAAGTTACCAGCTGCAGGAATATTGGAATTAGCTCCAGAAACAGCGCAATTAGCTCCAGAAATAGAAGAACTGCATTTAGAAAGGGCAGAGTTCGCTCTCGAAAGAAGTGACTTAGCTGTCCCTGCAGCAGAGGATTTAGTAGTGCGCACCACGAACAGGACATTTCGGAGATATACATATATAACTAGTAGACACTAAAGTTGGACAATTAGCTGCAGAAACAGAGAATGAGCTCCAGGGACAGGAAAATTAGGAGTCATCGAAAGAGGAAATGTGGAGATCCAGGCAAACGGAAATTAGAGCAGAAAAAGGGAATTAGAGTCAGAAACAGGGAATTAGGTCCAGAAACTGAGGAATTACGTCTAAAAAGTTGAAAAGTTGGAGTTACAGAAACTCGTACAATAGTAACTCCAGAAACAGTCGATTTAGCTCCAGGAAAATGGTAATGGTGAGCTGCAGAAACAGCGGAAGCGAGCTGCAGCAACACAGGAATAATCACTGTACAGCGCAATTAGCTTCAGAAACAGGGGAATTATGTTTAGAAAGAGGAGATTTACCTCAATAAACATTTTCTGTTTATGTTGCAGAGAAATTAGGAGAGTGCACCTTAAAAAGAACAATTCGTAGCCATATATTTCTGCAAAATGCTAGACACGTAAATAGGACAGATATGTGCTTCATAAACCACACAATGTGGAGTTCCAGTAATATGGAAATGTGGAGCTTCACAGGAACTTTCCCCAGAGAAAAAGATATTAGCTCCAGAAACAGATGCATTAGAGATCCACAATCTGGGATATTCGGAACTCCAGGAAAAACATGAGCTCCAGAAACAGGGGAATTATCTCCAGGAACAGAGGAATTAGGAGCTTCACAAAGGGGAATCATAAATTCCAGGAATGATGGAATTATTCGGAGACAACGGTATTAGCAATAGAAACAGGCGAATTATGAGTAAAAAGATGAAAATTAGGAGTTACAGAAACTGCCGCATTGGGAACTGGAGAAACTGCGGAATTAGCAGCTCCAGCAACACTGGAATGTGTTCAGTACAGTGGAATTAGCTCCAGAAACAATGCAATTGCATTTAGAAAGATAACAGGTGGCTCAAGAAACAGGTAAACTAGCTATTCCTGCAGCAGGGGAATTAGGAGAGCGCACCATGAGCAAATTAATTCAGAGCTAAATATTTAAGCGAAATGGTAGCATCATACAAAGCACAATTTGGTGTTTCATAATCAGCTCAATTTGAAGCTCCAGAAAGAGGGGACTTAGGATCTTCACCAACAACTGAAGTAGGTCCAGAAAGAGGGGAACAAGTATCTGCATGATCTGGGATGGTAGGAACTCCAGCAATAGCCGAATTCGGAGCTCCTATTACATGGAATTTAGCAGCTCCAAGAACATTGCAACTTACCCCGGAACAAGTGAAATAGCTCCAGAAACAGGGGCAATGGGATATCCTTAATTACATGAATTAATTCCATAAACCGGGGAATTCGCTCCAGAAATATTGGCGTAAAATCCACAAACTGGGGAATTAAGTGCTCCAGTAACAGCAAAATTAGAAGCACCAAAAAGAAGGCAATTATGTCCAGAAATATGGTGACTAGATCAAGAAAGATGGAGAATCAGGTGCTCCAAAAACATGGAGATATCAGCTACAGAAACAAGGTGATTAGCTGCAGAAATCGTGGAATTTGCTCCAGAAACAGAGGACTTAGGGGGTCCATAGATTGGGAAATTAGTAGCTCCACGAACAGTGGCATTAGCTACAGAAAGAGCATAATCAACTCCAGAAACAGATAAATTGCGTTTAGAAAGAGGAGAGTTAGTTCTCGAAATAGATTACTTACTTGTCCTTCCAGCAGGGGATTTAGGAGAGCGCACCATATAGAGTACATTTCGGAGATATATATATATAATTAGTAGACACTAAATACGACTATTATGTGCTTCCTCAACATTGAAAATTGGAGCAGCAGAAAAAGGCCTATTAGGAGCTCCATAAACAACTCAGAATCTCGAGAAAGAGAAGAACAAGAACTAGAAACTATGGAATTTTTTCCGGAAATATAGGTATTAGCACCAGAAACAGTTGTATCAACTACAGAAATGGGAAAGTTCTCCAAGAACGAGGAAATTAGGAGTCGCAGAAAGAGGGGAAGTCTCAGCTCCAGGAACACGGGAATTAGAGCAGAAACAAGGGAATTAGATCTAGAAACAGTGGAATTAGGACTTGAAAGAAGAAAAGTAGGATTTACAGAAGCTGGTAAATTAGCAGCTCCAGAACCAGGGCAATACAGAGCTGCAGAACGAGGGGAAACGAGCTCCACGTACACAGGAATAATCACAGTAGAGAGCAATTAGCTCCAGAAGCATGGGAATTATATTTAGAAAGAGGAGAGTTACCTCCAGAAATGGTGAATTTTCTGTTCATGTTGCAGGGTAATTAGGAGAGCGCACCATTATCAGGACAATTCGGAGCCATATATATCGGCAAATTACTAGACACGTAAAAAGGACAATTATGTGCTTGATAAACCACGCAATTTTGAGCTCCAAAAATATGGAAATTTGAAGCTCCACAGGAATTGACCCCAGAAAATAAAGTATTAGCTCCAGAAACAGGGATATTCGGGACTCCAGAAAAAATGATGAGCTCCAGAAACAGGGGAATTAGATCCAGGAACAAGGGAATTGGGAGCTGCAGAGCGGGGAACTAGGTGTTCGAGGAATACTGGAATTAGTTAGGAAACAACCGTATTAGCACTAGATACGGGGGAATTAGTTCGAGAAAGATGAGACGTCGGAGTAACAGAAACTGTCAAATTGGGCACTGGAGTAACTGGAGAATTAGGAGCTCCAGAAACGCTGGAATTTATTCAGTACACAAATAAAACAAAGGAATTACATTTAGAAAGAGAAGAGTTTACTCAAGAAATAGGTACCATGCTATTACTGTACAAAGGAAATTAGTAGAGCGCAACATAAGCAGAATAATTCGGAGCTAAATATATTTGGGAAATGGTAGCTACGTACAAATCACAATAAGGTGCTTCATAAACAGTGCAATTTGAACATCCAGAAGGAGGGAAATTAAGATCTCTACAAACAACTGAAATAGCTCCAGAAACAGGGGATCTAGGACCTGCATAACCTGGGGTAGTCGGAGCTCCAGCAACAGTTGCATTCGGAGCTCCCATTAGCTGCGACTTACCAGCTCCAAGAACATTTAAACTAACCCTGGAACAAGGGATATAGCTCCAGAAACACGTGGAAGGGGATATCTTTAATTACAGAAATTAATTCCAGAAATTGTGGAATTAGCTCCAGAAATATTGGAGTTAATTCCACAAACTGGGGAATTAAGTGCTTCAGAAACAGCTGCATTAGGAGCTCCAGAAAGAGGGAAATTATGTCCAGAAATATCGCAATTAGTTCCAGAAAGAAAGGCAATCAGGTGCTCCAGAAGCAGAGGACTTTTCAGCTACAGTTACAAGGTGTGTCGTTCCAGGAACAGGGAAGGTGCTCCAAAAATAGAAGAATTACGAGCTCCACAGACTGGAAAATTAACAGCACATGAAACAACGCAATTAGCTCCAGCCACAGGGTAATTCCGTTTAGAAATTGCAGAGTTACCTCGAGAAAGAGGTGAGGTAGCTGTCCTTGCAGCAGGGGATTTAGGAGGTTAAATCATAAAAAGGACATTTCGGATATATATATATAAGTGGTTGTCACTTAGATAGGACAATTAGTGTTTCATACACAGTCAATTTGGAGCTCCAGAAAAAGGACAATTAGGTGCTCCACATACAACTCAGAATCTCCAGAAAGAGGGGACAAGGAATTCAAGAAACGATGGAATTATCTCCGTAAATAAAGATATTAGCTCCAGAAACAGTTGAATTAGCTACAAAAGCAGGGGCATTCCATGTAGGTGCAAGGAAATTGCGAGTCGCAGAAAGAAGGCCATTAGGAGCTCCAGGATTACGGGACTTAGAAATATAAAACACAGCAAATAGGTGCAGAACTAGGCTATTCGCCCCGTCAAGCCTGCACCACCATTCAATAAGATCATGTCTGATCATTCATCTCAGTCCCTGTTTCATGCTTTCTCTCCATACCCCTTGATTCCTTTAGCCGTAAGGGCCATATCCTCATCTCAGTCTTAAATGGTTTAGCCCTTATCCTTAGTCTGTGTCCTCTGTCTGTGGACTTCCACAACGTCGGGAGCACTTTTCTTGCATCTAAACTGTCCAATCCTGTCAGAATTATATATGTTTCTATGAGATCCCCTCACACCCTACTAAAGTCCAGTGAATATAGGCCCAGTCGATCCACTATCTCCTCATATGTCAGTCCTTCCATCCCTGGAATCAGTCTGCCCTCTCTCAATATCAAGAACGTCCTTGGTCAGATTTGCACACAAAAACTGAACAAAATATTCCAGGTGAGGCCTCACGAAGGCCCGGTACAACTGCAGTAAGAGCTCTCTACTCCTTTACTCAAATCCCCTCGATATGAAGGGCAACTTATAATTTGCCATTTTTCACTGACTGCTAAACCTTCATGCCAACTTTCAATGGCTGATTTTCCAAGAGACCCAGGTCTAGTTGCACCTCTTGTTTTCCTAATCTACCGCCATTGAGATAATATTCTGCCTTCTTATTTACTTGAACAGTGCAATTGAACAAAGGTATGCTAATGAGACTGGAGAATGATGAATACTGCTGCACACTTTTCAGAAGTCATCGATCTATTTTGATTGCTGTTTGCAATTTGGGGTTGAAAAGAACAGCCACTGATCATTGCAGAAGCATTTATCATGCGACAAAATATTAAAAGTATGGTCTCGAAACTTATCTCGGTCAGTGGTGCAAAATGGGCAGCATCGAATTCGTCGCTCGATGTGTATTGTTAGCGCAGAAACAAGGGAGTTAGCGCCAGAAATATGGGAATAACGTCGCGAAACTGTGGAATTTGCTCCTGAAAGACGAAAAGTATGAGTTTTAGAAAGTTCACAGCTTGGGGAGAAGGGTAGGAGAAATTAACGGGGCGGCTTGTAGAAGAGCTTGGGGGGTTAGTAATGCTTGCAGGGATTGGAAAGATGGGGGAGAGAGCTTGGTGTGTACAGACATTGGGGGAGATCTTAGGGCGCAGAAGTGCTTGCGAATATAGAAGAGGTTGTGGGAAGTAGGAGAGCTTGGTGAGTAGAAGAGCTTGGGGGTAGAAGAGAAGTGTGGAGTGGGGTAGAAGTGTGTTGGTTGTAGTAGAGCTTGTGTGCGGGTAGAGGAGAGCCTTGGTGCGTGGAAGATAGCTTGAGGGCGGTTAGAAGTGTGCTTGGAGGGGATAGAATGGGGCTTGTGGGGGAAAATGAGCTTGGGGGAGTGAGCTTGTGAGGAATGGCGCTTGGTGGTGGTAAAATAGCTTGTGGGGGGTTGAGAGCTTGGGGGCAGGGAGCTTGCGTGGCGGGGAGGAGAGCTTGGGGGCAGAGAGCTTCGCTGGATAGTTGGGCTTGGAGGTGTTTGAGATATTGGGGGTTGGCAGGAGAGTTTGGGGAGTTAGGAGAGATTGGGGTTGCAGCAGAGCTTGTGGCATAAGAGTGCTTTAGGGAGTAGGAGCTTGGTGGGTAGAAGAGCTTGGAAGTGGTAGCGGAGCGTTGCGGGGCGGGGGTAGAAGATAGGATGTATGGGCATTACGTAGCTTGGAAGGGTAGAAGGGTTGGGGGTAGTTAGAAGAGCATTTGTCGCGGGGAAGAGAGAGCTCATGGTGTGGGAGTAGAGCGAGAGAGCTTCTGGTGGAGCAAGCTTGTTGGGAAGGGGAGAGTGTGAGCTTGGCGGGGGCATGGGAGAAAGTGCTTGGGTTGAGGGAGAATAGAGAGGGCTTGGATGGCGGGAAGAGAGATAGCTTTGGTGGGTGGGAAAGAAAGAGATGGAGCGGGGAAAAGAGTATGCTTAAGCCGGGGGGGAGGTGAGAGAGAGATTGAATTGTGTAGGAGGAGTGAGCGCTGCACTGTCGCAGAGGCAGAACGGAAAGAGCGCCACAATGTCGGAGGGACAGTACTGAGGGAGCGCCACACTGTCAGAGTGGCAGTACTGAGGAGGGCCGCACTGTAGGAGGGGCATTTTTTTTTATTTTTAATTTTTTTTGAAATTCGTAGCCAATCGTTCCAATTCTTTGTCAAATCACAAACGCCAGAGGTCACCTTGGGCCCATTCAAGGATCACTCTGCGCCAATGCTCTTAGCCAAAAGGCCGAGAGCCACTGCACCGTTCCTGGATGTACTGCAATACCAGGTTCGTGCCATGGAGATGGATGGGTCAGGTCCCCCACACACCTCCGTGGAGGTGGATGGGTCAAGCCACCCCACCCACTGTAGGAGGGGCATTACTGAGGGATTGCTGCACTGTCGCAGAGGCAGAACGGAAAGAGCGCCAGACTGTCGGAGGGGCAGTACTGAGGGAGCGCCACACTGTCAGAGTGGCAGTACTGAGGAGGGCCGCACTGTATGAGGGGCAGTATTGAGGGAGTGCAGCTCTGTTGGAGGAGCAGTGCTGAGAGAGCGCCACACTGTTGAAGGGGCAGTACTGAGAGATGGCAACACTGTCGGAGGGGCAGTACTGAGTGAGCGCCGCACTGGTGGAGGGGCAGTATTGAGGAATGCTGCACTGTCGGAGGGGGAGTACTGAGGGAGCGTCATGCTGTCGGAGAGGCTGCACGGAGGGAGCACCGCACTTTCGGAGGATCAGTACACATTGAGCGCTGTACTGTCAGAGGGGCAGTGCTGAGGGAGCGCCGCTCTGTCGGAGGGGCAATATTCAGGGTGAGCCGCACTGTCAGACGGGCAGTACTGAGGGAGCGCCGCATTGTCGGAGGGGCAGGACTGAGGCAGCGCCGCACCGTTGGAGGGTCAGTACAGAGGGAGCGCCGCACTGTCGGATGGTCAATATTGAGGGAGCACCGCACTGTCGGAGGGGCAGTGCTGAGGGAGCGACGCACTGTCAGAGGGGCAGTACTGAGGGAGCGCCGCACTGTTGGAGGGGCAGTTGTGAGGGAGCGCCGCACTGTCGGAGGGGCAGTACTAATGGAGAGCGCACTGCTGGAGCGGCACGACTGAGGTAGCACCGCACTGTCGGAGGGGCAGTACTGAGGGAGCTCCGCACTGTTGGAGAGGCAGCACTGAGGGAGCACGGCACTGTCGGAGAGGCAGGACTGAGGAATCGCCGGACTGTCGGCGGGGAAGTACTGAGGGAGCTTCGCATTGTTGGAGGGTAAGTACTCAGTGAGCGCCGCTCCGTCCGATGGTCTACTGAGGGAGCGCCCGAAACATGGTAATTAACAGAGAAATTAGCCCCAGAATGAGGGAATTGGCTCCAGAAATAGGGGGAATAGTATCTCCTTAAATATATGAATAAATTCCAAAAACAGGAAAATTAGTTGCATAAATACTGGAATTTATTCCACAAACCAGTGAATTATATGCTTCAGAAACGCCCGATTTAGGAGCACAGAAAGAGTCGAATTATGGCCTAAAATACGGTGATTATCTCCAGAAATTGGAGAATCGAGTGCTCCAGAAACAGAGGGAATTTCGGCTATAGAAAAAGGGGAATCATGAGATCCATAAACAAGAGAATTGTGGATCCAAAACCAAAGTAATTCGGAGCAAAATAAACAGAATATTTACGAGATCCAGGGAGAGTGGAATTATGGGACCACCACATCTACATGGAACGTAGCTCCAGGAACAGGGAAATTGGGGCAAAGCTCCATAAAAAGCTGTCTTAGATTTTCCTTTAGCAGAGGAATTAGGAGAGTGCACCTTATACAAGACAATCCGGTGCTATATATATATCAGGGAAATAGTAGCCACATAAATTAGGCGTTCCACAAACAGTGCTATTTGTAGCTCCAGAAATTGTGCAATGATGGGCTCCACAAACAAGGAAAAGTTGGAACTCTCGAAATTCGGATATGAGGAACTCCTGAAACATTGACGATAGCAGTTCCAGGAATAGAAGGATCAGCCCCTGAACAAGATAATTAGTTACAGAAACACTGGAATCCATCCACAAATCGGGTAATTAGGAGGTTAATAAACACAGGTATTAGCAGCACCCGAAACAGGGTAATTGTCCCTAGAATTATGGGAATTTGCTCGATCAAGGGGCAGAATCAAGTGTTCCACAAACAGTAGACGGTTGCAGCAAAGAAACAGGGTGTTTATCTTCAGCAGCATGAGATTACGATATCCAGTAACAAGGCAATTATGGTTCCATAAAGAATGTAATTTGAAGCAAAAGATACAGGAGTTTTAAGAGATACAAGTGCAGGGAATTTGGGAGAGGGCTCCATCAACATGGAACACAGGTTAGGGCACAATAAAGTGGGAAATGTGGAGACATCTCCGGAAAAAGGCAAAATAGCAGTTCCTATAGCAGGGGTAATTGGAGAATGCACCATTAACAGGACAATTCGGATTTATAGGGGAACTCGTAGCTGCAAGAAAAGGATGATGATGTGCTCCATGAACTGCGAAATATGGAGCTCCATTATCAGCGACATTAGGAACACCACAAACAAATAAACCATTTTCAGAACCAGAGGGACTAGGACTCCAGAAACTGGGGAATAAGCACCAGAAACAGAAGTATTAGCTACTGAAACAGTTGAGTTAGCAAAAGAAACATGTGAGTTACCTCCAGAAACAGAGGAATTAGGATGTCCTCAAACTGCGATATCAGGAGCTCCAGAAAAATATGAATTACCTCCACAACCAGGGTGTTAGATTCAGAATCAGGGGAATTGGCAGCTGCAGATCGCAGAGCTCCAGTAACACGGCAATTGGATCGGAAATAAGGGCATTAGCTTCAGAAACAGGGGAATTAATTGCAGAAAAATTCCTGGAACTGGGGAAATATAAGCTCCAGAAACAAGGGAAGTGTGGTCCCATAAACAAAGTAAGTTGGAAAAAAAGATACAGGAGTTTTTGGAGATCCAGATACAGGGAAATTAGCAGAGTGCTCCATAAAAATGGAACTTCGGAGCAGGCTCCAGAAAGTAGGACATTTGGAGCCAACTCTAGAAGCAGGTGTATTCGCTGTTCCTGTATCAGGGAGTTTGGAGAGTGCACTATAAATAGGAAAATTCGGAGCTATATATATAGAGGAACTAGTAAGCACGTCCGAAAACAATTACGTGCTCCAAAAACAGCGCAATTTGGGGTTCCAGATCGTTTTTTTTTGGGAGCATCACAAGCAACTGAAACATCTCCTGCAATAATGGAACTAGTGCCTGCAGAATCGAGGGATTTAGCTCAAGAGGCAGAAGTATTAGCCCCTGAAACAGGTGAAATAGCTACAGAAACAGGGGCGTTCCCTGCAGAAACTGAGGAATTCGAAGCTTCACAAACTGGGATATTTGGATCTGCAGAAAAAAGAAGAATTAGCTCCGGAAACATGGGAATTAGCACCAGGAACACCGGAAGTAGCTCATAAACAAGGAAATTAACTCCATAAACAGGAGTTCAACTTCAGAAACAGTGCAATCATGTTCCGAATCAGGGGAATTATCTCCAAAAACAGGGGAACTCCAAGATCCAGAAACATGGGAAGTATGGTTCCATCAACAAATTCATTTGGAGCAAAAGTAACAGGAGATTTCGGAGATCCCGATAGAGGGTAATTAGGAGAGGGCAGTGTCGTCGTAGAGCTTTGGTACAGGCTCTAGAAACTGGGAAATTTGGAACCAGCTCCAGAAACAAGTGAATTAGCTGATCCTGTCGAATGGGAATTAGGAGAGCGCACCACAAACAATACAATTTGGAGCTATTTACATCGGAGAACTAGTGGCCACATGAACAGGGCAATTAGCTGCAATATTAACAGGGCAATTTCGAGCCCCAATAAACAGAAGAATTAGGAGCTGCAGGAACAGGAGAACTAGGAACTACAGAGATTGGGGAATTAGTTCCAGAAACAGAGGTTCTGGAGAAACATTAGCTCCAGAAACATTAGCTCGAGAAACAGCTGCATTAGCTACCGAAACAGGGGAGCCGCAGAAAGAAGGGAATTAGCTCAAAAATAGAGCCATTGACTGGAGAAACAGTGGAATTAGCTCTAGAATGATGAAAATAAGTGTTACAGTGTTGTACGCATTAGGCACCTGCTTAATATATCAAAATACTCGGCATTCGGAACCTGCTGAATATATATAAACTCTTATAGCTTTAAAGTGGCCACATATAAAATGGCTGCCCAAGCATGATGGGAACTCAGTTAGTCAAGTAATGAACTGGGGCTGACCGAGCAATGACCGAGTAATGGCAATGTGCGGCCCACTGCCAGGAATTCCTGAGCTCCTCCACTTGAGACAAGATAACTATAAGGAACCATTATAGTACCTGGTGTGGAATGTCCTTGATTAAGGACTTCATACAGCAGAGCGCAAGGAACAGAGATAAGGGGGGATCCACCTCACATAACGAGATCATTAATCAGCCCAAGATGACAAAACCCGTACATACCTACCGCCCCAAGCTCTCCCACCTCCCCAAGCTCTCCCACCTCCCAAAGCTCTCCTAACCCCCAAAGATCTCCTACCCCAAAAGCTCTCCTACCCACCAATTTCTCCTCCCCCGAATCTCTCCTACGCCCCCCGACCTATTGTACACCCCCAAGCTCACCTAACGCCCCAAGCACTCCTTCTGCCCCATGTTCTCGAGTCCACCCAAGTTCTCCTACACCCCAAGCTCTCATAACCCCCCAATCTCTCCTGCGCTCCAAAGCTCTCCAAATCTCCCCCACCCGCCAAGCTCGCCTACACCCCAATAGCTCTCCTACACCCCCAAGATCTCCTACCCGCCCAATCGCTCCTACCCCTTCAAGCTCAACTACTTCCCGTAAGCTTTCCTACCCCACCCCAAGCACTTCTACCCCACAAGCTCTCCTACCACCCCAATTTCTCCTATCACCACAATCTCTCCTACACCCCAATCTCTCCTACCCCGCCAAGCTCTCCTAAAACCCCAGCTCCCCTCCACCCTCCCAAGCTCTCCTACCCACCCAAGCACTCCTACCCACAAAGCACAACTACCGACCAATCTCTTCTAGCCAGCCACCAAGCTCTCCTACCCCGCAATCTCTACTTCCTCCCACAAGCTCTTCTCCCCAACAAGCTCGCCTATCACAACAAGCACTCCTACTGCCCAAGCTCTCCTACCCCCAAGCTCTCCCTACCCGCAAGCTCTTCTACACCCCCAAACTCTTCTATCCCCTTAAGCTCACCTGCCCCACAAACACCCCACACCCCCAAAATCAACTAACAACCAAGCTCTCCGACAACCCCAAGCTGTCCTAACCCCAAGCTCTCCTACCTCCCAAGCACTCTTAACATCCCCAAGCTCTCCTACACACCCACCACCAATCTCTGCTACGCCCCCTAAGCTCTTCTAACCCCTCCATCTATCCCACCCCAAATCTCTCCCACTCCACAATTCTCGCCTTCACCCCTCAAGATCTATTACCCCCACAAACTCTCCTTGCCCCCTGGAGCCCCCATAGCCCCCAGCTCTCCAACCTCCACAGCTCCCTTACACACCCCCAAGTCATCCTACCAACAAGAGAACTCCAACCCGCCAAGCTCTCGTACAACTCAAACTCTCCTACCCTCCCAGCTCTCATACCCCCCCGCCGCGAGCTCTCCTCCCCCGCTCCGTCTCTCCTATCTCCTCCGATCTCTCCTACACCTCAGGCTCACCTACCCACAAGCTCTCATACACTCCCAAGTTCTCCTACCCCACCACCTCTCTTACCTCACGTGCTCTCCTACCCGCTAAGCTCTCCTAATAGCAGCCCCGAAATTTCTCCTACCCCACCAAGCTATTCTACGCCCCAAGCTCTCCTATCGCACAAGCTCTCCGACCAGGCCAAGATCTCCAACCCCTCCAATCTCTCCTACACTGCCAAGCTCTCCAATCTGCCCTGCTCTCCGACCCCCAAGCACTCCTACACCCCAAGCTCTCCTAGCCCCCAAGCCCTCCACAACCAAGCTCTCATACAACTCAAGCTCTCCTACCCCCCAAGACATACGACCCCCCAATCACTCCTACCACCCCAATCTCTACCACCCCTAAATATCTCCTACTACACCGAGCTATTCCACGCCCCCAAGCTCATGTATCGCACAAGCATCCTACCCCGCCAAGCTCTGCTACCCCTCCAATCTCTCCAACCCTGCCAAGCTCTCGTATCCCCCAGCTCTGCTACCCTGGCAAGTTCTCCAATCCACACAAGTTCTCCTATCCCCAAAACCTCTCCTATAAGCAAGCTCTTCTACCTCTGCTAACTCTCCTACCCGCCAAGCTATCCTACCCCGTCCCTCAGCTCTCCTACTGCCCCCCGCACCTCTGCTACCCGCACACGCTCTCCGACGCCACATGCACTCCTTCTCCCCCTAGCTCTCCTAACAACCCAAGCTCTCCAGCCCTCCCAAGTCCACCAAGCCCGCAAGCTCTCCTCCCACCCAATCTCTCCTAACCCCCATGCCCTGATACTGCTCCACCTCTCATAACCCCCCAAGATCTCCAAACCATCTAAATTCTCCTAACCCCACAAGCTCTCATATCCCACAAGTTCTCCTACCCCGCTAAGCACTCCTATCCCCCAAAATATCCTCCCACCCCCAAGCACCCCTATCCCCCAAGCTTTCCACCGTCACAATCTCTCCTACCCACCAAGCTCGCCTGCCCCACAAGGTTTCTTGCATTCCAAGCTCTCCTATCGGGCCAAGTTCTCCGACCCCACAAGCTCTCCAACACGCTAAGATGTCCGTCGCCACAAGGACTCCTACACCCCAAGCTCTTCTAACACCCCAAGCTCTCCTCACCCACAAGGCCTCCTACCCACTCAAGCTTTCCTACCCCCAATCTCTCCTCCCCGCCAATGGTCCCCGAACCCCCCAAGCTCTCCTACCAGCCCCCTTTGCCAAGCTTTCCTGCGCGCTACCACCTCAATCTCACCTATCCCTAAAATCTCTCCTACCCAACCCAATCTCTCCTCACACCCCAATCACTATTACCCCCCCAATCCCTCCTCCCACCCAAACGATTCTACGTCCCCATGGTCGCCTAGCCCACAAGCTCTCCTACGTCGCCAAGCATTCCTACCCCGCAAGCGCTCTTACACCCGCATTCCCAAGCTCTCCTAGCCCCAAAGCTCTCCGGCACACCAAGCTCTCAGGCACACCAAGGTCTCCGACATCCCAAATTTCCCTATCCCCCAGCATTCCTACCCCGCCAGCTCTCCGACCGCCCTAGCATTCTTACCTCCCCTGCTCTGCTACCCCGACAAAGCTCTCCTAAAGCCGCCAACCTCTCCTACCCACCAAAGATATCGTTCCAACCCAATTTCTCCTACTCGCCCAAAGTTCTCCTACAACCCTCCACAAGTTCTCCTGCACCGCAATGGTCTCCAACAGAACCAAGCTCTGTTATGCCCCAAGCACTCCTACCCCACCAAGCTATCCTACCCGTCAAGCTCTCCGACGCGCCCAGCTCTCCTACCTGCCCAAGCTCCACGACACCCCCAGGCTCTCCTATCCTCCAATCTCTCCTATTCGCAAGCTCTCCTACCCCGCAAGCTCTCCAAACCCTCAAGCTCTCCGACTCCCCCAAACTCCCTTACCAGCTCATTCTCTCCTAAACCCCATACCTCTCCTACCCCCTCTAGTTCTCCTAATCCCCAATGATCTCCTACCCCCAGACTCTCCTACCTCCCAAACTCTCCGACCACCAAGCTCTCTTTCACCCAAGCTCTCCTACCCCCTAGCCCCCATGCTCATCGACACCCCCAAGCTCTCCTCCACCCCGAAGCCCAACTACACCCCCCAGCTTTCCTACACGCTCAAGCTCTCCTACACCCCCCAAGCTCTCCTACGCCCGAAAACTCTCCAACACCACAAGCTCTCCTCCGAGCCCCAAGCTCCCCGACGCTACCAAGCTCTCCTACAACCCCGAGGCTCACCTACCCACTCCCAAGTTCTCCTACAACCCGAAGCTCACCTACCTCCTCCCAAGTTCTCCGAACCCCCCAAGCTCCACTACATTCCCAAGCTCTCCTACCCCGCCCAAGTTCTCCTAACCCGCCAAATCTGCGACCCCCCCACCAAGCTCGCTACCCCTCCAAGCTCTCCTAACCCACCAAGCTTTCCTGCAACCCAAGCTCTCCTACCACCAAAGATCTACTACCACCCCAAGCTTTGCTACAAACCAAGCCCTCCAACCGCCCAAGCTCTCCTACCCACACAAGCTCTCCTACCCGCCACGCTCTCCTACCACGCGAAACTCTCGTACCCACCCCTCAAGCTTTCCTACCCTCCCAAGCTCTCATAGTATGTAAGCTCTCCTACCCATCCAAGCTCTCCAACCCCCCACGCTGTCCCAACCCCTCCAGCACTCCTTTCCCTGCAAGCTCTCGTACCCACGCTATATCTCCTACCTCCCCAATCTCTCCTACCCCATAAGCTCCCGTACTACAGCAAGCTCTCCTACCGCTGCCAAAACACTCCTGCTCCCATATTCAAACTCATCTTTCCCCGCAAGATCTCGAAACCCCCAAGCTCTCCTACACACTCAATTCCCCAACCCAGCCCCAAGCTTTCCTGCACCCTCAAGCACTCCTATCCCCCAAGATCTCCTATCACCCCAAGCTCTCCAACCCCCCATTCTCTCCTACACTCAAGCTATCCTACTCCACAAGCTCTCCTATCCCACCAGATCTCCTACTCCACCAAGCTCTCCTACGCCGCCAATTCTGCTACCTCTCCAAGCTCTCTTACAGACCTAAGCTCTATTACACCCTCCCAAGCTGTCCTACCCTCCTTTGCGCTTCTATCCCCCCAAACTCTCCGACTCGTCACAAGCACTCCTACGCCCCAAGTCTCATACCCCCTAGGCTTTCTTACCCTTCCAAGCACTGCTACCCCCACAAGCTCTCCTATCCGCAGCCTCTCCTACCCACCAAGCTCTGCTACCCCTCTAAACTGTCCTAAACTCCCAAGCTCTCCTACTCCCCAAGCCCTCCTCCACACAAGCTCTCCTGCCCCCAATGCTCTCCTACCCCACCAAATCTGTCCTACACCCCGAAGCTCTCCAAGCTCCCAAAACTCTCCTACACCCCAAGATATCCAAGCCTCCCAAGCTCCGCTACCCAACGCTCTCCTAAACCCCAATCTCTCGTTTCTCCCCAAGCTCTCCAACCTCACAATCTCTCCTACCCCCAAGTTCTCATAATCCCAAACCTCTACTAACCCCCATGCTATCCAACCCCCAAAGCAATCTTACCCATTAAGCATTCTGAATCCCCAACGCCTCCTATCCCACAAGTTCACCATCCCAGAAACTCTCCTTCCGCTCCAAGCTCTCCTACATTAAAAGCCCTTCTACACCCCAAACTTTTCAAACCCCGAACTTTTATGAATGGCGCAAACACTTTGCCCCCCAAGGTCTCTCATCACAGAAGTTCTCTTTCTCCACACAAGCTCCCGTAACCAACAAGCTCTCCTTCCTCTGCACGCACTTCTACTTCCATAGCTCTCCTACCATCCGTCAAGTTCTCCTGCCTCCCATTCTCTCTTATGCCCCCAAGCTCCCCTAACCGCCCAAGCTCTCCAAGCCCCCAAGCTCCCCTGCGCCTCCAAGTTCTCCTAACGGCGCAAGCTCTACTAGCAACCCCCAAGCTCTCCTACCCCCGCAAGTTCTCCTATACCCCCGAGCTAGCCTAACACCCCAAGCTCAGCTAAACGCCCAAGCTTTCCTATCCCACCCACACTCTCTTACGCACCCAATATCTCCTATCCAACAAGCTCTCCTAAACCCCCAAGCTCTCCTACCCACCAAGCTGTGAAGCACATAATTATCCTTCATATGTGTCTTGTAGTTTGCCGATATATATGGCTCCGAATTGTCCTGTTGATGGTGCACTCGCCTAAATACCCTGCAACATGAACAGAACATTCAGCTTTTCTGGAGATAACTTTGCACTTTCTAAACATAATTCCCCTGTTTCTGGAACTAATTGCTCTGTACTGTGATTATTCCTGTGTTAATGGAGCTCGCTTCCCCTATTTCTGTAGCTCCCCATTACCCTGTTTCTGGAGCGTATTCCACTGTTTCTGGAGCTGCTAATTTACCAATTTCTAAAACACCTACTTTTCCTCTTTCGAGACAAAATTCCATAGTTTCTAGACCAAATTCCCGATTCTGTCGCTAAATCCCTTATTTCTGTGATAACAATGCTCATCGAGAGGCGAATCCGATGCTGCCCATTTTGCACCACTGTGCGAGATAATTATCCAGGCCATACCTTATAATATATTGTCGCATTAAAATGCTTCCTGTCATGATTAGTAGCTATTCTTTTCACCGCTAAATTGCAAACAGCAGTCAAAAAAGATAGATGACTCCTGAAAAGGGTGTAGTATTCATTATTCTCCAATCACTTTAGCATACCTTAGATCTAATGCGCTGTTCCAGTGAACACGAAGGCAGAATATTTTCTGAATGGCGGCAGATTAAGAAAAGGAGAGGTGCAACGTGACCTGGGTGTTATGGTACATCAGTCGTTGAAATTTGGCGTGCTGGTACAGCTGGCGGTGAAAAAGGCAAATGGTATGTTGGCATTCATAGCGAGGATATATGAGTATAGGAGCAGGGAGGAATTACTGCATTTGAACGGGACTTTGGTGAGGCCTCACCTGGAATACTGTGTTCAATTGTTGTCTCCTAAACTGAGGTAGTACGTTCTTGCTATTGAGGGAGTGCAGCGAAGGTTCACCAGACTGATTACCGGGATGGCAGGACTGACATATGAGGAGAGACTGGATCGACTGGGCCTGTAAATTCACTGGAGTTTCGAAGGATGAGAGTGGATCTCATAGAAAAATATAATATTCTGACGGGACTGGATTATTTTGATCCAGGAAGAATGTTCCCGATGTTGAGGAAGTCCAGAACCAGTGGACACAGTCTAAGGATAAGGGGTAAGCCATTTACGATTGAGATGAGGAGAAACTTCTTCACTCAGAGAGTTGTTAAGCTGTGGAACCCAATTTCGGAGATAGTTGTTCAGGCTGGTTTCTTAGATGTATTCAAGAGGGACTTGGATATTGCCCTTACGGCTAAAGAGATCAAGGGGTATGGAGAGAAAGCAGGAAAGTGGTGCTGAGATGAATGTTTAACCATGATCTTCTTGAACAGTGGTGCAGGCTAGAAGGGCCGAATGGCCTCCTCCTGCAAATATTTTCTATGTTTCTATGTTTCTAATTCCCATGTTATTGGAGTTCCTCTTTCTGCGACTCCTAATTTCCCTATACCTACATGGAATGTCCCTGTTTCTCTAGTTTCTCGAGGTAATTCGACTGTTTCTGTAGCTAATTCCTTTATTTACATAGAACATTCCATAGTTTATTGAAGTCCACGTTCCCCACTTTCTGGACATTATGTTTGTTTGTGGAGCTCCTGTTCGTCTGTTTTTGGAGCTCCAAATTGCACTGTTGATGAAGCAGCTGATTGTTATATTTTCGTGTCGACTAGTTATATATATATAACTATCGGAGATGTGCTGTTTATGGTGCGCACTACTAACTCCAATGCTGCAGGAACCGTTAAGTTACCTCTTTCTGGATTAAACTCGCTCATACCTTTGTTGTCGCATAAAATACAATAGTTTCTTGAAGTCCTAGTTCCCCACTTAATATTTAAGCGTCTACTAGTTTTATATATATATATACATATATATTCGAAATGTCCTGCGTATGGTACTCTCTTTTAAGACACCTGCTACGGCAAAAGCTAGTTTCCTGTTTCTTGATCAAAGTCTTCTCTTTCTAAATTTAATTCCTTTGTTTCTGGAGCTACATCCGCTGTACTGAAAATATTCCCGTTTCTGGAGCTCCTAATTCGCCAGCTTCAGCAGTGTCCAATTCCGCAGTTTCAGTAATTCCTAATTGTCATGCTTCTAGACCTAATTACCATGTTTCTGGTACTATTAATATTGCTTCTGAAATAATTTTAGTATTCCTGGAACTCCTACTTCCCCTCTCAGCAATTCCTAATATCACTGTTCCTGCAGCTAACTCCCCTAATTCTGGAGCTCAGGTTTTTTCTGGAGTTCCTAATATCCCAGGTTGTGGATCTCCGAATGCATCTGTTTCTGGGGGTAACTATCCTGCATCTGTAGCTAATTCAACGGCTTCTGGAACTAATACCTTTTTTTCTAACATTACTAACCCCAACGTCTGCTTCACCTTCATCCTTCGTGTAAGCATAGGACATTCATGAACCTACATTCATGCATGGTGATCGATTGCTCTGAATATAACGGACGAATGAAGGGCAGACCTGGGGCTGTATGAGGAACACCTCTCAGCACCCATAACCTATCTCCCAGACGACATACATTAGATAAAGGATTCCCTGAAGGAGAACATACAAATTTACCACATCCTAAAGCATCATCTCTCGTGTGCTGTTAGCTCCACAATTGTTATTGTGCTTAGCCTGGCATGTAAAGACAGGTGCAGCTTAGTCTAACTGTAGGAATAAAAGCAAGGTTAAAGCTATAGTAAAGAAGCAGAGTAACCTACTGAGACAGAGGGAGCAATATAGCTACATGTGCACTAGGCTCATTCGCACAACTGTTTAATTTAGAAGGGCTGGTTACGTTGAGGTGGGTAGTCAAGGACCAAAAAGGGGAATTGAAGTAGTATGATGCCTCCGTTGTATCTGATTCAATGATAGAGTTTTCAAGTTGCCGATAGCAACATACATCATCAATTCCATATTTAGACTCATATGGTTCAGACGAGTGTTGCATTACACGAAGCCTCGCTCGCAGCTGCTTCGAATTAAGGATGGAAGCCTCATGCTCAAGAATTAAAGTCCCCAAACAGTCCAAAGTGTATCATATGAGCCAACTGGATCATATTTCTGTGTCGGACTGAAAAAGGCCATGTAAAAGGTCAATGGCTGTAATGTACATTACATAACTATTTGCTGCAATGTATAACTGTCCCAGACCAAGAGTTTATCGAAAAGAACGGGGCGGAGAGCTCAGTGAAGGGATAATTATCAACGACCCGATTTTCCCTTGCAAGTGAATAATCGATTCTTTGCCATTCAACAGTCATCGAGTGGTGTATTAATTTGTTACACTATATTATAGTCAAAATAGCTACAGAATCAGGGGAGTTACCTGAAGAAACAGAAGAATTCGGGGCTCCACAAACTAGGATATTCGTAACTCCACACAAAAAGATGAATTAGCTCTGAAAACCCGTGAATTGCTGCAGGAACACGCGAATTATCTTCATAATCAGGAGAATTAGCTCTAAAAACGTGGAAATTCTGAGATACAGAAACAAGGAAAGTATGGTTCAATAATCAAAGTAAGTTGAAGCAAATAAAGTGGAGATTTAGGTGATACAGATATGAAACAGGGGAATTAGGAGAGGGCAGCATGAACATGGAAATTAGGAGAGGGCTCGACCAACTGGGAAATTTGGAGACAGTTTCAGAAACTAGGGGAATTTTTCGCAGAAACAAAGTTTTAGCTCCAAACAGTTCAATTACCTACAGTTCCAGGAGAGTTACATCTAGAAACAGGATTTAGCAGCTTCACAAACTGGGATATTCGGACCTCCAGAAAAAAGATAAAGTCGGAGCTTCAGGAACCCGGGAATTAGCGTAAAACAAGGGACTTAGCTCCATAAACAGAGGAATTGGGTCCAGAAAGTGGATAATTAGGAGTTACAAGAAGTGGTGCATTAGAAGCTCCAGAAGCAGTGGGATTAGCTCGAGGAACAGAAGAATTGTACGCTGCTGAAACTGGGTAATTCGGAGCTCAGGAACACAGGACTTCGCTCATTACAGCGGAATTATATACTGAAACATGGGAATTGGGTTTAGATAGAAGGGGGTTCCTGTAATAAATTGGAAAATTAGCTGTTCCTGTTGCAGGAGAATTAGCACAGAGCGCCAGAAGCAGAACCCTTCGCAGCTATATATATCGGGTGAATGTTAGCCGCATGAAAAAAGAATTAGACGCTTCGTAAACTGTGCATTTCAGCTTCAGAAACCGGGGAATTAGGATCTCCACAACAGGACCAATATCTACATAACCTGCGGTATTAGAAGCTACAGCAACAGGGGCATTAGGAACTTCCTTAAGATGAGAATTTACAGTTCCAGGAACAGAAAAATAAGCCACAGAACAAGGGAATTAGCTCCAGAATAGACTGAATATTACCTCCTTAAATATATGAATTAATTCCAGAAAGAGGAAAATTTGCTCGATAAACACTGGTATTTACTGCACAAACCAAGGAATTATGCGTTTCAGAAACCCCGGAAATAGGAGCTACAGCAAGAGGGGAATTATGTCCTGAAATATGGTAATTACCTCCGGAAAGAGAGAGAATCGGGTGCTCCAGAATCAGAGGACATATCGACTATAGAAATAGGGGAATCATGAGATCCAGAAGCAACAGATGTTTAGTTCCATTAACAATGTAATTTGGAGCAAACTAAACAGGAGATTTATTAGATCCAGATAGAATGGAATTAGGAGAGCGCGCTATTACATGGAACATAGAAGACAGCTCCAGGAACTGGGAAATTGGGTTCAGCTTTATAAAAAGGCGAGTTGGGTTTTCCTTTCTCAGGAGCATTAGGAGAGTACACCATAAATAGACAATTCGGTACTATATATATCGGGCAAATAGTAGCCACATAAAAAAGGATAATTAAGTACTCCATAAACATTGCAATTTGGAGTTCCTGAAATTGCGCAATGAGGAGTTCCACAAACAAGTGATTAGCTCCAGAAACAGGGATAATTGGAACTCTCGCAACTGGAATATTAGGAACTCCAGAAACATTGAAGATACCAGCTCCAGAAATAGAAGGTGAATCCCCAAAACAGGTAATTCGTTACAGAAACACTGGAATTAACTCAGCAAATTGGGGAAATAGGAGTTCCATAAACACAGGTATTAGGAGCTCTCGAAGCAGGGTAATTGCCTGCAGAAATATTGGAATTAGATCCACCAAGGGGCAGATCGAGAGTTCCAGAAACAGAAGACATCGCAGCTACAGATTCAGGTTGTTTAGCTTCAGAAACTGAGATTACGAGATCCAGAAACAAGGCAAGTATGGTTCAATAAAGAATGCAATTTGAAGCAAATGATGAAGGAGATTTAGGAAATCCGGATACAGGGAAATACGGAGATTGCAGCTTCAAACTGGAACATCGGAGAGGGAACAAGAAAGTGGGAAATTTGGAGACAGATCTGGAAAAAGGCGAATTAGCTGTTCATAAAGCAGGGGAAATAGGAGAGCGCACCATTAACAGAACAATTCTGAGCTATAGGGGAATCATAGACTCAAGAAAAGGACAATGGTGTGCTCCATAAACTGCGCAATTTGGAGCTCCAGCGACGGGGATATTAGTAACTCCGCAAACAATTGAAATATTTCCCGAAACAGGTGCACTAGGACTTCGAGAAACTGGGGAATCATCACCAGAAACTGAGGTATTACCTACTTAAACAATTGAATTAGCCACCGAAACAGTGGAGTTGCATCCAGAAACAGAGGATTTAGAATCTCCTCAAACGGGGATATTAGGAGCTCCAGTAAAATATGAATTGCCTCCACAATTAGGGGTGTTAGATCGATAAACAGGGGACATGAGAGTTGCAGATCGAGGAGCTCCAGGAACACGGAAATTAACACAGAAATAAGGCCATTATCTTCAGAAACAGGGTAATTAAATCCATAAAATTTGGAAATATATTCTGAAACTGGTGAAATATAAAGTCCAGAAACAAGGGAAGTATGGTTCATTAACAAAATAAGTTGGAGCAAAAGATACAGGCGCTTTAGGAGATCCAGATGCATGGGAATTAGGAGAGGACTCCATCAACATAGAACATAGGAGCAAGCTCCATAAACTGGGAAATGGTCTGTGGAATAGACAGGAACTTGGGTTGCCATGGTGCAGAAAATTGGGCTGGAATGGGGGACGAACTTGCGCTGGTGGATGGGACATGAACCATGTAAAAACGACAATTACATGCTCCATTAAGAGCGCAATATTAACTGCAGAAACGGGGGAATTGCGATCTTCAGAATCAGCTGATATATCTCCAGTAATAGGAGAACTAGTACCTCCATAATCTAGGGATTCAGCTCAAGAAGCAGAATTATTAGTTCCAGAAGCCGTTGAAATAGCTGCAGAAACAGGGGTTTTCTCTCCAGAAACTGAGGAATTCAGATTTTCAGAAAAAACTAAATCATGTCTGGAAACATGGCAATTAGCACCAGGAAGACGGGAATTAGCTCATAGGCAAGGAAATTATCTCCTGAAACAGGGGACTCAACACCCGAAGCAGGGCAATCATCTCCAGAATCAGGGGAATTAGCTCCAAAAACCGGGGAATTATACGATCCAGAAACGAGGGAAGTATGTTTCCATAAACAAATTTATTTGGAGCTAAGGAAATAGGAGATTTAGGTGATCCAGATTGAGGGTAATTAGCAGAGGGCAGCATCAACGTGGGCCTCTGGAGCAGGCTCCAGAATCTGCGCAATGTGGAGCCAGCTCCAGAAACATGTAAATTAGCTGATGATGTAGTTGGGGAATTCGGAGAGCGCACCATAAATAATACACTTTGGTTCGAGATATATATATTAGAGAATGAATGGCCACTAAAATGGGCAATTCGGTGTAAAATAAACAGGGCAATTTAGAGACTCAGAATCAGAGGAATTAGGAACTGCAGATACAGGAGAACTAGGACCTCCAGATATTGGGGAATTAGCTCGAGAAACATAGGCATTAGCTTGAGAAACTATTGAATTAGCGAGCGAAACTGAGGAGTTACCTCCGGAAACAGGGATTAGAAGCTCCACAAACTGGGAAATTAGGATATCCAGAAAAAATTTACATTAGCTCCAGAAGCAGGGAAATTAACTCCAGGAACAGGGGAATTTGGAGCCGCAGAAAGAGTGGAATTATGAGCTCCAGGAAGACGGGATTTGGCTCAGAAGGAAGGGAATTAGCGCCAGAAACAGGGGAGTTAGGTATTGAAACTCTGGAAATAGGCCTTGTTGCGGGGTAATTAAGACAGCGCACAATGAGCAGGATAATTAGGCAAAGTACGAGACACGTAAAAGAACAATTATGGGCTTCATAATCCGCTCAACCTGGAGTTCCAGAAAAAAGGGAAATTAGGTGCTCCACACGAAATTTCCACAGAAAACTGGTTATCTCCAGAGACCGTTGAAGTAGCAAAGGAAAAAGGGGATTTTGCTCCATAAACAACTGCATTAGGAGCTACACAATCTGGGATGTTAGGAATTGCAGAAAAAAGATGAGCTTCAGAAACAGGGGAATTAGCTCCAGTAAGAGTGGAATTGGGAGCTGCAGGGACGGGACTTAGGAGTTCCAGGATTACTGTAATTAATTCCGAAAGAAGGGTGTTATCTCCAGAAACCGGGGAATTAGGTCCAGAAAGATGGGAATTAGCAGTCACAGAAACTGCCTAATTGGGCGCTGCAGAAACAGTGGAATTAGGATTTCGAGAAACAGGGGACATTGTACAGTACAGCGGAAGTATCCCCAGAAGCAAAGGAATTATATCGGGTAAATGGAAGCACTATTAGATTTTTCATAAACGGCGAAATTTGAATCTCTCGAAACAGTTAATTGTGATCTCCACAAATATCTGAAATAGCTCCAGCAACAGGGCAATTGGACCTGCATAATCTGTGGTAGTACGAACTCCAGCAACAGCTGCATTCAGAGCTCACATAAGATGGGATTTAGCAGCTCCAAGAATATTGCAACGAACTCTGGAACAAGCGAAATAGCACCAGAAACAGGGGCAATGTGATAGCCTTAATTAAAGGCTTCAGTTCTATAATCGGGGAAATATCTCCAGAAATATTGAAGTAAACTCCATCAACTGGGGAATTATTTGCTCCAGTAACACCAAAATTAGGAGCTCCAGAAAGAAGGGAAATATGTCCTGAATTATGGTGATTAGCTCCAGAAAGTGGGAATATCAGGTGTCCCAGAAATAGTGGGCGTCTCAGCTACAGAAACAAGGTGATTAGCTCCAAGAACAAGGGAAGTTGCTCCAGAAAAAGAGGAATTAGGAGCTCCACAGACTGGGAAATTAGTACCTCGAGGAACAGGGGTATTATTTGCGCAAGGAATTGCGAAATTAGCTCCAGAAATGTTTGCAAAGAGCAGAGTGAACTCTAGGAAGACGAGCCTTAGCTGTATCTGCAGCAGCGGCTTTCGGAGAGCGCAGCATAAATAGGACATTTCGGTGATACACAAATATATATATATGTATATATAACTAATAGACACTTAAATGGGACAATTAGGTGCCTCACAAACAGCGCAATTTGTCTTTCTACAAAATGGACAATTAGGAGCCCCACAAACAAATCAGAGTCTCCAGAAAGAGGGGAACTAGGACATCCAGAAACCATGCAATTTTCTCCGGAAACAAAGATATTAGCTCCAGAAACAATTGAATTAGCTACAAAAAGAGGGGAATTCACTCAAGGAACTGTGAAATTAGAAATCGCAGAAAGAGGGGAAGTAGGAACTCAGGAACGTGGGAATCTGTGCAGAAACAAGGGAATTAGGTCCAGAAGCCGTGGAATTACTTTTTGAAAGATGACAAGGATGAGGTGCAGAAACTGGAAAATTTGTAGCGCCAGAAACAATGGAATTCATTCCAGAAACAGGGCAAGGGGGAAATGCAGAAGCAGAGGAAGCGAGCTCCAGGAACAGAGGATTAATCACAGTATTGCATAAGTAGCTCCGGAAACAGGGGAATTAAGTTTAGAAATAGGAGAGTTACTTCTAGAAATGATGAATGTTCTGTTCATGTTGCAGGTTAATTAGGGGAGCGCATCAGGAACAGGACAATTCGGAGCAATATCTACTAGACTAGTACACATGTAAAATGGACAAAAATGTGCTTCATAATCTGCACAATTTGGAGCTGCAGAAATATGGAAATATGGATCACAACCGAGATTTACCCCAGAAAAAAAGTTATTCACGCCAGAAACCGTTGCATTAGCAAACATAAACAAGGGATTTACCACCAGAAAAAGATGAGATATTTAGAACGTCAGAAAAAAGATTAGCTCCAGAAACATGGGAATTAGCTCCAGGAACTAAGAATTAGGAGCAACAGAGAGGGGAATTAAGAATTCCAGGAATACTGGAATCAGTTCAGGAACATGGGTATTAGCTCCAGAAACAGGGGTATTATGTCCAGAAAGATAAGAATTAGGAGTTACAGAAATTGCCGAATTGGGCACTGCAGAAACTGCGGAATTAGGATTTCCAGCAACACGGGAAATTATTTTGGACAGCTGAAGTATTTCCAGAAACAAAGAAATTGGAAAGAGAAGAGTTGGCTCAAGAAACAGGTAAGCTAACTATTCCTGTAGCAGGGGAATTAGGAGGCCGCACTATAAGCAGAATAGATCGCATCTAAATATATTGCGGAAATGGTAGTAACATAAAAAGCACAATTAAGTGTTTCATAAACAGGGTAATTTGATGGTCTAGAAAAAGGGAAATTAGGTTCTCCACAAACAACTGAAATATCTCCAGAATCAGGGGAACAACGATCTGAGTAAACTGGGGTACTATGAGCTTCAGCTTGAGCGGTATTCGGAGCTCCCGTAAGATGGGAATTCGCAGCTCCAAGACCATTCAAACTAATCCCGGAACAAGAGAAACACCTCCAGATACAGTGGAAATGGGATATCCTTAATTACAGGAATTAATTCCAGAAACCGGGAAATTAGCTCCATAACTTTTGGAGTTAACTCCACAAACAAGGGAATTAAGTGCTCCAGAAACACCGGAATTAGGAGCTTCAGAAAGGGGGGAAATTATGTCCAGAAATATGGTGATTAGCTCGCGAAAGAGGGAGAATCTGGTTTTCCAGAAACACAGGATTTGCAGCTGCAGACACAAGGGGTTTAGCTCCAGGAACAGGGGAAGTTGATCCAGAAACAGAAGAATTAGGAGCTCCACAGACTGGGAAATTAACAGCTGCAGGAATATTGGAATTAGCTCCAGTAACAGCGCAATTAGCTCCAGAAATAGGAGAACTGCATTTAGAAAGAGCAGAGTTAGCTCTCGAAAGAAGTGACTTAGCTGTCTCTGCAGCAGGGGATTTAGGAGAGCGCACCACGAACAGGACATTTCGGAGATGTACATATGTAACCAGTGGAGATTGTCCTATTTTAATAGGACAATTAGCTGCAGAAACAGAGAATGCCCTCCAGGAACAGGGAAATTGGGAGTCATAGAAAGAGGAAAGATGGACATCCAGGAACAAGGAAATTAGCGCAGAAAAAGGTCATTAGCGTCAGAAACAGGGAATTAGATCTAGAAACTGTGGAATTACGTCTAGAACGTTCAAAAAGTTGGAGTTACAGAAACTCGTATAATAGCAGCTCCAGAAATAGTCGATTTAGCTCCAGTAAAAGGGTAATAGTGAGCTGCAGAAACAGTGGAAGCGACCTGCAGAAACAGAGGAATAATCGCAGTACAGCGCAATTAGCTTGAGAAACAGGGGAATTATGTTTAGAAAGAGGAGATTTACCTCAAGAAACATTTTCTTTTCATGTTGCAGAGTAATTCGGAGAGCGCACCTTAAAAAGGACAATTCGTAGCCATATATTTCTGCAAAATGCGAGTCACGTAAAAAGGATAGATATGTGCAGTTCCTGTAATATGGAAATGTGGAGCTTCACAGGAACTTTCCCCAGAGAAAAAGATATTAGCTCCAGAAACAGTTCAATTTGCAAACAGAAACAGGGAAGTTACCTACAGGAACAAATGAATTAGAGATCCACAATCTGGGATATTCGGAACTCCAGAAAAAACATGAGCTCCAGAAACAGGGGAATTATCTCCAGGAGCAGGGGAATTAGGAGCTGCACAGAGGGGAATTATAAATTCCAGGAATTCTGGAATTAGTTCGGAGCTAACGGTATTATAAATAGAAACAGGCGAATTATGTCTAAAATGATGAAAATTAGGTGTTACAGAAACTGCCGAATTGGGCACTGGGGAAACTGGGGAATGTGTTCAGTGCAGCGGAATTTGCTCCAGCAACAATGGAATTGCATTTAGAAAGAGAACAGTTGGCTCAAGAAACAGGTAAACTAGCTATTCATGCAGCAATTGAATTAGGAGAGCGCACCATAAGCAAATTAATTCAGAGCTAAATATTTAAGCGAAATGGTAGCATCATATAAAGCACAATTAGGTGTTTCATAATCAGCTCAATTTGACGCTCCAGAAAGAGGGGATTTAGGATCTTCACCAACAACTGAAATAGGTCCAGAAAGAAAGGAACAAGGATCTGCATGACCTGGGATAGTAGGAACTCCAGCAATAGCGGCATTCGGAGCTCCCATTACATGGAATTTAGCAGCTCCAAGAACATTGCAACTTAACCCGGAACAAGAGAAATAGCTCCAGAAACAGGGGCAATGGGATATCCTTAATTATAGGAATTAATTCCATAAACCGGTGAATTAGCTCCAGAAATATTGGCGTAAAATCCACAAACTGGGGAATTAAGTGCTCCAGTAACAGCAAAATTAGAAGCAACAGAAAGAAGGGAATTATGTCCAGACATATGGTGACTATATCAAGAAAGATGGAGAATCAGGTGCTCCAGAAACATGGAGATATCAGCTACAGAAACAAGGTGATTAGCTGCAGAAACCGTGGAATTTGCTCCAGAAACAGAGGAATTAGGACGTCCATAGATTGCGAAATTAGTAGCTCCACGTACAGTGGCATTAGCTACAGAAACAGCATAATTAGCTCCAGAAACACGGGAATTGCGTTTAGAAAGAGGAGAGTTTGTTCTCGAAATAGATGACTTACCTGTCCTTCCAGCAGTGGATTTAGGAGAGCGCACCATATACAGTACATTTCGGAGATATATATATATAATTAGTAGACACTAAATAGGACTATTAGTTGCTTCCTGAACATCGCAATTTGAAGCAGCAGAAAAAGGCCAATTAGGAGCTCCATAAACAACTCAGAATCTCCAGAAAGACAGGAACAAGAACTTCGAGAAACTATGGATTTTTTTTCCGGAAATATGGTATTAGCACCAGAAAAAGTTGAATTAGCTACAGAAACAGGGGAATGCTCTCCAAGAACGAGGAAATTAGGAGTCGCAGAAAGAAGGGAAGTAGCAGCTTGAGGAACACGGGAATTAGCGCAGAAACAAGGGAATTAGATCTAGAAACAGTGGAATTAGATCATGAAAGAAGAAACGTAGGATTTACAGAAGCTGGTAAATTAGCACCTCCAGAAACAGGACAATACAGAGCTGCAGAACTTGGGGAAACGAGCTCCAGAAATACAGGAATAATCACAGTACAGAGCAATTAGCTCCAGAAGCATGGGAATTATATTTAGAAAGATGAGAGTTACCTCCAGAAAAGGTGAATTTTCTGTTCATGTTGCAGGATAATTAGGAGAGCGCAGCATAAGCAGAACAATTCAGAGCCATACATATTGGCAAGCTACGAGACACGTAAAAAGGACAATTATATGCTTCATTAACCACACAATTTTGAGTTCCAGAAATATGGAAATTTGAAGCACCACAGGAAATGTCCCAAGAAAAAAAAGTATTACCTCCTGAAACAGTTGAATTGGCATCAGAAACTGGGGAGTTACCTCCAGAAACAGATTAGGAGATCCACAATCTGGGATATTCGGAACTCCATGAAACAAGATGAGCTCCAGAAACAGGGGAATTAACTGCAGGAACTCGGGAATTGGGAGCTGCAGAGCGGGGAACTAGGAGTTCTAGGAATACTGGAATTAGCTACGAAACAACAATATTCGCACTAGATACGGGGAATTAGTTCCAGAAAGATGAGACGTAGTATTAACAGAAACTGCCAAATTGGGCACTGGAGCAACTGGAGAATTAGGAGCTCCAGAAACGCTGGAATTTGTTCAGTACACAAAGGAAACAAAGGAATTACATTTAGAAAGAGAAGAGTTGACTCAAGAAACAGGTACCGAGCTATTCCTGTAGCAAGGGAATTAGGAGAGCGCAACATAAGCAGAATAATTCGGAGCTAAATATATCGGGGAAATGGTAGCCACATAAAAAGCACAATAAGGTGCTTCATAAACAGTGCAATTTGAAGATCCAAAAAGAGGGAAATTAAGATCTCCACAAACAACTGAAATAGCTCCAGAAACAGGGGAACTTGGATCTGCATAACCTGGGGTAGTAGCAGCTCCATCAACAGTTTCATTCGGAGCAGCCATAAGCTGGGACTTAGCAGCTCAAAGAACATTTTAACTAACCCCGGAACAAGGGATATAGCTCCAGAAACACGGGGAAGGGGATAACTTTAATGACAGAAATTAATTGCAGAAACCGTGGAATTAGCTCCAGAAATATTGGAGTTAATTCCACAAACTGGGGAATTAAGTACTTCAGAAACACCTGAATTAGGAGCTCCAGAAAGAGGGAAATTATGTCCAGAAATATCGCAGTTAGTTCCAGAAAGAAGGGCAATCAGGTGCTCCAGAAGCAGAGGACTTTTCAGGTACAGTTACAAGGTGTGTCTTTCCAGGAACAGGGAAGGTGCTCCAAAAACAGAAGAAATAGGAGCTCCACAGACTGGAAAATCAACAGCACCAGAAACTGCGCAATTAGCTCCAGCCACTGGGGAATTCCGTTTAGAAATTGCAGAGTTCGCTCTAGAAAGAAGTGACGTAGATGTCCTTGCAGCATAGGATTTAGGAGGTTGCATTATAAAAAGGACATTTCGGAGACATATATATAACTAGTAGTCATTTAGATAGGACAATTAGTGTTGCATAACCAGTCAATTTGGAGCTCCAGGAAAACGACAATTAGGTGCTGCACAGACAACTCAGAATCTCAGAAAGAGGGAACTGGGACTTCAAGAAACGATGGAATTTTCTCCGTAAATAAAGATATTAGCTCCAGAAAGAGTTGAATTACCTACAGAAGTAGGGGCATTCCATGTAGGTGCAAGGACATTGTGAGTCGCAGAAAGAGGGCCAGTAGGAGCTCCAGGAACATGGGAATTAGAAACATAGAAACACAGAAAAAGGTGCAGAATTAGGCTATTCGGCCCTTCGAACCTGCACCACCATTCAATAAGATCATGTCTGATCATTCATCTCAGTACCTGTTTCATGTTTTCTCTCCATACCCCTTGATTCCTTTAGCCGTAAGGGCCAATTCCTCATCTCAGTCCCAAGTGGCTTTCCCCCTTAGCCTTTGACTGTGTCCACTGGCTGTGGACTTCCCCAACGTTGGGAGCACTTTTCCTGCATCTAAACTGTCCAATCCTCTCAGAATGTTATATGTTTCTGTGAGATCCCCTCACATCCTTCTACACTCCAATGAATATAGGTCCAGTCGATCCACCCTCTCCTCATATGTCACTCCTGCCATCCCTGGAATCAGTCTGCCCTCTTTCAATATCAAGAACGTCCTTGTTCAGATTAGGAGACCAAAACTGAACAAAATATTCCAGGTGAGGCCTCACGAACTGCAATAAGAACTTCCTGCTCCTTTTATCAAATCCCCTAGATATGAAGGCCAACATATAATTTGCCATTTTTCACTGACTGCTCTACCTTCATGGCAAATTTCAATGACTGATTGTCCAATAGACCCAGGTCTAGTTGCACCTCTTCTTTTCCTAATCTACCGCCATTGAGATAATATTCTGCCTTCGTATTTACTTGAACAGTGCAATGGAACAAAGGTATGCTGATGAGACTGGAGAATAATGAATACTGCTACGCACTTTTCAGGAGTCATCTATCTATTTTGATTTCTGTTTTCAATTTGGTTGTGAAAAGAACAGCCACTGATCATTGCAGGAAGCATTTACCATGCTGCAAAATATTACAAAGTATGGCCTTGAAACTTATCTCGGTCAGTGGTGCAAAATGGGCAGCATCGAATTCGCCGCTCGATGTGCATTGTTAGCGCAGAAACAAGCGAGGTAACGCCAGAAATATGGGAATAACGTCCAGAAATTGTGGAATTTGCTCCTGAAAGATGAAAAGTAGGAGTTTTTAAAGTTTCACAGCTTGGGGAGGGGGTAGGAGAATTTAGTTGGGGAGCTTGTAGAAGAGCTTGGGGTGTTAGGAATGCTTACAGGGATTGGAGAGATGGGGGACAGAGCTTGGAGTGTAGAGATATTGGGGGACAGCTTAGGGCACAGAAGTGCTTTCGAGTGTAGAAGAGTTTGCGGGGAGTAGGAGAGCTTGGTGGGTCGAAGAGCTTGGGGGTAGAAGAGAAGTGAGGAGTGGGATAGAAGAGTGTTGGTTGTAGAAGAGAGTTTGTGTGGGGGTAGAGGAGAGCCTTGGTGCGTAGAAGGTAGCTTGGGACGGTTAGAATTGTGCTTGGAGTGGATAGAAAGGAGCTTGTGGGGGAAAGTGAGCTTGGGGGAGTAAGCTTTTGGGGAATGGAGCTTGGGTTGGAAAGATAGCTTGTGGGGGGGGGCGCTGAGAGATTGGGGCCAGGGAGCTTGCGTGGCGGGGAGGAGAGCTTGGGGGCAGAGAGCTTCGGTGGATAGTTGGGCTTGGAGGTGTTGGAGGGATTGGGGGTTGGTAGGAGAGATTGGGGAGTTAGGAGAGATTGGGGCGTAGGAGTGCTTTCGAGAGTAAGAGCTTGGTGGGTAGAAGAGCTTGGAAGGGTGGAGGAGCGTTTCGGGGCGGGTGTAGAAGATAGGATGTATGGGCATTAGTTAGCTTGGAAGGGTAGAAGGGAACTTGGGGGTAGTTAGAAGAGCATTTGTCGCGGGGGAGAGAGAGCTTAGGGTGTGGGAGTAGAGCGACAGAGCTTAGAGTGGAGCAAGCTTGTTGGGAAGTGGAGAGTGTGAGCTTGGCGCGGAGATGGGAGAAAGAGCTTGGGTGGAGGGAGAATAGAGAGGGCTTGAATGGCGGGAAGACAAATAGTTTTGGTGGGTGGGAAAGAAAGAGATGGAGCGGGGAAAAGATAAAGCTTGGGCAGAGTGGGGGAGGTGAGAGAGAGATTGAATTGTGTAGGAGGAGAAATAGAGCGACTTTGTGAGTTGGAGTTGAAGACCGAGAGTTGGTTGGGGAGAGAGAGCTTGGGGATTACAAGAGAGATTGGCGGGGGAGTAGCAGAGAGTATGCAGGTTTAGAAGGGAGCAGGAGGAGCAGAAGAGAGCTTGTGGGCTAGGTGTACTTGGTGGTAGGACAGCCTGTGGGTGGAATAGCTTGGGGGTCGGAGAGCTTGGGATGTCGTTGAGCTTGCGGGGGTGGTTGAACTTGGAGGTAGGAGAGCTTGGGGGTAGGGTAGGAGAGCTTGGGGTGTCGGAGAGCTTTCGGGGGTGGTAGGAGAGCTTGTGAGAGAAGGATAGCTTGGGGTGATAGGAGTACTTGGAGGGTCAGGCTAGCTTGGTGAGCTAGCGGGGGAGAGAGCTTGAGAGTAAGTGGAGAGCTTGGGGGGAGGGAGCGAGATAACTTGTAGGGGAAGAGAGCTTGGGGGAAGAAGAGATTGGGGTTTACGTGAGCTTGGGGCACAGGCGACCTTGCGGGGTTTAGAAGAGAATGGGTGTTAGGAGATCTCGAACGGTAGGCGACCTTGGGGAGTAGGAAAGCTTGAGAGTTAGGAGAGCTTCGGTGGGAGGCGAGCTTGGGGGTTAGGAGAACTGGTGGTTTAGGAGAGCTCGTCGGGGGTATGAGAGATTGGGGGGGATAAGCAATAATAGGGCGAAGGAGAACTTGGGAGGGATCGGGTAGGAGAGTTTGAGGAGGTAGTAGAGCTTGGGGGGAAGGCGACTTTGGCGGTAGGGGAGCTTAGGATAGTAGACCTTGCGACGGTAGAAGCAATTAGGGGTTTAGAAGACTTGGGGCTGTAGGAGAGCTCAGGGGCGTTGGAGAGCTTGGGGGCTTGGAGAGGATGGGGGTAGGTAAGCTTGGGGTTTCGGACAACTTGTAGGGGGAAGCAGGATTGCTTGCGGGTAGGAGTGCTTGGTGGATTGGAGAGTTTATGGGTCGGAGACCTTGAGCTGGTCGGAGAGCTTGGTAGTTAGGACAGCTTAGTGGGTAAGTGAGCACGGGTATTGTCGGAGAGCTCGGGGGTGTTGGAGAGCTTGAGGGGGACGAAGAGTTGCATGGGTAGGATAGCTTGAGGGGTAGGAGAGCTTTTGCGCTGTATGAGAGATTGGGGAGAAGGCGACCTTGAAAGGGGAGGAGACCTTCCAGAGTTAGAAGTGCTCGGGGGTGGCGTAGGAGAGCTTGCAGTGGTGGGAGACCTTCAGACGTTTATGAAAGCTTGGGGGTGTAGGAGAGCTTGAGGATTAGAAGAGCTTAGGGCTTAGGACAGCTTGACGGGGTAGGAAAGCTTGGTGGGCAGGAGAACTTGCTGGGGTAAAAGAGATTTTGGGGTAGGAGAGAAAGGGGTGGTAGGCGAGTTAAGGGGGTATGAGAGCTTGGGGGAGGTGAACATGGAGGGCTAGGAGAGCTTGGGGCGCAGGAAAGCGTAATGGTGTACGAGAGTATAGGCGGTTCCGAGAGCTTGGTTGTGTATGAGAGCTTTGGGGGGGTACGAGAGCTTAAGGGGAAAGAGAGCTTGGAGGGGAGTGTACGAGAGCTTGGGGGGTACGAGAGCTTGGAGTGGTACGAGAGCTTGGGCGGGTAGGTGAGCTTCGGCCTCGGAGAGTTAGTGTCATAGGAGACGTTGGGGCGTGGTCGGAGAGCATTGTGGTTCGGAGACCTTGATGGAATACGAAAGCTTGGGACATGGGTGTGCTTCGGGTGTTAGGAGAGCGTATGAGTAGGAGACGTTGGGGCGTGGGAGAGCATGTGGATCTGTTAGGAGAGCCTGGGGGAATGAAAATTTGGGGATGGATTCGGAGAGCTTGGTAGAGTAGCGAACTTGATAAAAGAGCTTTGTGGTTCGGAGACCTTGTTGGGGTAGGAGAGCTTCGGGACTCGGAGAGCTTGGAGGTGGTTAGGAGAGCTTGGGGCTTAGGAATGCATGAGGCGTTAGGAGTGCTTGTGGCTTAGAAGAGCTTGGAGGGTAGGAGAGTTTGCGTGTATGAGACAATGTGGCTTGTAGGAGAGCTCATGGGGTATTGGAGCTTGTAGTAGATAGACGAGCTTCTGGCAGTTGGAGAGCTTGGGCGGGCGGGTAGGAGCGCTTGGGGAGTACATGAGCATGTACGAAAGGAAAGTTTGGGGTTTAAGAGAGCTTGGAGGCGTCGAAGAGCTTTGTGTTTAGGAGAGCTTGTGGGGTCAGGAGTGCCTGCAGGTTAGTAGAGCTGGTGGGTAGGAGAGCATGGAGCGGAGTAGGACAGCTTGCCGCGGTGGGAGAGTTTAGCGGGTAGGAGAGCTTGTAGTCGGTAGACAAGCTTCTGACAGTTGGAGAGCTTGAGCCGGCCGGTAGGATCTCTTGGGGAGTACATGAGCATGTCCGAAGGAAAGTTTGGGGGATTAGGAGAGCTTGGAGGCGTCGAAGAGCTTGGTGTTTAGAAGAGCTTGTGGGGTCAGCAGTTGGAGATCTTGGAGGGTAGGAGAACTTGGAAGTGTACGAGAGCTTGGGTGATGGGAGAGCTTGTGGGACGAGGAGAGATTGTGGGGTAGGAGACCTTGTGGTGGTAAGGGAGTTTGGGGATAGGAGCGCTTGGGGGTTAGGTGTTCTTGGAGGGGTAGGGGGGTTGGAGAGCTTGGGTTTTGTTGGAGAGCTCGAGGGTGAGGAGAGCTCAGGGGCTAGGAGAGTTGGGGGGCTGGGAGTGTTTTCGGGTGCGAGAACTAGTGGCGGTTGGAGAGCTTGGGGGGCAGGAGAGCTTTGTGCGGGTCGGAGAGCAAGGGGCGGGTATGGGAGTTTGTGGCAAAGAGGGCGTGTGGGACAAGGAGTGCTCCGGGTGTCGGGGAGCTTGGGGTCGGTAGGAGAGCATGGCAGCTCGGAGAGCTTAGGCGGGGTGGAGAGCTTCGACGATAGGCGAGCTGCTGGCAGGTAGGAGAATGGGGTGGGTAGCACTGCTTGGCGGGTATGTGAGTTTGTGGGTAGGCGAGATTGTGGGGTTTAGGAGAGATTGCTGGATTCGGAGAGCTTGGTGGGGTAGGAGAGTTTGCGGTCCGTGTAGAGAGTTTCTGAGGTAGGGGAACTTAGCGATTAGAGAGCTCGGTGGGGTAGGAGAGCTCGGGTCCATAGAAGAGCTTCGGCGTGTGGATAGGAGAGCTTGGGCGGTAGGAGAAATTTGGGGAGTAGGAAAGCTTGGCCGTGTAGGAGAGTTTTGAGGATAGGAGAGCTTGGCGCGTAGGAGAGTTTTTTGAGGGTAGTACGGCTTGGGGTTAGAAGCGCTTGGGGTGTTGGAGATCTTGCGGGGTTTGGAGAGTTTGCGATGTGGAAGGAAAGTTTGGAGGTTAGGTGTGCTTGGGCGGTAGTAAAGCTTGTAGGTGTAGGAGAGTTTGGGCGGCATGAGAGCCCAAGTCGGAGAGCTCGGTGGGTAGGAGATCTCAGCGCGGAATGAGAGATTGGGGGCGTAGGAGAGATTGTGTGGTAGGCGAGCATCTGGCAGTTCGGAGAGCTTGGCGGGTTGCATAGGAGCGCTTGCGGGGTACCAGAGCTTCGCGGGTAGGTGAGTTTGGGGGTTTAAGAGTGTTAGGAGCGGCCGGAGACTTGAGGTTTCGGAGAGCATGCGGGGTTAAGCGTGCTCGGTGAGTACAAAAGCTTGGAGTGGTCGGTGACCTTTGTGGGGTATTAAGATTGGCGGGTAGGAGTGCTGAGCGGGTTAGGAGATCTTTTGCTGTTAGGAGAGCTTGTGGCGCGGGGTAGGAGAGCCTTGCGGGGTAGGAGTTCTTGGGTGGGGAATTAGATCTTGTCGGGTTTGGAGAGCTTGCGGGGTAGGAGAGCTTGGGGGTTAGCAGAGCTCGGGTTGGTAGGAGAGCTTGCGGGTGGGTGCAGGAGAGCCTGGGGGGAGTCGAAGAGCTTGGTGGGAGTATTAGAGCTTTGGGTGCTCGGAGAGCTTGGGCGTGGCTGACTTGTTGGAGTAAGAGAGTTTGAGGAGTAAGAGAGCTTGGGGTAGTAGGAGAACTTACAGGATAGGAGAGTTTAGAGGGGTAGTAGAGATTGGGGAGGTTGGAGAGTTTGGGAGTGTCGGAGAGCTTGGGGCTTTGGTGAGCTTGGGGGGAAGGAGGGCTTGAGGTTTTAGGAGACCTTGCTGTGAAGGAGAGCTTTGGGGGGCTGGAGAGCTTGAGGGTGGGAGAGCTTGTGGTGCGTAGGTGAGCTTGGGTGTGGGGGGAGCAGTATCTGCGGGGGAGAAGATCTTTGGGGTGGTACGTGTGTTTGCTGGGGTAGTACACATTGAGATTGTAGGAGTGCTTGGCGGGGTAGGAACGCTAGGGGGTGTTGGTGTGCTTGGTGGGGTAGGAGAGTTTGTGTGGTTTAAAGAGCCTGGGGGGTTGGAGTGCTGCAGGGTTAGGTGAGCTTGGGGGTTAGGAGGAGTTTTTGCGGAGTCGGAAAGCTTGGGGGAGGAGGAGAGCTTGTGGCATAGGGGAGCTCGGCGGGTAGAAGAACTTGGGCGGGAAGCATGATTCTGCCAGGTAGAAGAGCTTGCGGATAGTCGAGCTTAGGTGTGGTAGGAGAGCTTGAGGGGGGTAGGAGAGCTTGGGGGGTAAGGGAGAGCTTGTGGGTGTAGGAGAACCTTGGTGGGTAGGAGAGTTTGGGGTGTGAGAACTTGCGTGTAGGAGAGCTTTGGGGTGAGAGGAGAGCTTGGGAAATGGCGTGCTTGAGGGGTTGCAGAGCTTGTGAAGGTGGGAGACCTTAGGGGGAAAGGAGAGCTTAGGGTGCAGGTTGGAGTAATTGGGGTGGTAGGAGAGCTTGATTTCGGTAGCTTGGATTGGTAGGAGCACTTACGGCGTTTGGAGTGCCTGAGGTGGTAGGGTTGCTTGGGTGGTATAGGAGAGGTTGCGGGGTTGGAGAGCTCAGGGGATAGGAGAGCTTGCGGGGGTACTAGGAGAGCTTGGTGCAGTCGGAGAGCTTGCGGGTGAATGAGAGCTTAGGGAAGTAGGAGAGTTGGGGGGATGAGAGCTTAGGTGAGGTACGAGAATTGGGGTTTAGGAGAGGTCCGTGGGGTAGGAGAGCTCGGGGCTATTAGAATATCTCGGGTTTGGGGATACGAGATCTTGGGTTTTGGAGAACTTTTGGCGTGGTAGTAGATCATGGGTTGTTGGAGAGCTTGGATGGTAGGAGAGCTTGGAGGGGTAGGAGATTTTGGCGGGGTAGGAGAGCTTAGAGCTGTAGAAGAGCTTGGCTGTGGTATGAGAGCTTGTGGTGTTGGAGAGTTGGAGCGAGGATAGCTGGGGTCATGGGTGAGTTTGGGGCTTTTGGAGAGCTCAGGGTGAAGGAGTGCTTAGGGGTTATGAGATCTTGGGAGTTCGGAGGACATGGGGGGGGTCCGCGATTTTGGGCTCTGTAGGAGCGCTTGCGCAGTAGGTGAGCTTGGGTGTAGGAGAGTTTGGCGGGGTAAGGACAGCTTGGGAGTAGGGGAGCGTTGTGGTATGTGAGCTTGGGCGGGTAGGAAAATTTGGGAGGGTTGGAACAGCTTGCAGTTTTCGGAGAGCTTGGCAGGCAGGAGTGCTTGAGGCGTGTAGGAGAGCTTGGAGGATAGGAGAGCTTGGGGGTTATGAGATCTTGGGGGTTTGGAGAGCTTGGAGGCATGAGAGCTTGAGGTGTTAGGAGAGCTTTGGTGGTTCGGAGATCTTGGGTACGTAGGGGAACTCGGTGGGTGGTAGAAGAGCTTGGGTGTGTGTGAGAGCTTGGGGTGCAGATGAGCTTCTGGCAGGAGGGAGAGCTTGGGGTGGGTCGGAGCGCTTGGTTTGTATGTGAACTTGGGGGTAGGAGACTTCGTCGGGGGTTCGGAGAGCTTGGAGACGTCGGAGAGCTTGTTGGTGTAGGAGAGCTTGGAGAGGTAGGAGCGCTTTGGGGTTGGTAGGAGCGCTTGGGGAATACGTGAGCTTGAGAGGTAGGAGTGTTTGGCGCGGTAAGGAGAGCTTGGGGGGGGAAGAAGAGCTTAGGATCATAGGAGAGCATGGCGGGTGGAAGAGCTTGGTGGTTCGGAGAACTTGTGGAGGCGGTAGGAGAGGTTGGGGGTTCGGGGAGCTTGCGGTTAGGAGGGCTTGTGGGTTAGGTGAGGTGGGGGGCTAACAGAGCTTTGGGTGTACGAGAACTAGGCTGTTTTGCGAGCTTGTGGGCGAGGAGAGCTTGGGGTGTAATAGAGCTTTGGAATACTTGAGCTTGGGCGGGTAGAAAAGTTTGTGCGGGTTTAGGCGAGCTTGGAGGTTTCAGAGAGTTTGGGTGTAGTAGAGCTTGTGGGCGTAGAGAGCTTGCGGGGTGTATCCGAACTTGCGGGGTCGTAGGGCTTGGGGGTTATGAGAGCTTGGTTGGTTGGAGAGCTTGCGGGGCAAGACTGCTTGGGCTGTTAGGAAAGCTTTGGTGGTGAGGATGTTGATCCGGATTCTTTTCCTTCAATCTGTTTCAGTGAATACACTGACGCAAACACCGATTGTGCTTTAACAAAGCAGTCTTTATTTTTCACCAGCCGGCCGAGACTTATCAGACAGAAGGAGTACCCTCTTGATAGAGCGTACACCATTCCTACGGACAAGTAAGTTTACATTGCGAAAGCACACAGTTAAACAATCTTTGGTACAAGATAACAAGATTCAATTAGATTGACATCCTAGTTCATCCTATCCCCATTTGGTCCCTCCTTTCCATTGTCCACTCATGAGCCAACATCTATAGTCGTTGTTTTTGCTGAAGCTTATGCATTGTTTCTAAATGTTACAATTTTTACTGGCATGATTAGTAGCTTAAAACCTTTAAGACAGTCTGGTAATTGTGCTGATGTTGTATTATTTGCCATCTGACATTCTCTTAGTTATTTTTCCATGGCTTATACATTTTCATATATCCATTTTACTTATCCACATTCCCTCCTTTTATCATTCCATGATAAAATTTAGGATCATTCTAGGATTATTGCATTCATCCGTTCACACTCTATTTCTTGAATTATATTGTTGTTATTGTCGAATAGTTCTTTAGTTCGTTGGATCAAAACCCGGGAGCCCTTGACCACCAGAGGGTTTGCTAACCTTGCTATCATGACTTTACCACAAAGGTTAAAGCAACCAATAATCAAGCAACAGGTAGTTATTATTACGATGACAATAATTGCTCCATGCATTAGATACGATCCCCAAGATCCACCTAACAGCCAATCAAACCAACCTTCTCCTCTTGCAGGAGTGGATAACTTCTTTACCTCCCTTCTTATGTGATCAACGAGATTGGTTATGTTTTCTGAATTATCGGGGTTGTAAGTGCAACATTCAGATCCTATCAGGGCACATGTTCCACCTTTCTCAGCTAAAAGGTAATCGAGAGCCATTCGGTTTTGTAATGCTGCGGTCCTTATTGCAACCATTTCAGCTTTGATGCCCTCCAGAACTTCAGCAGTATAGTTAGCTATCTGTTCCAATATCTTCTCTAGGTTCTGTACTTCGTCCATGAGTCGTCTTATCCCGAAAGGGAACATCATGACCCCAAAGAACTTGTCGGCGGGGGTGATGGCTCGCTTGTATTGGCTGGAGGCATGTGCTTCCGCCAGGGTACGTACTTGCCGCACAAATGGCACCACATATCCCAGATAGGGGTTCCTGTCCATAGCCTAGGCAACCAAGGATATGCCTTATGACCGCACACGAAATACGTGCTGTTAAAAGCTGCTTTCGGATATATTGTCTCCGAGTCCCAGGATCGGACCCACACACTTCCACTTGCGTTATTTGGATCGTGAGAGTGGATGGTGACTCGTGCACGTGTGGTGAGGTCGAGACTGTGTGGGCAACTGCTGTACCCTACAATATGTCCCCTGTTACTGGTGTCATTTCGGGTTAGACATATGTCCCCGGTTGGCATCCCAATCCCTGAGATATTGGTTAGGTTTATGAATGGGGGTTCCTGTTCACGGTTGTAGGTTGGTTGTTAACATCCCTGAAATGTCTGACTAATGGGATCTCCAGCACTCTCCCAGTCGGTGAGTTCCCCGTGGAGGTTCACGAGGTAATGGTATGATATTCTTCCTGGTCTCCGTGATCCCTCTTTTGACCCGCTTTTCATCACTCGTACTTGTATTGGCCCCCCTCCTCTCATGGTAGTTTGGCTCTGAATCCATCTGACAGTCTCAGTTAGGGTCAGTGGAACGGTGCACAAAGGAATTCCCCCTTTGGAATGTAAAGGGATATGTGAACACACCCAGCAACTCGAAATGTTCCCATTTTGTGCATTAACGTAAGACATATACAAAAAGGTGTTTACATCGAGTTCTCGCATCGGTCTCCCTTCCTATGCGTCGAAACTGTCATATATCCATACTATTATACAGACTGTGGAAAACAGACATGGTTTCATCTTAAGCCTCAGAATTCGATTAAATAGAGTTCAGTTTTCTCGTCTTTCTTCTCAGGTCCATGTGGTGTAGCTTGTGGTGTAGCTTTCGGCGAGCTGGCTGTCTATTAGGATGTCGATGGCCTTGATCAGCTATGAAGATGAGGAAATCTGGAACAGAGACAGGAATTAGAATAACCAGTAAAATAGGTTTGTTAGAGGGTGGTGAGCTTGCAGTGGTGCAGGTGAACCCAGGCATTTTTCCCCTCAACCTTGGCTGCCGTAGGGGTAGTGAGTAACACCTGAAAAGGTCCTTCCCATCGTGGCTCTCATCCCTTTCGAATTCATTTCTTAATCAGGACATACTTCCCTGGGACCTCGAGGGATGATTTGGGTAAAACTGGGAGGTGGAGGTGAGCATCTCGAACCTGGTTATGGGCTATTCGCAGGGCTTGAATCAAGGAACGAATATATGTGGTCAACTCCTCAGTCATGTGGTGGAACTGGACAGTGGATTGTGCATTCTGATTTCAGTGGGTCTTAAGGTGTCCACCATAAATGACCTCAGCGGGGCTCAGCCTAGCCTTACCAGTAGGAGTAGTGCGAATCTGGAATAGGGCGATGGGAAGGAGTTTAAGACAATTGAGTCCAGTTGATGCTACCAGTTTTGCAAGCTTGGTTTTAAGAGTTTGATTAGCACGTTCAACTAATCCCGCAGCTTGGGGTCGGTAGGCGCAATGCAGCTGCTGGTTAATACGCATCTGTTACCAGAATTCTTTGTTAACTTGGCCAATAAAGTGAGGGCCATTATCGGAACTCAGTCGAGCAGGGATACCATATCTAGGAACAATTTCCTTCATTAACACTGCAACAACAGTTTGAGCCTTATTGTCCAGGGTAGGGTAAACTTCGATGCATTTGCTGAACGCGTCCACTATTAGTAATACATATTTGTAACAGTGAACCTTTTGCAACTCAATGTAGTCCAACTGCAAGGTCTCAAAGGGACATTCTGGTAGGGACGTCCTACCCCAATCACAGGGGACTCCTTTCCCTGGATTATGCTATTGGCAAACAAGGCAACGACTACTGATGTTCTGGGCCAACGTCTGGAGTCTAGGGTGACATCAAGTAGCCAAAAGCGTATCACTTGTTGTCCTTGCTCCACAATGAGTAGCAAAACGTATAGATTCAATAACCCACGGAGCCAAATCGTCAGACATGCAAGTCTGTTCCGCGGGAGTGATCCAGATTTTAAAGTCATTGTCATAAGTACATCCATAATCTTTCCACAACAGTTTATCTCTTTCAGAGGCATCCTCCTGTGCTTTAATGACATCTTGGATGGTTGGCATTGGTTTTTCCGAGGCTAACTTATCCTTTGCAGGATTTTTAGTTTGACTCATCATTCCGGGCACTACCATTTGTTGTCCACGAGAGGCCTGTTTGGCCTCTTAGTCAGCACAGCGGTTTCCTATATCAACCGGAGATGTTCCGGTTGTGTGGGCGGTACATTTGACAATGGCAATGAACTTGGGGAGCATGAGGGCTTATAACAAGTCAGATACTAGCTGCTTATGGGATATCTCATTCCCCTGTGAAATTAGGAATACCCAATTCTTCCATAATTGTCCGAAATCATGGGCAACTCCAGAGGCATACCCAGAGTCAGTATAGATTTTGACCTTGAAGTTTTTAGTCAAGATACAGTTTCGGGTGAGGGCAAATAGTTCAGCTTGTTGAGCGGAATAGGCGGTCTCAAAAGCGGCACATTCCAGGACCTGATTCTCCTGGTCTACTATAGCGTATCCTGTATTTCGACTGCCTTCTGGGTCAATGGAAGAACTTCCGTCAACATACATAGTACAATCAAGGTTCTCCATTGATACATCAACTAAATCTTCCCTGACCGAGGTAGGTTCTTGAATTAAAGATAAACAGTCTTGACTTGGTTCTTCCTCATCTTGGGGTGGCTTGGTCAGAAAACAGACCGGATTAATGGCAGTACATTGCCGAAAGGTCAGCCTTGGATTATTTAGTAGGTAGATCTCATATCTACTCTGCCTGGCCATGGTAAGATGTAGAATCTGCAGTTGACCCAAGAGGGCAGCTCCGGAGTGGGAGGTATACACAACAATATCCTGTTGGAGGGTGTGGTTGGCGGCAGATTGAATGCTATTGTAGATGGCAGTTAATATTAAAGTACATACTGGGTGTCCCAAGGCAACATGGTCTATTTTAGAAGAGTAGTAGGCAACAGGCCTATGCTTATCCCCATGTTTCTGAGTTAAGACAGCTGTAGCACAATCTTTCAAGATCGTTCAATACAGTTGAAAGGGCCGGTCGCAGATGGGCCGGCCCAAAGCCGGAGCTTGCAGCAGGGCTGTTTTTAGTTCCTTAAAGGCTCGGACGTCTGTGGTTTCTATTTCAAAGCTGCCTTCCTTGGTAGAGTATGGTGTGAGTTGCTTGGTCGTTAGGGCAGCATTAGGGATCCAGGATCTACAGTCATTTATCATACCCAGCCATTGCCGCATTTGTCTAGCTGTGCTAGGGACTGGAAACTGACAGATGGGTTCGATTCGACTAGCCTCCAAGGCTCGTTGGGTGACTGATAAAATGTTCCCAAGAAATTTGACTTCAGACTGGCCAATTTTAACCTTTGACGGGGACACTATGTATCCCAGGGAGGACAAGTAATTCAATAACTGATTAGCATCCTCCCTATTACTTGGTTCATCTGTGCTGGCTATCAGTAAATCGTTCACATACTGAATTAAAGTGGATCACTTATTCAGCGTGCGGGATTGTAACTATTTCTGCAGGCACCTTGAGAACAAGGTTGGGGTGTGGATGAATCATTGGGGATGTCTAGTCCAGGTATTTTGCGGTCCCTGGTAAGTGAAGGCGAATAGGTACTGACTTGTCTGGGCTAGCGGCAAAGCAAAGAGAGCATGCTGAATATCTATTATAGCGAAGATCTTGGCGTTTGCTGGAATTATTGACAGTATCTGTGCTGGGTTGGGAACCAGAGCGTGCAGGGGCTGGACGATAGCATTGATAGCTCGAAGGTCCTGGACTAAACGGTATTCGTTTGGTCTGCCTTGCTTCGGGACTGCCAGTATAGGAGTATTACACGGGGACTGGCATTGGATCAAAATCCCCTGTTCTACTAGCCGCTTAATCAATCGGTGGATACTTGGTATTGCCTGTGACTTCAGTGGGTACTGTCGGATGGAAGGCCAGTCCACATTGGCCTGTACTGAGATTTCATTCGGATCAATAGGAGTATAACCCACGTGGGATGGGTCCACTGCCCACACATGGGGATCTACATAGTCAAGTTTGTCCGAGCCAGTGTGATGCTGCAGAGTCGATAAGACCTTCTCGGGGTTCCCGTGGAATTGGACTTTTCGGCAATGTTTCACAATTTGCACATCCCGACTGGTAGGGTCAGCCTCGTCAATAGCCTGGCGCAGCATAACTCCAATATCATTAGCGTGGTGAGGGGCTAATACATCACGAATGATATGTGGTGCCACCGCTGGGGATCGTCTCCACAGATTCTTATCCATTTCCACAAAATCTGCCTTCTTCCGGTCCAGTCACTCGAGCACTTAATATAATTTCCTTCACTTCCACTTCGTAATCCTGAAAAATTTTCTGTAGGACCTGATTCTTTCCACTGGGATCGTATGCTAGGGTCACGTGATAGGCTACCTGCGGCTGGTCCAGAGACCACCGCTGAGGGGTTCTAGTGGTATTATACTGCTGCTTAACGATTCCTTGTTTTACAATAATTCCATCATTTCCACACTCCAAATGCAACTGGAATTTGCAGCAGAGGTCTCGAGCCATCAAGTTACAGTCCAGATTGGTAGTGATAACAAATTGATGTTTCACCGATTCTTCCTGGTAACCCAATTCAACCGATTCTGACATCGGGAATGTAGAGACTTGTACCAGGAATCCTGACAGTCCCTGTGTTTCCGTGGAGGTAGGGAGTTTAAGTTTTGATTGTACAGAGGACATGAAAGCTACCGTATCTATCAAGAAGGGTTGCCAATTATACAGAACTTTTAACAATATCATCGGTTCGTCGTCTGGGGAGAGTCCCTGCACAATCAAGCTACGTAGTCAATACGAATAATCGGTGGACGATTGGCCAAAGGGATTGTTCTGGGAGAAGTTAATGTAAGATCCTCATCCTCTCACCCCTTGCCCCCCCTCCTCTTCCTTTTTCGTGCTGCCGGTAGGGACAATTTTTATTCCAATGTCCTTCTTGCCCACAATTAAAGCATTCATTTCCTCTCACCCAATCCCGACCTCTTCCCATACTAGACCGGGGACAATAGGGCTGTCCGTAATTAGTAGGGCACGGGCCAGTTGGGTGTTTGATATAACCGTATCATTGTTTATCCACCCAACCCTGCACGCAGTACTGCGGCTCCATCTGGTATCTCCATGGGAAGGGTTTTGGTTCTTCCACTTGGGACGGTTCTTCTTTCTTAGCCATGTAGTGAGCCTTGACCCGGTTTGTGGGCGCACCTGGCCCTCCCCCCTCTCCTTTCTTTTCCTGGCAATAATATTTAACCGCCCTTTCCATCTGGGCTTTAATGATATCTGCACAATTCATATTATTTGTCCGGATAGCGTGAGCAATCGAATAGGCCAGGCACTGAAGTAGGATAGCGCAGAATTGAGGAGAATCCTCTCCTTCCCTGAAGGCATTATCTCCTGATTGACTTCCGTATATTTCAATAAATCTTTCCATGAATTCGGCGGCAGTTATTCTCTTTTGGGTTTAGTTTCAAATACTGCGGTCATACTGATGGGCTTCTGAAGGGTAGTGGTGTGAGCATTAAAGATAGCGTTTAGGCGATCCTGGACATCGTTAGAGTGAGCAACCACCAATGCATCATGAGTAGCACGTCTTAGGTGAGTTAGAAATGGGGCACGCTCAGTTGGGCTCAGGCTTTGCTTTACCAAGGCCCACAGGTTCCTTGATTCTGCATTATAAACTGAAATAGTAGTTTGTAGATAATCTATAAACTTGATAGGTTCTTTTTTCCGATCTGGTATCAAGGCCATAAGGGCCATAATTTCATTTGGTTTCCACGGCACATAGACATCTGTTGTGAGGTGGTTTGCGACTTCTTGTGCATCAGGATTTGGCATTGGTCGGACTGGGAATTGGTGTCGGGACTTTGACTTTGGGGTTTCTAGGTCGGAGGATGTTTCGGAGCGTCTCGATCGGCTGGAGTATTTGCTATGTCTTTCACAACCGGGAATGGTAGATTGACGAGAAGATTTACGGGACTGTCTGTGATGTCGAGATATAGTTCTGCACTTCCGGGTGTGAGATCTGGTCTTCCCAGCTATATTGTCTTGCACTGGGGATCCCAATCGCTATCAGAGGACGAGGAGTCAGTTTGGGCTTGTTGCTTCGTTGATGTGGTATTACATTTATCTTTAACTCCTCTCGCCGGAGTGTAAGGTCGAGGGGGATGGGAAGAGGACTGGGGCAATGGGATAAGTGGTGCGGAAGGCGACGTTGGGCGCCGAGTCAGTGACCATTCATCAATTTCATCATCAGTCTCGGTCAACGCAAAGCCAGCCATTTGACTACGAATTCGATCAATACCATTCTCAGAGGTCCCAGTGGAACTCTTAGTATGTTTTTCGTGCGCGCATTCTTTTTTTAAGACGTCTATGGTTTTAACATGTCCTCCTTCTGTCAATGAAGTCCTAATTTAGTGGCGTTTTCCTGCCAACTTGACAGAAGTGATGCATCTTATAATTTTTGACAATAATGTCGCCACGTGGCAATTAAATTGTTGTCCCTTTTCCCTCGTCCCATTCTCCAAATCAATTCCTGTGCCTTTTTTGCTAACTCCACGCTTCTAGTGCCACCTAGGGGCCATTTGTCATCTCCTAATAATTTGTTCAGGGCTCCAGATAATTTTATAAATTGTTCAACTCTTTCAGGGAATTCCTCACATAACTTTTGTAGCGGACTACCCGCATCCGTGGTTTTATCTAACTGATAACCCATTTTAATCTGAACTAATTCTGCCTAACCTGAACTAATCTATCCAGAGCTAATCCTCTCTCAAATGACTCTATCTCCCGCGTCAACCCGCGGTTCGCATCGCCGCGCGGTTGTGTCTAACCTGAACTAATCTAACCTGAACTAATCTCCCGCGTTGCCCCGCGGTTCGCGTCGCCGCGCGATTCTGTCGAACCTTAACTAATCTATCCTGAACTAACCTATCAAAACTGACTCAATCGACCGCATCGCCCCGCGGTTCGCGTCAATGCGCGATTGCGTCACCCCGAGGTTCGCGTCGCTGCGCGATTGCGTCACCCCACGGTTCACGTCGCTGCGCGATTGTGTCACCCTGTCGTTCAAGTCGCTGCGCGATTGCGTCACCCCGTTGTTCAAGTCGCTGCGCGATTGCGTCAACCCGCGGTTCACGTCACTGCGCGATTGCGTCACCTCGCGGTTCGCGTTACCTCGCAACCTCACGTTGGCCCGCGTTTCGCGTCGGTCAGCCAGCGGTTCGCGTTACCTGGCAACCTCGGGTCGGCCCGTGGTTCGCGTTGGTCGTCCCGCGGTTCGCGTTACCTCGCAATCTCGCATCGGCCCGCGGTTTGCGTCGGTCGGCCAGCGGTTCGCGTTACCTCACAACCTCGCGTCGGCCCGCGGTTTGCGTCGGTCGGCCCGCGGTTCGCGTTACCTCGCAACCTCGCGTCGCTACGTGATCGAGCGCTATCTGGTCCTACTTTCTGCGTTGCCGCGCGATTTGAAGCCAATCAGTGCCTCGATGGGCCAAGTGATATACAAAGTCGACGTCATACCTGACTTGGACACTTATCCCCTATGAACCTTCCCTAATTCCACATAAGCCTTACTTAATTCCCTGTGAGCCTTATTTAATTTCTTCTGAACCAAACTTTTCTGAACCTAATTTCGTCCAGTCTCCAGATTCCCCTATCCTTTCGGGTCACTGCGCAGTTTAAATCCAATCAGTGCCGAGAAGGGCCAAGTGATATACAAGGTCGATGTCACCCCTGACTTGGACACTTATCGTAAGTTTTTAGAGGGTATTCGCCAGATTGACCTGGATCTCGTTCAGACACTACCTGAGAACCAGCGAGTGGCTAAACTTTCCTCAGACTTTTGATACCGGGGGAAACTGGAGCAGTATTGAAAGTATACTTACTCGAGTGGCCACTTTCCCCTCGTCTCGTCCAAGGCGAGTCTGGCTCATAAATCGCAAGTTTTCGGCAGTCGTCCATTGAGATCCCACTTCTGACACCAAATGTTGAAACAGATTCTTTTCCTTCAATCTGTTTCAGTGAATACACTGACGCGAACATCGATTGTGCTTTAAACAAAGCAGTCTTTATTTCTCACCGGCCGGCTAAGACTTATCAGACAGAAGCAGTACCCTCTTGACAGAGTGTACACCCTTCCTACGGAGAAGTGAGTTTACATTGCGAAAGCACACAGTTACACAATTTTTGGTAGAAGATAACAAGATACAATTCGAGTGACATCCTAGTTTATCCTATCCCCTTTTGGTCCCTCCTTTCCATTTCCACTCATGAGCCAATATCTATAGTAGCTGTTTTTACTAAAACTTATGCATTGTTTCTAAATGTTACCATTTTTACGGGCATGGTTAGTAGCTCAACACTTTGAGACAGACTGTTAATTGTGCTGATGTTGTATTATTTGCCATCTGACATTCTCTTAGTTATTTTTTCTTGGCTTATACATTTTCATACATCCATTTTACTCATCCAGAGGAGTGGGACCATGCGGCGCTTCAGAAGACAGGTCGAAAAAGCAAAGTCACTGATTCGTTCTCATGTGCTCCTCTAATCAAGAATAGCTGCACACAAAACATGCTTTTTTAATGATTACACCTTACCTCCACGTTTATTAAACAATTGACTTGATGTTCGAGAAGCATGATACTTGCTTAGGGGAATTGTTAATTCAAAATTGCCAGAGGTCCTTGGTTCAAATCCTGGACGAGCCCATTATTTTGACGCGAGTTTTGAAATTTCATTGAAATTTGCAAAGAAGGACTTGCTTTTCTGCGGAGCCTTTCAGGAGCTCATGATGCCCCAAATCGCTTTGCAGCCGTTGAGTTATGTTTAAAGTGTTGTAGTGTGGGGAAAGATGTGCCCAAAGCACTCCACATGAACCTCAACTCTTTGTGAAGGATTTCGGTGCTAATAATCAGGTGTCTCAGGGACTTGGACTTTCTTTGAATGAGTTCTGCTTGTACATGCTTTCAAGCTACAAACAGCAACTGGGCTTCCATCTCAGGGGAGCAGCGTTTAGCGGTTAGTGAGTAGGTGCCGAGGTTTGGATTGATGTGTTTCACTTCCAAACTTTCAAATTTCACCAAGCAATGCAACAGTGAATTCAGCTGTCTCTGTAAGTAATGTGTTCGCGTTTAATCACATGAATATCCGCAGTCAGAAGCTGAAAAGGAATTAAAACCTAATACTGGCTTCGGGACAATCAGAATACTTTGTCACAGACAAGGCACCAGAAGGCTGGAAGGTAGATCACACCGGTTGCGGGAGAACTGGATTGCGGTGACATGGAAATGTCTGCAGTGTGCGTGACCAGACTGCTTCCACACATCCACAATGAAAGTCCCACTCTTCATTTGGGAAATGTACAAAGGCCCACTTCTGCACCCTTACCAGAGCCTTTATATCACCCACCATTTGAGGAGACCAAACCTGGATACAGTATTCCAAGTGCGGCCTGACTAAGGATAAAGGGAAAACAATACGTCTCTTCTTATACTCAATTGTCTATAGGATAAACCACTACACTATATTTCCTTTAGTTATCACTGAACAGAATTGCTCATGTACCTTAAAGGATGTATGCACTGGAGTCCCCAAATCTCTTTTTATCTCCAGCATCTGTGATGCATTTACCTGGAAGAGAAAAGAGTGTTGAGCATCTGCCCTGCCCACATGCATAACACGACACTTTTCTAAGTTATCCATCATTTTCCAGTCTTGCAACCAATCTCACGATATGTTAAGATTTTTCTGTAGCTGATGCGCATCTTCTATAGTTGTACCACGCCCACAGATCATGGTATCAACTGTACATTTTCAAATATCGCCCCCAACCTCAAAATGCCGATCATTAATAAAACTATTCAGCTCCATCGCATTGTGTAACAGGCAAGCGATGCAACACAGTTTGCCCTCCCCTCCTTTGGATAAATCCAACCCAAGTTCTTTATTTCCAGCCAAACCTCCGGGACTAGCTGTAAGAGGCATTTCAGTGACCATCATTTAAGGTTTTTTAATCACAAGTTGTAAAGTTAGTTATCGATCAGTTATTGTATAGTGGAGACTGAATATCCTGAAAATAAGGCCATTTTCAATTTCGGCGAAAAACTTGCTGGAGCGGAATTTTTCTTTCAATTGATTATAATTACAAAGACTGTTCAAACAATCGGCAGAATTAACTAAAGCAGAGCAAATTACAGTAAATTCACAGAATTATTGACTTGTTTGTTAATTTACGAATACTATTTGATAATAAATGGACACTTTTGAGGAAGCTGCTTATTGTTTCTAGTGTCTCTACTGTCAGAGTCAGTTGACCAACGACAGTGTTTGGATTCTTTTTCTGTTTTTAAATCTACCCTCATAAATTCTTCGAATCAGTAATAGATTGAAATGTTGCTATTATTCTGTTGCTGTTTGGAGTAGAATGAACAACTTGACAAATTTGAGTGTAACTCACGCGGAATTCTCCACCTTGTATCGATGAGTCGGAATAGGATGATCGCCTTTGGTATGTTTCTCTAGCAGTGCAGTTTGTTCTATGGTTGTATACTCTTAATGAAGGATTACAGACATCCATCTTCCGCCATTGCTAATTGTTCATAGGTTTGTATGTAAACATCAGGGCTGCTGACAAAGAGCTGTGCAGCTCTTTGTCGTCCGGCACAAACACGATAGGCCGAACTGGCCTCTTACACTGTAAATTTCTAGGTTTATATCTTTCTATCTTACGACTGCCCTTAATTGCGGTATCTTCAACTTGTTCTGCCAAATGCTCATGTAAAGGGAACTTTAACTTGGCCGACATAAAATATATGTTACGTCATGTTATAGGACCAAAGCAAGGCACAGCGCAGCATCAATAGTAGCGATGCATTTGTTATCTTTGATCGACAAAACAAACATCAAGGAATTAAAGATGGAGGTGCTCCTACATATAAGTTACTTCAGAGCATCGGCTGAAATCCGCACTCAATGGCTGTTAATGTCTGACGTGTGACGAACCACATTAAAATTTCAAGCACTCGCTGCGTTATCAAAGAGGAGTTACGACAGAATATGGCGCACTTCAAGATGGGCCGCAGGATATAAGGCCATGGTCTAAGTGTCGAAGAACATAAGTCCTGCAGCCAATAATTGTCTGTGTCTGAATACTTCGGCTTTCTCAATCATCAGCTCTCATTCTTCCAACCAAATGTCATACCTCACATTTGGCTGCGTTGAAATTAATTTGCCAATGCTATGCAAATGCTGCTGGTTTATTAATTCTTGTAAATTGTTTCTGTTCTCCACATTATTCACTACTACCACCCCCCCCCCGACCAAATTCAGTGTCATCTACAAATCGACAATTTGTGCTTTTGATTCCAAAATCTAAATCTGTAATACAGATTGTGAACAACAGTGCTCCCATCAATGATCCTTATGGAACATTACTATCCACCATCAGCCACTTTGAATAGCTATCCTTGATCTAGTGTATTTGGTCTTTCTGAAGGCTTTCGACAAGGTCCCACACAAGAGATTAATGAGCAAAGTTGAAGCAGATGGGATTGGGGGTAGTGTGCTGACGTCGATTGAGAACTGGTTGGCAGACAGGAAGCAAAGAGTAGTCGTACATTTCACAATGGAAGGCAGTGACAAGTGGGGTACTGCAAGGTTCTGTGATGGGGCCCCAGCTGTTTACATTGTACATTAATGATTTAGACGAGGGGATTAAATGTAGAATCCTCAAATTTGCGGATGTCACTAAGCTGGGTGGCAGTGTGAGATGCGAGGAGGATGCTATGAGGCTGCAGGGTGAATTGGACAGGTTAGGTGAGTGGGCAAATGCATAGCAGATGAAGTATAATGTGGATAAATGTGAGGTTATCCACTTTGGTGGTAAAAACAGAGAGACAGACTATTATCTGAATGGTGACAGATTTGTAAAAGGGGAGGTGCAACGAGACCTGGGTGTCATGGTACATCAGTCATTGAAGGTTGGCATGCAGGTACAGCAAGCGATTAAGAAAGCAAATGGCATGTTGGCCTTCATAGCGAAGGGATTTGAGTTTAGGGGCAGGTAGGTGTTACTACAGTTGTACAGGCCTTGGTGAGGCCACACGGGGAGTACTGTGCACAGTTGTGGTCTCCTAACTTGAGGAAGGACATTCTTGCTATTGAGGGAGTGAAGCAAAGGTTCACCAGACTGAATCCCGGGATGGCGGGACTGATATATCAAGCATGATTGGATCAACTGGGCTTGTATTCACTGGAGTTCAGAAGAATGAGAGTGGATCTCACTGAAACGATTAAAATTCTGACGTGTTTAGACAGGTTCGATGCAGCAAGAATGTTCCGAATGTTGGAGATGTCCAGAACCAGCGGTCACAGTCAAAGGATAAGGGGTAAGCCATTTAGGACCGAGATGAGGAGAACCTTCTTCACCCAGAGTGTGGTGAACCTGTGGAATTCTCTACCACAGAACGTTGTTGAGGCCAATTCATTAAATATATTGAAAGAGTAGTTAGATGTAGTCCTTACTACTAGGGGGATCAAGGGATATGGCGAGAAAGCAGGAATGGGTTACTGAAGTTGTATGTTCAGCCATGAACTTATTGAATGGCGGCGCAGGTTCGAAGCGCCGAATGGTCTACTCCTGCAAATTTTTTCGATGTTTCTATATTTCTATACTTTTAACCCTGCTCTCTGTTTTCTTCCTTTCAGCAAGCTAGTTGTAAGTTTTCCTATTTTTCCACTGACTGGTAATTAATTGACCTTATTCATTAGCCTATTACTTGGTAACTTGTCGAAGGCCCATTGAAAATCTGGCTCAATTACATCTTGTGCGTTACCCTTCCCTATTCACATTGTTGCCTCTTCAAAAATTCAAAGAGGTTGTTCAAGCTGTTCTTTCCCTTTTGAAATCCATGTTACCTTGTCATTATCATAGTTTAGCTCCTAAATGTTCTAATTTCTCCTTTTGTAGGAATTTCATTACTTCTACTGCCACCTATGTAGTATATAGCTCCACAGACATGTACTATACTCCTTCTTAAATGTAGGTATTATGTTAACTATCCACCAGACCTTTTTAACGAATTATTTACAGCATAAGTTATATTAACATTTTGCCCTTTAACAACTGGAGCAGAACGGCCATCTCCAGTACAAGGCAATGTATTCAGAGCAACATCCGGCATATCTGGGAACCTGGGATTCAGAGTGTTGCTCGGTGCAAAGGCTTCAGTTGAAAACTTCAGTTAATTAATTTACATTCAGTTTACCTCCTGTTCTGCCTCAGATAAAATTGCTTTAGAATTTAAGATGAAGTCTTTGGCTTACAGATTGGAAGATGTTGATGAGAGGCTGCCCTGTGACCATTCAATTCCACTGTTAGCACTGCACGATGTGTAACTGGAGGAGTTTCACGGACTGCATCAACTATTCTATTGTTCAATATACTCAGTTATACATAAAATACAGACAGCCCAGTGAGCACTCGATTTTTACACGCCTTCTTTGATTGATCGGCATAGCCTATATGTTTACTCTGTTGGTTGAACGTTCCATTAATATGTACTGGTTTGCATGTGTTTTAGTTTAGATAGCCGGTTTGTTTCTTTATCGTGCTGCCTTTCATCTAGCGGGTGTCTGTCATTCTCGAGATGGTGTTCTGTTGCAACCATTGGGTGAATGTTCTTTACCTGAACACAGGGAGTGAGAATATTAATTGGAAGGTCAGGTTAGAGCTCTTAACTTGACTATCTATAATGGGCTTGGGTCCTGATGTAAAACATTAACTGAGCTCGAGGTTTGCAATAGATTTCCTAATTGTTACGTGAGTCAGCCTTGAATGTTAGCTATTTAGTTCCGTCGTGTTGGTCAGTATTTACTCCTGAACAAACAGAATTACAACAATTCATTCGGAATGAAATTCGCATCGGCTGGGCAAACAAACCAGATGGATCGCATTTGCCGTCCATTATGCAAGAGGCATGTAACAGGTGATCGAAATGATACCGGTAGATTCCGGTCCCATGTCGATGCCCCAATTCTGTCCTCTCTGGTCATTTATCGTTTTGCTCTTTGCGGGACCTTGCTGAGCGCAAATTGATCCGCATTTCTGCCTGGACTTCAATTTTATAATAAATTGTTCGCAGTGAGTAGCGTTAGAACGGCGTGAGGTCTTGAATGGGGCTATATAAATAAAATGTCTTGTGCAATCATGCAAAATCACATCGCTTTCTGTTATATGCAACACCCAATGTTCATCTGCTTCATTAGCCTGCCCCACACCATGTGAGCTCAAACCACAAAAAAAGTTGTGATCTTCAGGGAGGCAAAAAAACCTATTAAAAAAACCCAGGCCAATTTGGGAAAAAAACTTGGAAAATTCCTTCCCACCCAACTAGTCCAGCAGGTCACGTTAGTCATTAATTTCCTTGCAGTATGTACCTTCTGTTAGAGGTAATCGCCACGGCATCCAGAAAAAAATCCACTTTTTTTTAACAAATTCAACGAGAGTGCATCCAGCAAGTGGAATGACAGTTTTTTCCAGCAATCGACTATTCTCTGGGAAAAGAACTATTTCCTGACGTCTAAGCTAGATCTAACCCAAGACAACTTAAGTTTGTGAACCATCGTTCTGCCTAAAATAATTATTTGAATTAACTGTCAGCTGGAACACCGTATATTACCTTCATTATCTTATGAATGTATATCAGATTCTTCAGACTTTGCTGCACTGACGAATAGAGTCCAAACAGTTTTAGCCTACCTTGATTACTAAGACGCTTTAGATTTGGAATTATTGCAGTGACCCTCTTCTGCACCCTTTCCAGAGCCTCAATGACACCCAGCATGTGAGGAGACTAAACGTGGTTACTGTATTTCAAGTGCGGCCTGACGAATGACAAAGGCAAAACAATACGTCTCTTCTTATACTCAATTGTCCATAGGATACACCACTACACTCTATTTACTCTAGCTATCACTGTACAGAATTGCTCAACTACCTTAAAAGATGTATGCACTGGAGTGCCCAAAGCTCTTTTTAACTCCAGCATCTTTGATGCATTTACCTGGAGGATATAAGAGTGTTGAGCATCTGCCCTGACCACATACAGAACACGACACTTTTCTTAGTAATGCATAATTTTCCAGTCTTCCACCCAATCTCACAGCACGTAAGATTTTTCTGTAGCAGATGCGCATCTGCTATAGTTCTACCATGCCCACAGGTCTTTGTATCAACTGCACATTTTCAAATATCGCCCCCAACCTCAAAATGCCGATCATTAATAAAACTATTCAGCTCCATCGCATTGTGTAACAGGCAAGCGATGCAACACAGCAGGTTTGCCCTCCCCTCCTTTGGATAAATTCACCCCAAGTTCTTAATTTCCGGCCAAACCGCCAGGACTAGCTGTGAGAGGCATTTTGTCGACCAAAATCTAAGGTTTTTTAATCACAAGTTGTAAAGTTAGTTATCGATCAGCAATTTTTTAGAGGATACTGAATGTTGTTCTGCTCAATGTTCATGTAAAGGGATCTTTACATTGGCCGGAATAAAATATATGTTGTGTCATATTAAAGGACCAAAGCAATGCACAGCGCTGTTGTCCAAATGTCTAAAGTTCGCGAAACAACAGTGGGCATCAATAGTAGCAATGTATTTGTTATCCTTGATCTACACAACAAATTGCTGAACAATCAAACCTCAAGGATTTTAAAAATGGAGGTGCTCCTGCACATAATTGGCGATATTTCACACCATCAGCTGACTTCTGCACTCATTGGCTGATAGTGTCTGACATGTGATGAACCACATTCAAATTTCAAGCTCTCGCTGCATTATTAAAGGCAAGCTACCACTGAATGTTGCGGTCTGCAGGATGGGCCGCAGGAAGTAAGGCTGCGGTTTGAGCGTCGAAGAAGAAGAAGTCCTGCAGCCAACAAGGTTCTATGTCTGAATGCATCGGCTTTCTCAATCATGAACTCGCATTGTCGCCAGACGCCGAATTCTGCCGGGCCAACAAGTTCGGGGAGCAATTTCCAACACCAAGCGCATCAGCCCCACAATATCAGTAACCTCAACAAATTGTTAAATTAAGAACACAAGATCACTGATTTAGATTTGTATTTGTGGTAGAGTGGCCCTCATATTCCGGACTGCACGGATCTGCACGGACTTTCTATGGACACGGGAAGGCATCGGAAAAGCCGGTTGTCATCACACAATGCGCATGCGCTGAAACCCGGCTTTCCTGATCTGCCAAGCTTGAGCTTGACAGACCCTCCACATCTCAGGAGCAGGACATTTGCATGTGCAGGATTGCTGCTTTTACCCATATCTTCCCCAGAAAATGTCCTCAAAAGTATTGCACTTGGTAAAAGCAGGTGCAAAACCTAATTTTTCCACATTTAAGAGTTTTAAAACACGCAAATACGTTGTAAAGTAACATTTTAAAAACACATTTTTTGTTACAAACTCTCTCCAGTGCGGTAAGTTTATTTAAACCATCATTTAATAACTGCTTTAAAAATACATAAAAATATATTGTTTTTAAATTCATAAGTAGGTTTAATTTTAATTAATAAAATATGTCGCGCATTTTTCTATCCTTTATTATTGGTTATATGTTTTGTGGGCTGCTGATCATTCACAATAATGGGAACTCCAACTTACGTCGTCACCATTATTATGAATGAGAATATACGATACCTGATTGGCTGCCTAGAACCATGTGACTCCAGCTCCATGGCTGAGCACGTCCCAACAGGCATGCACTGCGACGCAAAGTTCGAGGAGGCCTCAGGATGCGGATCTCGCGTCGGTGCTGCAGCTTCAGATAGTTGCGCTTATTTTTTGTTGAATCCTGTCTAACACACGCATAAAGGAGAAACGGGGATTTCTGAGCCACTGTCTTTTATGACCACGTGAGATCTCAATGCGATATGTAGCCAAAGAAGAACTGCTGGAGTGTTGTAATGTTTGTAATGTGTGAAAAAATTGGAACAAATCTCAGTGCAAATCGGATATTAACTCTGTTCCGAGCAATAACTCTGTGCAGGAATACCTGATGAGCCAAATTCTATGATCGCTTTTCCTTTACAACATTTAGTTTTTACTTTGTTTTAACTTGAAAATGACTTTAAGCTGCCATCGTGATGAAGAACTCTGTAAATTTTGAAGTACCAATTTACTTTATTAACCTTGGTACCATGTTCGGAGTCAGTTACAGGGCAGCGTGCACGATTAGCAAATGTTGCATTTTGGAAGGGAAGATACAAATTGTGCGAAGTGGATCATATATCTTGAAATACATTTGTGATATGGGAGCTCACAGTGAAGAGCTGAGACTGCAGAGAATGATACAAAATGATGTGGACCACCCGGGAGGCCTCGTCCCCAATAACCACTAACAGTGACGTGAGAAAGAGTTTGTATTCCCTATAAGACACAATTTCGTGATTCTAGAAAGCAGAACAGTGTTTTTATTGAAGGTTAATGGATCACATCAAGTGCATCAATCGATATATTCAATCATCACGTTACATTACGAATTATAATAAATCCCTTAAAGTTGAACTTGTACTAGAACAGCGACAGACCATGCCCAGAACATCAGCAATATTCTGTGAGAAATACCTCTGGTATTTCACCGCAAAACTTGCTTCTCTCTCTGGAAACGGGTTCGTATATTCAGCCGGACTTTCCAATCAAGACACTTTGACAAGTATCAGAATCTCAGAATTCTTCAGTTCAGGTTGACTATCTCTCCCGGCTGGACATAAAGTCTCAGAATCCAGCAGTGTCACAGTATGTTTCATTCCGACTGACTAAACATGTTTTATTGCAGCTTAACCGCTTCCACTGCTGCTCTTTCATCGAGTAAAGTACTGGTCAGGAAGGTACCACTGACAAGCAGGAAAGTGTGACAGACCATGGCATCAATCAGATATAACACTTATTTTAAAGACACATTCCAACATCTGAGTAATAAAACAACAAACAATAATTGGCTGGGTTATGTTACTGGCCTCCGATGCTCTCTGCTAAATGTTCTGCATTGCATCCATCAAGCCGAGGCTTTACGGCCAAGTCCAGCAAAGGTTCACCAGACTGATTCCCGGGATGACATGACTGATATATGAAGAAAGCCTGGATCAATTAGGCTAATATTCAAAAGCATTTTGAAGAATGAGAGGGTATTTCCTGGAAACATGTAAAATCTGACGGGATTGGACACCTTTAGATGCAGGAAAAATGTTCCCGATGTTGGGGAAGTCCAGAACCAGTCTGCAATCGAAGGATAAGGGTTAAGCCATTTAGCACCGAGACGAGGAGAAACTTCTTCACTCAGAGAGTTGTGGCCATGTGGAAGTATCTACCACAGAAAGTTGTTGAGGCCAGTTCGTTCAATATATTCAAAAGGGAGATAGACGTTGCCCTTACGGCTAATGGGAAAGCAGGAAAGAGTTACTGAAATGCATGATCAGCCACGATAATATTAAATAGTGGTGCAAGCTCGAAGGGCCGCATGGCCTACTCCTTTACCTATTTTCTCTATTTCTGTGTTTCTATATAAGTGCCAAATGCTAAAGTCTCCCGTTGCATTATTAAACATTTAAGGTTGAAAAAAAGAAGAATGTTCACTCGAGCTTCCAAACATTAACAAATATCTCGTATTCATCTAAAGCTTCCCTCGCTTTACCAGATACAAATACGGACATAGCAAAAGCACGAAGTTAAACCTGTATATACCTCCTCACTAATATCTGGTGTTTTATACCAAAACTGGGAGTGCTGTGAAACAGACTGAGCAAGCAAATACTCAGACTCACAGTTTAATACCTGTCTGCCGAAGTCCCAGATCAACTCCATCTTTGGTATCTCCTTTCTTACCACATGGAAAAATCAAAAGTTTTACAGTCGGGAGGTAATGGCCCTGCGAATTATAAGGATTTCTGCCGTTAAACTTGAAGTTTCATGTCATCAGTTAAATCATGGGCAATGCAACCTCCTTCTGATTACCAGCTACCGTCCTGCTTCAGCTGAAGTCCATGTTGAACACGGTGAATTTAATGTCAATTACCAAGAGTGGTTCGGCAGCACCTTTACCGGTGATCTGGGCGCTTCCTGAAGGAGATCGTGACTAGATTTGACTGCCTTCAGCTGGTGCGGAAACCAACAGGAGAGAAAAACATCCTTGACCTGATCCTGACCAATCGAACTGTCACCAATACATCTGTCCATGGCAGTATTGGTAGAAGTGACCACTAAGCAGACGTGGAGATTAAACCCCATCTTCACACTGAGGGCATACTCCATTGTGCTGTGTGGCACTATTACTGTGCGAAAAGGGATTGATTCAGATCAGATCTAGCAACACAAATCTGGTCCACTATGGGGTGCAGTGTGCCAGCAGCAGAATTATATTGCTCCACAATCTGTAACATTATGGACCGGCAGATCACTCACTGCACCATTATAATTACGCCTAGCACCAAGCCGGTTTCAATGAGGATTGTAGAAGAGCATGCACCAGGAGCAGCACCAGGCCTGCCTGCTAATGAGATGCGAAACTATTTAAACTGAAAAACAAGGGGAGTCGGAGGATCCATGAATATCCCCATCCTCAATGTTGTTGGAACCCAGAACTCACGTGCAAAAGACGAGCCTGAAGCGTTTGCAACCATGTTCAGCTCGAAGCGCCGAGTGTATAATTCATGTCGGCCTCCACCTGAGGTCCCCACTATCAGAGTTGCCAGCCCTCAGCCAATTCAAGTCACACCACGCAGTGGGAATACTGGGAAATTCTTCACTCCAGATTAACTTACTAACTAAACAAAATTATAATCAATACACAATATTAGTAGTTGTAAATTTAAAACGCAATTATGTAATTGCTTCACTTATAATCATCCAGAAATTTGTTGTGGAATACTCTGGGTAGCCCTGGTTTTTGCGGGAAGATGGTCGTACTTGACCGAAATTTAAAAAGACAATTTCAGCATTTATTATAAAAGAATAGCTGCCTGTAAAACAACAATGCCAGCTTGGCAAGATTCCAGATATCCTGATAAGGAACAGAGAATAAGTCACAGCGAAGCCATGACGAAATCATAATTGTTCACTTCCCAGGCGAGATAAATAATCGTCAAGGACATCATTTCCCGTTTGACTTCGATACTGTTACGGATTGAAACACAGAGGGTGTAAGGAGAAGGATTGGGTTCATGATGGTGATCGGCTGACAGTGGCAGGCAGGATTAGTGAGTATGTGGCATATCTCTGGTTGTGTATTACATTCAGGTTTTAGCCCCTCAATGTCTTTACTGGTCTCCATAAACTTTTATGTGAAGTGGAGGAATAAGAGGGCTCGCTTAGATATAAGTATTGCAGAGAGATTTGGCAAAAAACCTTGGCTATATCCACAGAAGATCCAAGGAGCGACGGGCTGGAGGAGGGACCACATGTATGGCACTGACCTTAAGCAGAGGCTAAAGTACCCATGGGGTGGGGGGAGGTGTTTGCACATGGAGATCGTAACCGTTCTATCTCGGCCATAAATGGTAATATAACACTTGATTGCACTTTGGTAGCTTCTGCTCAGATATAATAATGTGTCAGGCCTTGCTTACACTGAATAAATTGTACTCACTCTCACCAAAAGCGTCACGTCGATTCTTTTCGAACATAAGAGTGAAAGGGGTAATTGCACAGAATCAGAAATTCAACACCTCATGATATCACGATTGGTAAGCACAACTGTAAATATACGGGTCCCGATTGCATCCCGGCTGTGGTACTGAAGACTTGTGCACCAGAACTAGGCCCACCTCTAGCCAAGCTGTTACTGTAAAATTAAACACGTGCATTTAACTGAAAACATGAATACTTAACCAGGTATGTCATATCCACATAAAGCAAGCCAAGTTGAATCCGGCAAATTACCGCCCATGCGGCCAATTCTCAATCATCAACAAAGTGATGGCAGGTTCCCTCTAGCGGCACGTGCTCGTCAATATCCTGCTCGCCGAAGTTCAGCTGTAGTTATGCCTGCACTACTCAGCTCTACAGCTCATTACATCTTTGGTCCAAACATTTTCAAGAGAGCTAAATTTAAGTACGAATGTCATCAAGGAAGAATATGGCAAGTGTTGCATCAAGACGCACGAGAAACATTGAAGGCAATGGGAAATAATAGGAAAACCCTCCACTAGCTCGACCAGCACAAAGGCAGATGGTTGTGCTTATTGGATGTCAACCATCTAAGCCCCAATACATCTCTGCAGGAATTCCTCAGGGAAGAGTCCTAGGCACAACCATCTTCAGGTGCATCATCAATGATCTTCCCTCCATCATCCAGGGAGAAGTGAGGATATTCGCTGATGATTGCACAATGTCCTGTTTACTTCAAAATACCTCAGATAACGAAGCAGCCATGCCAGCATGCAACAAGACTTGGAAACATCCAGGCCTGAGCTGTTAATAGTCAAATAAGATTCATTCTACACAAGTTCCAGACAATGATGCTCTCCAACATGCGACAGTGTAAACACCACCCCTTGAAATTCAAAAGCATTTATTTGGCTGAGTCCCACAAAATCCCCATTGACCAGAAGCTTTACTGGACCAGCCACATAAATACTGTTCCTACAGGAGCAGGTGACACGCTGTATATTCGACGGCGTGTGATGCACATACCGATACCCCAAAGCCTTTCCTCCACCGACAATTCACAAGTCAGCAGTGTGCTGGTATACTCTCCACTTCCCTGGATGAGTGAAGCTCCAAAACAATCAAGAAGCTCGACATCATCAAGGACAAAGCAGCCCGATTGATTGGCGCACCATCTACCACGTTAAACAGTAACTCTCTTTCTCACCAGCGCCAATTTGCTGCACTGTGTACCATCTGTAAACACATTGCAGCAACTAGTGAAAGCTTCTTCGACAGAACCTCCCAAAGCCGCGACATCGATCACATAGAGCAAATTATGGATAGTTGAGAAGAACACCATCTCCAAATACTCCTTCAATTGACACACCATCGGGACTTGGAATAATATTGTAATTCCTTGATTGTCACTGGGCTAATATCGTGGAAATCTGTACCTAAGAACACTGGGAGTGCCTTCACCACACGGTCTGCAGCGGTTCACGATGGCAGTACAACACTGAGTTGTTAACTTCAAAATGATTATACAATAAAGGCTGATAAGGCCACGACGCCATAATGCCTTGAATGGATAAGCAAAACTGTTTTAAAATAGTGAAGATGACTGAAATTAACTATTTAGGAGACTACCTATTGTGCAACTATGTTTTTGTTTTGCAGCAGAGTGTGGATGATTATGAGGTGCTCTTGTGTGAACGGCTCGATGACTCCGAATTTCCTGTTCAGTTCCTTTAATTACATTTACTACATTTCTGGCACACACTGCTACAGCGAATGTGAACGCCATAAACCTCACGCCACTGAACAGCTTTAATGGGAAATTTAATGTTGAGGCCCCACAGTGAGAAATGTTCCAACTGGAAAATTTTGACTCTGTTGCTGAAAGGGGTTCAACGATTCAATTCTCCTGAAATTACCGCCTCCATTACAGGCAAGGAAAGAGGTTGATTCTCAGACAGTATTGGGAAAGACGAGTTTCTGCAAGCTCTGGATGTATTTATTCACACGTGCTCTAGAGCTATTTAGTAGACTGGCCATCGAAAGGAATAATTTTAAACTAGTTCTATCAATTTATAACCTCAGACTGCTGTCAGTGTTGTTATTAATGCCTTAGCATCTTTCGGTGCTGATTTACAGAGAAGCACGGAATTCGCTTTGCAACCTTCTCTACTTAACTTTGTTCAGCAAATCTATCCTCAGTGATGTGCTACTGAATGGATCGATAACTAATCACGTGTCTTCCCGCTTTTTAATCGCCATTGTGATTAACCTTAACTTTAGGCTGTGTTTGGTTACAGTGAAATAGCGTTTAATACATGGCATGAGTTCTGGCTTTTTCCTTACTGGTTTTGCAAGGAAGACATAATTCACTCACTCAGCAGCTTAAGTAATACCTAATCAGTAGTTAGTAATTTAGATCCGAACTGGGTTAAATTTAAGAGAGTTTGGTTACCGAATCAAAGATCATTCATTCCTGGAGCTCTACTGGGAAAACAAAAGTCAATTCCTTGCTAAGAACATAAGGGAGGGAAATACGAGTTCGTCAGATTCCTCAGCATATATCTGCCAAGAGACCTAAATACAGGTTTCCAACAATGGGATATCCAGGACTTGGGTAGATACTTGGATTGACAGAACGGGAGGTGCCGTGTGTTTGATGCTATCTCTGCGTCCCTTCAAAACATCACACTGAGAATCGATTGTTTGTAGTTAAATAGGATGCACATAACTGGGTTGCCAGATTTTCATTTGTTAAATTATTGACATGTGCCAAAGAATATACACTTAAAACTGAGAGGATAAATATGGACCTGAACATAATAATGTTAAATAATGCAGTTTTTATTCTTGCCTGCTAAGCGATGGTACATGTAGTGACAGGATTAGTCATTCTAAAAATGTCCTTTTAATGTTGTTCGCTGCTTTCAAGATAACTTGAGGCTTTCTTCTATATCAATCTTGATTGTCAAACTGCCAGCATCGAGCTTCATCAGTTTACCACCATGATTGCCGTTGTTACGCTGGAGATCGAGATTGTACTCTTTTTACAGCTGAGTAGGTTGTGATGCTTTCAAACAGCAATAAGTGTAACTTGATAAGCTTTCGATGATATAATGTTCAGGGGCAGATAATAGGTTTGTTGTGAATGACACTCCTGGTAATTCAATAAATAACATACAGAAAATGGTTAATCAATGAGCTGAAATTTTCTGCCCACTTTCAATCCTAACTCCAAATTTCACGTTTTTTTTACATGTCGATCATTATGATTGAACTCTATACCACGGAGAATAATTTGAGCAAACAAATTGTCCATCTTCTTCATAACATTAAAAACGACGTTGGATGGCTTGCAGGTAACCTATTTTCAGAAGGTATAAGGTAAGATTTCCTACAATGTCATCGTAACTGGAAAATTGAATCTCTGTTGCTGACCTGTGTGTACGACATAGTGCAGAAGAGTTATTTCCGTGATTAGCTTACCAGCAATGAACACACGTTCTAAATTGTGTAAGCCCAACACTTCCTGTAACAACAATACCACGTTAGATTTGAATTCTATCCTTCTGATATTCCAAGGACCATTCTCGAAAAAACTGTAGATCTGGAGCTGGCAGAGTGTGGATAGCTGTGGGACTGAAATGTGGCAGAGCTAGGGACCGACAGAAATAAAGGGAATCAGAAGAGCGGCGGCCATGATGAAAAGGTTAGACAGTAGAAGAATAAATCAATAAACGAAGTGAGTACAATTTGAATTAATAAAATATCAATCATATTTTATTTTCAGCTTTTAAACATTATCTGATTGGCGAGAGATTAGCAAAAGGGGAGGTGCGACGAGACCTGGGTGGCATGGTACATCAGGCATTGAAGGTTGGCATGCAGTTACAGCAGGCGGTTAAAAAAGCAAATGGCATGTTGGCCTTCATAGTGAGTGGTTTGAGTACAGGGGCAGGGATGTGTTACTACAGTTGTACAGGGCATTGGTGAGGCCACACCTGGAGTATTGTGTACAGTTTTGGTTCGTAACTTGAGGAAGGACATTCTTGCTATTGAGGGACTGCAGCGAAGGTTCACCAGACTGATTCCCGGGATGGCTGGACTGACGTATCAAGAATGACTGGATCAACTGTGCTTGTATTAACTGGAGTTCAGAAGAGTGAGAGGAGACCTCATAGAAACCTTTACATTTCTGATGGGTTTAGACAGGTTAGATGCAGGAAGTATGTTCCCAATGTTGGGGAAGTCCAGAACCAGGGGTCATAGCCTAAGGATAAGGGGTAAGCCATTTAGGACCGAGATGAGGAGAAACTTCTTCACCCAGAGAGAGGTGAACCTGTGGAATTCTCTACCACAGAAAGTTGTTGAGGCCCATTCACTAAATATATTCAAAAAGGAGTGAGATGAAGTCTTTACTACGAGGGGGATCAAGGGGTATGGCGAGAAAGCAGGAATGGGCTACTGAAGTTGCATGTTCAGCCATGAACTCATTGAATGGCGGTGCAGGCTCGAAGGGCCGAATGGCCTACTCCTGCCCCAATTTTTTTGTTTCTATGTTTCTATGTTTATGAGATTCCTGAAAATGTCGGCATGATTGAAAAAGTTCCTTAACATCCCCCCCCCGCCCTGCAACATCGGAGTACTTAGAGAGACTGGCCAAAAACCGCAGTTCTGCCACGAAGTCCGAGACGTTTTTACCCTCCCTACGCTGGTGAGAGTATAACCGGTGCCGGGCGTTTTGTACACTACTTTCCGACTTGAGATACTCACTGATCAGCTGGCTGAGCTCTTCGAAGGACTTGTCCACCGGCTTTTGGGGTGCGAGCAAATTTTTCATCAGTGCATCGGTCTGTGGACCACAGCTGCTCAGTAGATGCGTCCTTTCCTTGTCAGCCGCGGTCTCTTCCAGCCAGTCCTTTGTGACAAAGCTCTGCTGGTGTCTTTCCACAAATTCGTCCGAGTCCTCACCCACTCAGTAGCGTTCATCTGTGCCACCGGTGACCATCCTCGTGGTTCAGTGATTCCCGTTTCTCGTTCCCAAATGTAGTTTCTCTGCACCTTGTTACAAACTCACACGTGGCATGTATGTATCAGACACGGTCACTCTGTGACCTTCACTTTATTCCAAGGACCAAGCAGTGCTGCCGCTCGGAGGGACCTCCCCTTTTATATATGGAAACACAGGTGAGGTGTGTCTCCCGGAAGCTCACTCACTGTGGTCAGGGTGTGCATTTCAAGTGTACAGGTATAGTGTGCATCAGTTACAGTTACAAAACTATTGTCATTGCAAGATGATGAAATACATGACTCATACTTTTACTACCCATTCAGTTACAACACTGAACTCACTGATAATGTCAGTACACGTCCATATACAACACGGACCTTCCTCATACTGTCAGTACACATCCAGATACATCACGACCTCACATATACTTTCGCTGCACTTCTAGATGCAACACTGACGTCACTCATGCTGTCTCTACCCATCCAGATACATCAGTGACTTTACTCATAGAGTCGCTACCCATCCAAATACATCACTGACCTGATTCATACTGTCACCACTCATCTAGGCATATCACTGACCTCACTCATACGGTCTCTTCCCATCCAGGTACATCACTGATCACACACAGAACATATCTACGCAATCAGTTACAGCACTGATCTCACTCATACTTTAACTGCTCATCCAGATACATTAATGACCACACTCATACTCTCACTGCCCATCCAGTTACATCACTGACCTCAATCATACTGTCACTCCCCATCCAGAAACATCACTGACCTCACTCACACTGTCACTACCCATCCAGATGCATCACTGACCTCACTCTGCCTATCACTACCCATCCAGATACATCACTGATCTCACTCATACTGTCACTGCCCATCCAGGTACATTGATCAACTCACTCATACTATCACTACCAATCCAGGTATTTCACTGACTTCACTCATACTGTCACTGCCCATCAGGTACATAACTAACCTCGCTTATACTTTCATTGTCCATTCAGACACATAATGACCTCACTCCTATTTTCTGTTAGGATTAACTTCAAACCACCGCTCAGAGTCCGTTATCCTTAAAAAAATGTTGTTTATAATTTTGATAGATACAAGCTGTCAGAAGAGCTATTCAGTGAAAGAACGCTCAAGTAAGTGGCCAGAGGCATCTTCCTTAATGGAATTTCAGATTAAATCATTACGTACTTAAACAAGTTATAATGAATACGTGATGATTGATACATGATGCTTGGTTAATATATTGGAACAGCACGTCCTCCTTTCTGCCTTCCGTATGCCTTAAATGTTAAGTCCGGACAGTTGCTATCGTGTCTATTTCTATTCTACCCTTTTCTTCTTATGGCTTCAATTTCTCTGTTCTCTCTTTCTGTGCTTGCCTCCCAAGGCCTTGGTCGGTGAACTAGAAAATGTGTTTCTATGTGCAATGTTTCACACAGTCTGTGCTTTTCATTTTAAAATCAGTTAGCTCAATTTTAAAATGCCACCATTAATTAATATATAAAGAATTTTAATTTACCTCTTCAGTCTCTCCTATTGGTCCCTGATTATTTCGAAATAATCAGCCCACCACATATATATTCTCAGCCATCTGCTAAAAAACGTGATCAAATCCATTTCCTTTGGATCACTCGTAATCATGTCCCTTAAAGAAATCTTTGCATGCTACTCCTGACCATTTGCGTGGGATTAGTGGCAAGCTATTTATATTTGCTTTCGTACTACAGAGCATAAGCTCGGAGGTGTTAGTTGTTCGCCTAACGCGCTACAAAGTCATTCGCCTCCCTATCACACTGACGTTAAAAAGTGAACAAGGCTGGTTGCTGTTCGGCTTGAACCATGCGGTTGTATATACCTGGGATGTTAGACATCAGATGTAATTGGATGACGATACATATCCCAACCCGTACCATTATTAGCACAATTGTGTGCCACATCAATTTGTGGACTGCGTGGGCCTCATGTGAAAAGCACTTAAAAATGTCCCACCAGTGATTAACCGCGAGGTCACTTAGTTCCTCCGTCACTCGGATCAGTTCTTGTTTTTTCTTAGTAACGGTTCCTTTTCTTCGCCCATGTAGTTGGTCACCTAAATGTGTTTTTCCATAAAGGCCCTTAACATTCTCAAGTCCACTACTGGGGATCGTACGGATAGTCCTTTCGTGCTCATGTTTTGGGCAATGTTTTTCCATTCTCCTATTTGTTCGGTCTTGGTCGTGCTGACGTCGATGATGATATATATTTCCTCTTGGGATTCATTTACCGGGGGTTCCAAGCGATCTGCCTTCAAATTTACCATGTGGGTATTGGTTAGACATATGTAGTTTTGTCCTATTTCATGTATTATTATAATCACTTAAGTGCTTCATGTGGCATTGATACGCCTCTGCCATGCCTTCCATGCTGCATGGATCCACCACTGGTGTCTGTAGCGGGGATACTAGCCCAAATGGTCACTTTACACAGTCCATCCCTACGTGTATTTTATTCTTCGGGTCTATCCATTTCCCGTAAAACTGTGGCTTCCATAAATTTTTACCGAATAGCTATGGGAGGGTCACATATTCACACCATATCTGACTGTTCGTAACATTAGCTAACAACATAGTCAGATTACATCCCTCTTCATCACATCGCGTATGCTTCATATCTGGCCTGAGTGTTAGATTTCGGTGGACAAACTGAAACAGTTTAGCCCATCGTGGGGCATTCCCAGAAAATGCTGTCCTTTCTAATTCATCAGTTTTCCTTCGCTGATCAAACCCATTATAAGTCAGTGAGTCTTATTGGCTTCCCGCATTAAATTGGCCGATACATGATGCTGTTCCCAGTTACTTTTGTTTGACCACCCCCAAATCATTTTGACTGACAGCCATCCTAACACGCTTTTGGACTGTAAGGTTTCTTGACACACATCTGACAGCCTTATGGCATCGTTAGTCAATAGTCCCGCTTTATTCAGCAGCGTTTCAATATCCATTGAGTTTAATGCTCCTAGTCGCGTTCCTAATCGTCCTAGTACTCTATCTAGTAAGTTTCACCGATTGCCATCTTTGGTTATATTCAGAGCAATATCCGGGTTCTTACAAAAACTGGATACCATCTATTGATCATACTGTATATTTATTGTTAACTGTATTATTGCAGGGTCTATCAGTGTGCTCAGGCATGTATCGTGTAGCCTTTGTAAGAGTGGCATCCGTTCCTGGTTCGGACGGAGATATTTACACATATCATGACCAACCATGTATCCCACCTGCCAAACAGTGAATTATTCCTAGACAACACCCAGTCTCCGTCTCCCAATGTTCCCTGTGTCCACTACGTACTATTGGTATACTCCGTTTTTTTAGAATTCCAGGCTTTTTTCAGTATTTTTTTATATTGTGGGGAGTATTGGTCAACCACGCTTACACATCATCCCAGGACCGTCGGCCACCTTTGTAAAGTTGAATGTTTCATTCTCATTCTTCTGGGTGACAGGATAAAATTGCCTGAGACTGGTGCCGAATAGGTCCACCATTTACAGTCAAATGTTAAATCAACACATGAAATTTATTTCCCGCGGGGCATGTATAGTTTTTCTGGGTTGCGTCTGGATGAGCCTTCCACAAATAATAACGTCTACGCCCTTTCGTTCTAAACGTATCTCTGGAGGCACTAGAAGGGCAGGGCGGCCAAGAAACCAGTTACCACCAGCACTATCCACAGGTTCATTCCGTTTTTTTCAAGCATGCTTCCTTATCGGATACTTCAATCTTCAACGGGTGCACCGTTACTATGTGTTAAAATAGACGGGAGTTGTTTAATGTTATATTGGCTTACCTGTGTCCAGTGCTTCCATCTAATTCCAGTGGGCTCCTGTAGACAAACACAAGGACCGCTCGGCAGTAGTACCGCATATGGTCTGATCCATCGGGGCTCGATTCCATTTCGCATCCCTGTCACATTTATCATGACCTGTTCTCCTATTTTATGTAGCGCTTCGGGTCTCATTCCTCATTCTGAATTTCTAGGTCTCTTATCTGCTGTCTGCTTCGAACTTCTTTATTCATAGCCTGCGCCTCTTGGCTTCGGTGGATCATGTACTGCCTTAGCCTTTTCTGAATTGTTCCTGCTTCACCTGTCCCTCCGGATAAGCCCTCTGCTAATCTCATATCCCATCCAGTCATCAGCTCATATGGTCTTAGTCCCGTGGTTCGTGCTGGGCTGGCTCTGAGCCGCATTAAAATTTCCGCACCCAACTTGCCTTTGCCTTTCTCCTGGGTTGCTTTGGAAAGGGTCGTATTTAAGGACCTATTCTTTCTTTTCACAATTCCCGAACTTTGGGGATGATATGTCATGTGGTACCGCTGTTTGATTCCCAGCAAGGCACATGTTTATTTAATTAATTTGCTCGTGAAATGTGTCCCCTTGTCTGAATCTATCTGTCGGCATACGCCCCACCGAGGTATCACCTCGCTAGCCAGGATCTGTGCTGCGGTCCGAGTGGAACAGTCGCTGGTAGCGAAGGCTTCCACCCACCATATGAATTGGTCTATGATTACCCGTCAAAACCTTTTTCCCGTTTCCTCTTGCAGGGGGCCGGTGAAGTCTATCTGTAAATTCTCCCAAGGTTCCTGTGACCTTGGCTGATGTCCCATTGCGACCTTGCCTCTCCTGCCTACGTTATGCACCTTTGGCAAAATTTATCGACATTCATACCCGTTCCTGGCCACCACCAGTACTGCAAAATCAGTTACTGCATGTTACTTCTCCCAGTGTGCGTTATCGCGTGATATAATTTTAGCAGTTGCTACTCACAACATTATGGCGCCACAACTTGCTCCTGGGGAACCCATACTCACATGATACCCTTTTGATGGACTCCATTCACGTCTTTCATCCTGCTCGAACCTCTGGTGGACCACTGCGATACTTATGTCAGTCTGAACACTTTTGTCATTACTGGCTGTAATTCAGCCTTAAATGCTGGCTCTGGCTTCCGTTCACCTGCCGCTCGTTTGGCTCCGAGGTCTGCAGACCTATTCCCAGCAATTGGTACATCTTTCGGGTGCTTTTGGTCCATACTAGTTAGTTTTGTTTGTGCTTTTACCTTTATTGCCGCTGCTCCCCTTGGTTCCTTTGCTGGTTTCACTGGACTTTCTACTAGCTTTCCGTCTTTTACCACTTCGCCAGCAGATATCACATACCCTCGTTGTGACGAGACTGCCATATAGTGGTGAACCACTCCAAAAGCAAATTGATTATCTGTTTATTTATTTACTCACTTTCATTTCGCTGACTCGAGAGCCTTTATGACAGTTCTGCCACCTGAGGTGACTCGTCTCCTGGGAGCGTTCATACCATTATTTTCTCTCCCTCCTGTGTTACCACTGCCCACCCAGTATGGGGTTCTCCATTAATGTATTTTCTGGATGCATCCACGTTGAAAGACTCATCAGGATTTTCGAATGGCTCGTCCTTAACCCCGTTATGCGTTTCCTCCTCTACTTGTTCCATAGAGCTATATTCCGCTCCTTCTGTCAGCACCCTGGTAGCGTGGTTAATTTCTTTATGCTTTTTTATTATTACTGACTTGTTTGGGCAGGATTAACGCCTACCACTTAGTTTTTCGGCTGTCCGAGATCGACCGCAGCTTTCTAGTATTTAGGATATGTTGTGGGTGCAAAATCACCTGTCCCATCATCACTACTGGTTGGTTTACTTTGACCGCCCAAGTCGCACATTCCAGGGCGGCCACACATCGCGGCATTACACTAACCACTGGGACTTTCTTCGTCGATTACTAGGCTATAGGTCCCAGCTGGTTCCCATGTACCTGCATTACCTGGCAGAATATCTTCCATCATCCTGATCACAAAGTAGTTGGAAAATATTATTGGGATCTAGCAATCGTAGGGCGGGGGACGACATCAGATCTCTTTTAGTTCACCTTATGCCTCGTCCTGCTCCGGTCCGCAATCTATCTGATGTAGGGGTCCACCGGTCCATTTAATTATTTTCTGTATGTGTTCCGCTATTATTGTCTGAACATTCCGACTCTGATTAAAAAGTCCGAATACGTTCCTTACACCACTGACATTCTGGGGCTTAGGCATGTCTTTATTACCCATCCGTCTTTCCTCTGTCATGTATTTCTTGCCCTAACTGATACAATGTCCAAAGTACCGAATCTAGTCTGGGCCACCAGCGTCTTTGTGGGTGATGCCTTGAACGCCGCCCGCACGCACACAGCCACTCACATACGCAGTTACAGACAGACACGCACTGACACAAAGCCATGCATACAGCCACTCATTCACAAACACACACTCACACACAGAAACTTACACACACAAACATTCAGGCACAATCTCATCGACATACACACTCAAATATATACCCAGACACACTCTTACACACACGTACACACTCACAGACTTACACACACACTCACACACAGACACACGCTTCCAAACTTACACATTCACAATGTCGCACAGTTACTCACCCACACACCCAGATAGAGACGTATATACTCACTCTCTTACACACTCACGCACTTACTCAAGCATATACTCAAAGATAAACAATCACGCACACACATGCGCACACACAGACACTTGCACATACTTACAGATTCACATACTCATACAATTACACACTCAAACACTTACCCAGGCATACATGTGCACATTTACGCGCTCATACATTCAGAGACTTACAGACTCACACGTTTAGCCAGACACACAATTACACGCGCACTCACTTACACTCACAGACTTACACACTCACACTTTTACCCAGACACACACTCACATATTAACACATTTAAACAGGCACACACTTGCCCAGGCACGCGCTTACATGCTCACATGCTTATCCACGCATACACTCACACACTCACAGATGTAAGCACTCACACACTTACCCAGGCACGCACTTACACACTCGCACACTCACATTCACAGTCTTTCACACTCACAGACTTACGCACTCACAGACTCACACACTGACACAGACACGCATTCACACATTTACACTCTCGCAAACTTACACAGTCACACACACTTGCTCACACACACACTTACCCGGGCACACACTCACACACAATAATACACTCACACTCACACACACTTACCCAGACACACACTTAAACATTCACATATTTACACACACAGGCACACACTTAAACACACTCCATCCATCATAGGCAATCACTCGAATCGTGGATGACTTGCTTCCACGTCAAAACGTTCAGAGATGCTTCAAAGAAGGACCTAAAATTACAGGTCCGAACAAAATCTTCAAGGGTGGAAGATGGCTGTGCATGAATGTTTGTAACGTGTGATGACTGTTTTGCACCAGCCAGAAATTACCCGCACACACGCTTACCTGGACACATGCACATACACACATGGATAATAACACACTGACACTCACTTACCTAGACGCACACATACACACTCACACAAATGCACACTCACACAAATGCACACACACTTACCCGGACTGAAAGTCACACGCAATAACACACTCATACTCATACATGCTTATCCACACACACACCAATTCAGTCATACACTCACACATTCACACAGAATAACACACTCACACTCACATACGCTTAACCAGAGAAACAATTACACAATCACATACTTGTAGACACACACACACTTACTCAGGCACACACTCAAATACTCACACACAATAACACACTCATAAACACTTACGCAGAAACAAACTCACACACTCATACATATATTCACACTCATATAAACCTACACTTAGACAGGCACGAATTTACCCAGAGACACATTTACACTCGCACAGTTGACTCATGAGATGGCCAGTTGGGACAAATTCTTAAATGAACAATTGTGTTTCGGGCCATTAATTAGCACAAGTTGCCTTTACTGAACGGGGTAGAGGAGCAGAGAGGTGCAGATACACATATCACTATAAGCAGCGACGTAGGATAATGAGGCCTTAATAAACATCACATAAAGCTCCAGGGTGCATTTCAAGAAGGTCAGATTTGAAAACCACAATAACTTGTATTTACTTGGCGCCTTTATCAGATGGAATCATCCCAAGGCGCTTCACAGAAATGTTATGAAACAAAACATTTGACACCGAGACATATCAGGAACAATTAGGGCAAGTGACTGAAAGCTTTATTAAAGAGGTAGATTTTAAGAAGCGTCTTCAAGGATGATGGAGAAGTGCAGAGATGGAGAGGTTTATGCAGGGAGTTCCAGAGATTGGCAACAGAAGGCCTGTGATCAGAGTGAATATTAACCGACTCACTTACACACTCCCTACACAGGGCTGCCTGTGTGAGGCATGTGATCAGGGTGAATATTAACACACTCACTCACACACTATCTACTCTGGGCTCCCTGTGTGAGGCCTCTGATCAGGGTGAATATAAACACACTCACTCATAAACTGTCTACACGGAGCTCCCTGTGTGGGGCCTGAGATCAGGTGAATACTAACACACTCACTCACACATTGCCGACACTTGGCTTCGTGTGTGAGGCCTGAATGTGGAATTATGTCGGGAAGCACCGCCACCGCCACAATTGAAAGCCTGAATGTTATGTTTCCCAGCCACAACCTGCCTGACATACTGGTCAGTTACAAAGGGCCATGTTTCACCAGTGACGAATTTAAAGAATTCATGACCTGCAATGGGATCAAACATGTCACGTTGGGCCCGTGTAAACCATCCTCCAATGGGCAGGCAGAGCGGCCAGTACAAACAATCAAACAGAGCCTTAAAAGAGTAACAGAATCCTCACTCCAAACGTGCCTGTCCCGAGTAATGCTCAGTTACGGCATGAGACACACTCGTTCACAGGGGTGCATCCGGCTGAGCTACTCATGAAAAGGACACTTAAAACGTGATTCTCGTTGGTTTCCCCCAACCTGCATGATCAGGTAGAGAGCAGGCGGCAGCAACAAAATGTAAGCGATGGTCGCGCCACTGTGTCACGGGAAATTCATCTGAATCACCCTCTGTATGAGCGAAACTATGGAGATGGTCCCAAGTGGATTGCCGGCACGGTGATAGTTAATGAAATGAGTAGGGAGTTTGTAGTCAACTTAGACAATGGACAAATTGCAGAAATCACCTGGATAAAACGAGGCTTCGGTTCACAGACGGCCCTGAACAACCCACAGCAGACAGCACCTTTTTTGATCCCACACCACACACCCAATGGATTAACGACACCACACCGGACTCGGAAATCGAACCCATCACTCTCAACATCCCAGCTAGGCCAGGCTCACCCAGCAGCCCTGCAGGGCCAACAACATGCCAACCCAGCGAGGGCAGAGCCAGCACACCAGGACAGACATTTGTACCGAGGTGGTGAACCAGAGAAAGAAAGGCTCCCGACCGCCTCACCTTCCAAATAGTTTTCCCTTTGATTTTAGGGGAAGTGATGCTGTGTATCTATAAAGCATGCACTTCCATGTTCCGACACCAGGGAGTGCATCCCCTGAAGAACCAAGGGATCCCAGCATCCCTTGGGAGCACTGTATATAATCCGGCCGCTAAGGCCTGTTCCTCACTCAAGAGTTTCGTAATAAAGACTGAGATCACTGTTACTTGAACCTCCCTTTGTACAGTCTCATCTGTGTTTGGAACACAATAACTTGGAAAAGAATTGTGACCCCGAAAGCCAGAAAGAAGATGAAATGCTGACTCCCTTTCTGCCAAAAATTCCTTTCATAAACATTTCCCTGACCGAAACTTCACAAAAGAAAAATGTTCCTTTAAAGTCATTAATCCTGAATTTTGACGCAGCCGAATTTTCTGAATCAGATGCCTCTCGATGTGTCAACTCAAACCATGTCCCTTTGCAATATTGTGCTTCCATGCACGGTATTAATTGTGCCACGAACTTATATAATAACAGAATAAGGGAATGGTTACAGAATGGAAGAAGGACATTCGGTCCATCGAGCCCATGCCACCTCTCAACTAGTCCCACTCCCCCATCATTTACCCGCAGCTGTGCATTTTCTTTTCCTTCAGATCCTTATCCAACTGCCTTTTGAAAGATAAGAATAAATCAGCCTCCACCGCCTTTTAAAGAATTGTATTTCAGATTCTAACTGCTTGCTGCGAAATGACCACCTTCAGTTCCCATCTGCAAAGTCTGAGAAACACGGGATCAATTGCTGCCACACTCACAACCTTGTTAACTGAAGCACCTTCATTCTCTCCTCAGAACGCTCCCTCCTGGAGTGTAGTCAAACTGTTGAGGTTAAATCTCTGGTTATGTTCCCAAGACTGCTTTTGCCACAGCGTTTCCATAGTGTAGTGGATATCACGTTCGCCTAACACGTGAAAAATACCCGCTTCGAAACCGGGTGGAAGCATTTTGCAAACGTGTTCAATTAATGATAAGAACAAATTGAATAATTCATATTCGTGGTTAACTGAGTGTAGTGTCTCATGACGCTGTTGCATTTGTTGATTTCTCTGTAAAATACTGCACACACTGAAACTCTACAAAGTGTTTCTCACTCCCTCCCGTTTCCAGCCCTGACGGTGGAGAAACGCCATCACAAAACTGCACATTCCGTGCATTCAGTTCAGCTGTGAGAGATTATTTAATAATCCTTCCGCTCCGCCTCGCTTCACAACAGAAAATCAAAGCCTCAAAAAAACCCATCGACTAATCGCTCTTCCCCAGTTCCAGAGTGAGTGAGGGCGGGACAAGCCCCAACATTCCGGTGCCGCATCTCCAATCAGCCGCTGCCGGCTGAAAACGGCGAATGTAGCATCAACACTGGTTTCCCGCCCATCATTGGGCTATAACGAAAGCTTCATTGTGCTATAACGGAGCGAAAGCTTCCCGCAGACAAAACAGCAGCCTCTTAAGACTCTTAATCTCTGGTTCCTGAGTTCGGGCCCAAGCTTGCATGAACATGTTGCTACTGGAAACACTATGAATTAGCTGATCGCCTCATTTTGCATCATGAAAGTAATGCCAACCGATAATTATATAATCGTAGAAGATTACAGCATGGAAGGAGTCCATTTCGGCCCATCGTATCTGCACCGGCGACAAATGTCCAGTTTTAGGTGTGTAACTCTGCACCATATGGCATTTCAAGTGCATATCCAAGTACTTAATAAAAGTGATGAAGGATTCTCCCGCCACCTCACTTTCAGGCAGTGAGTTCCAGACCCCGGCAAACATCTGCATAAAGAATGTTCCCTCCAAATCCGCTTTAACCCTAATACTAATTACGTTTAATTTATGCCCCCTGGTTGTTGATCACTCAGCTACGGCAAGTAGGCCCTTTTTATCAACAATATTAAGGCCACTCCAAATTTTGTACACCTCAATGCTGTCACCCATCAGCCTCCTCTGTTCCAAGGAAACCACACCCAGCCTATCGAATCTGTCCTCATAACAAAGTTGTTCCACTGCCGGCAACATTCTACAGAAATCTCCTCCATACCCTCTTTCGCGCAATCACGTCCTCCCTTCAATACGGTGACCACAACTGCACGGAGTACTCCAGCTGTAGACTAACCAGAATTTTGCAAATTTATGACATAACCCACTTGCTCTTCTATTCCATGCCTCTGCCAATAAGTGAAAACATTCGGTCTGCCTTCTTCATAAAACTTATCCAACTGGCCAGCAACCTTCAGGTATCTGTGGACATGCAATCCCTGTTCCCTTTGTTCCTCTATATTTCTCAATGTCCTACCAGATGATGTGTATTTGCTTTCCTTGTTCGCCCTCCAAAAATGCACAATCTCACACGTCTCTGGATTAAATTCCATTTGCCACTGTTCTGCCCACCTTACCGATGATTGATGTCTTCCGGTAGTCTCCAACTTTCTTCTTCATTATCAACAGCACTGCCTATTTTACTATCACCTGCAAACTTCTTAATCATAAACCCAATATTCAAGTTTAGGTAATTGATAAATATCAGAAAAAACAATGGACCTAGCACTGAAAACTGCAGAACCCCACTGGAAAATCTTTCCAGTCACAAAAACTCCCATCAAACATTAACCTTTGCTTCCTGCCTCTGAAGCAATTTTGGATCCAATTTGCCACTTCGCCCTGGATTCCATTGGGTTTTACTTTCATCACCAGTCTGCCATGTGGGACCTTAGCGAAAGCATTAATAAAATCCATACACACTACATCGTACGCACTGCTAATCGACCCTTCTGGTGACCTGCTCCAAAAGTGCATTCAAGTTAGACAAACGCGATCTTTCCTTAACAAATCGTGCGGACTGTCCTCATTAACCAGTGCCTTTCGAAATGTAGAGAATGTGTCATCGTTAAATGTTATCCTGCTTTCACGGGAAAACATAATTAATTAACTGATGGTCTTCATTTGCACAACTAAAGAAATGTGAACTGAAGGAAAGTCCTCAATAAAATAATTGTCTGTGCTCTGAAATTTACCTCTTAATCCATTTTAGAGACTGTGCTTTAGTGGTCTGCTCCAAAATGTTCATTGCTGGTAACAATACATGAGACTGGGGATACAGTGAGATGGACTGTAGAGCAAGGGAATGGTGATTGTGAAACAGCATTGTAAATATACATTCTGGAAGAATAACATTGAGAAGAAATGTGACGCCAACATCCAGAAGGAAGATTAAATACTGAGTCCCTTTCAGCAAAAAATTCCTTTCATAAACATTTCTCTGACCGAAACGTCACAAAACAACAATGATGCTTTTTAAATTCATTAAACACGAATTTTCGGCGACTGAATCTTCTGAATCAGATGCCTCGAGCTCTGCCGACTCAATTCATGTCGCTTTGCAATAGTCTGCTTCCATGCACACTATTAAACGTGCCACTAACTTATAGATTCACAGAATAAGCGAATGGTTACAGTAGTGAAGAACCACACTCGGCCCACCGAGCCCATGACAACTCTGAACTAATCTCACCCGCCCTGACATTTACCCGCAGCTGTGCAATTTTATTCCTTCGGATGCTTATCCAAATCCGTTTTGAAACATAAGATTGAGTCTGCCTCCCTTTTAAGAGGTGTATTCAAGATTCTAGCCACTTGCTGAGGAATGTTCACTCCTGTTCCGATGTATAAAGGCAGAGAAACACGGGATCAATTCCTGCCACACTCAAAACCTTGCAAACGATAGAACTGTCATTCTCTACTCACAGCGCAAGCAAATGAAGTGCAGGCCAGCTGTTCAGCTTAAAGCTCTGGTTATTTTCCCAACACTACATCTACCACAGCGTTTCCGTCGTGTAGTGGTTATCACGTTCGCCTAACGCACGAAAATCCCTGGTCCGAAATCGGGTGGAAACATTTTGCAAACGTATTCCATTAATGATTATAACAAATTGAATAATTCATCTTCGTGGTTCAATATTAACAGAATGCAGTGTCTCATGATGCTGTTGCATTTGCTGATTTCTCTGCACAGTTATGTACATACTCAAACTCTACACTGTTTCTCACTCCCTCCCGTTTGCAGCCCTGACGGGGCAGCAACCCCATCTCAAAGCTACACATTCTGTGCGTTGAGTTCAGCTGTGAGAGATTATTAAAGGATCTTGACACGCTGCATCGAAAATCAAAACCACAAACAAACCCATCTACTAATCGCTCTTTCCTAGCTCAAGAGTGAGTGAGGGCGGGACAAGCCCCAACATTCCAATCCCGCACTCTCCGATTCACCGCTGCTGGCGGAAAGCGGCAAATGCAGCATCAACTATGGTTACCGCCCTTCATTTGGCTACAAAATGCTACGGTTCGAGTCAAAGCTCCCCGTACACTAAACAGCAGCCTCATAAAAACTCTTCATTCCTGGTACCTGAGTTCGAGCCCCAGCTTACACGAACGTTTTTTCTCTGGAAACACCATTAATAAACCGGTCGCCTTGTTTTGCATCATGAAAGTAAATCTGACCGATATTATGTAATCATAGAAGTTTACAGCATGGAAGGAATCATTTTCGGCCCATCGTCTCCGCACCGGCCAATAAATGTCCAGTTTTCGGTGTGTAACCCTGCAATTACGGCTTTTCAAATGCACATCCAAGTACTTTTTAAATGTGGTGAGGGCTTCTCCCTCCATCACACTTTCAGGCAGTGAGTTCCACACCCTCACAAACATCTGGATGAAGAATGTTCCATTGAAATCACCTTTAACACTTGTACGAATTACTTTTAATTTATGCCTCCTGGTTGTTGACCCCTCCACTATGGGAAATCGGCCCTTTTAATCAACAATATCAAGGCCCCTCCGAATGTTATGCACCTTAATGCTGTCGCCCATCAGCCTCCTCTGTTCCAAGGAAAAATACATCCAGCCAGTCCAATCTGTCCTCATAGCAAAGTTGCTCCACTCCCGGCAACATCTACGTAATTATCCTCTGTACCCTCTGCAGCGCAATCACGTCCTTCCTTCAATGAGGTGACCAGAACTCCACGCAGTACTCCAGCTATGGCCAAACCAGAATGTTACACATTTCAAGCATAACCCACTTGCTCTTCTATTCCATGCCTCTGCCAATAAAGGCAACTATTCCTTATGCCTTCTTAACCATCTTATCCAACTGGCCAACTACCTTCAGGGATCACATGCAATCCCAGTTCCCTCTGTTCCTCTACACTTCTCAATTTCCTACCAGTTGATGTGTATTCCATTTCCTTGTCAGCCCTCCACAAATGCAACGATCTCACACGTCTCTGGATTAAATTCCATTTGCCACTGTTCTGCCCACCTTACCTTTGATTGATATATTCTTGCAGAATCCAACTTTCTTCTTCATTATCAACCGCACTGCCTATTTTAATATCACCTGACAACTTCTTAATCATAACCCCTATATTCAAGTTTAGATCATTGATAAATAAAATAAAAAGCCATGGATCTAGCACTGAAAACTGTGGAACCGAACTTGAAACATCCTTCCAGTTACAAAAACACCCATCAAACATTACCCTTTGCTTGCTGCGTCTGAGCCAAATTTGGATTGAATTTGCCACTTCGCCCTGGATCCCATGGGCTTTTACTTTCATGACCAGTCTGCCATGAGGCACCTCAGCGAAAGCATTAATAAAATCCATCGACATTACATCATACGCAAAACATCATCGAATCACCAGATGACTTCCTCCAAAAATGCAATCAAGTTAGTCAAACGCGACCCTTCCTTAACAAGTTGTGCTGACTGTCCTGATTAACCAGTGTCTTTCGAAATATCGAACATGTATAATCGTTAAATGTTATCCTGCTTTCACGGGAAAACGTCATTAATCAACTGATGATTTCATTTGCACAATTAAAGAAATGTTAACTGAAGGAGAGTCTTTAATTGAATGATTTTCTTTGCTCTGCAATTTACCTCTTAAACGCTAAATCATTTTAAACACTGTGTTCTAGTGGTCTGCTTCAAAATGTTCGTTGCTGGTACCATGTACATGAGACTGGGAAAACAATGAGATAGAGTGTAACGCAAGGGACTGGTCATTTGAAACAACAAAGAAAATATACATTCTGGAAGAATAACATCGAAAAGAAATGTGGCCACATCAACCAGAAATAAGATTAAATGCTGAGTCCATTTCAGCAAATAATTCCTTTCCCAAAGATTTCTATGACCGAAATTTCACAAAACAAAAATAATCCATTTAACGACTTTAAATCCGAATTTTCGCGAACCGGCACCCGAATTGTCTGAATCAGATACCTCTAGCTCGGCCGACTCAATCCATGTCCCTTTGTAATAGTCTGCTTCCATGCACACTATTAAATTTACCAATAACTTATATAATCACAGAATAAGGGAATGGTTACAGGAAGGAAGAAGGCCATTCGGCTCGTCGAGCCCATTCCAACTCTCAACTAGTCCTGCACCCCGGTCATTTACTCTCAGCTGTGCAATTTTCTTCCTTCGGATACGTATCCAACTCGGTTTTCAAAGATAAGATTGAGTCTGCCACCACTTCTCTTTAAAGCAGTGCATTCCTGATTCAAACCACATGCTGAGGAATGGCCACTCCTGTTCCTATGAATAAAGACAGAGAAACACTAGATCAACGCATGCCACACTCACCATCTTGCTAAATATAGCACCACCATTCTATTCCCATAACACAAGCTCCTGAAGTGTAGTCCAGCAGTTGGGGTAAAAACTCTGGTTATGTTCCCAACGCTACTTCTGCCGCAGCGTTTCCGGAGTGTGTAGTGGTTATCACATTAGACAAACACGCGAAAGGTCCCCGGTTGGATACCGGGTGGAAACATGTTGCAAACGTGTTCATTAATGATTACAAAAAATTGAATAATTAATATTAGTGGTTTAATATTAACGGAGTGCAGTGTTTCACGACGCTGTTGCATTTGATGATTTTTCTGTACAGTTCTGCACAGACTCAAACTCTAGATAGTGTCTCTCACTCCCTCCTGTTTCCTGCCCTGAAGGTGGAGTAACCCCATCTGAATGCTGCACATTCGAGGCATTCAGTTCAGCTGTGAGAGATTATTAAAGGATCCAGCCGCGCCACCTCGCTTCTCAACAGAATTTCAAAGCCACAAACAAACCCATCGACTGATCGCTCCTCCCCAGCCCCAGAGTAAGTGAGGGCGGGGCAAGTTCCAACATTCCGGACCTGCATCTCCAATCAGCCACTGCCGGTGAAAAACGGCGAATGCAGCATCAAACAGTGGTTTACTGCCCTTCACTTGGCTACAAAATGCCACGGTTCGAGCAAAGGCTCCCCGTACACCGAACAATAGCATCATAAGGCTTTTAATCTCAGGTTCCTGAGACCGAGCCCCAGCTTGCACAAACATTTTTTTACTGGAAACACCATTAATTAGCCGACCACCTCGTCTTGCGTCATGAAAGTAATGCTAACCGATATTTATTTAATCATAGAGGTTTACAGCATGGAAGGAGTCCTTTTCGGCCCATCGTATCTACACCGGCCAAAAAATGTCCAGTTTGAGGTGTGTAACCCTGTACTTTTCGGCAATTCACGTGCACTTTTTAAATGGGTTGAGAGTTTCTGCCTCCACCACACTTTCAGGCAGTGAGTTCCAGACCATCACAACATCTAGATGAAGAATATTCCCTTCAAATCGACATTAACACTTATAATTATTACTTTTAATTTATGCCCCCTGGTTGTTGACCCCTTTACTATGGGAAATAGGCCCTTTTAATCAACAATATCCAGGCCCCTCCTAATTTTAAATGCTGTGGCCCATCAGCCTCCTCTGCTCCAAGGAAAACAAACCCAGCCTATCCAATCTGTCCTCATCGCAAAGTTTCTCCACACCGGGCAACATCTTCTGTTCCATCTCCAGCGCAATCACGCCCTTTATTCAATGCGGTGACCAGAACTGCACGCAGTACTCCAGCTGTAGGCTAACCAGAATTTTGCACATTTCAAACATACCTCTGCAAATAAATGCAACTATTCCATATTCCTTCTTAACCAACTTATCCAACCAGCCAACTACATTCAGTGATCTCAGGGCATGTAATCCGAGTTCCCTTTGTTCCTCTACACTTCACAATGTCCTACCAGTTGATGTGTATTGCCTTTCCTTGTTAGCCCTCCACAAATGCACGATCTCACACGTTCTCTGGATTAAATTCCATTTGCCATTGTTCTGCCCACCTTGCCAGTTGATTGATATCTTCCTGCTGTCTCCAGCTTTCTTCTTCATTTTCAACCACACTGCCTATTTTACGATCAGCTGAAAACTTCTTAATCATTACCCCTCTGTTCAAGTTTAGATCATTGATAAATACCATAAAAAGCAATCGATCTCAAAATAAAAACTGCGTAACCCCACTGGAAACATCCTTCCAGTCACAAAAACACCATTCAAACATTACGCTTTGCTTCCTGCCACTGAGCCAAATTTGGATCCAATTTGCCAATTCGCCCTGTATCCCATGGGCGTTTATTTCATGACCAGTCTGCCATGTGGGACCTTAGCGAACGATTTAATAACGTCCATATACACGACATCATTCGCACTACTTCATCGACCCACGTGGTGAACTCCTCCAACAATGCAATCAAGTTAGTCAAACGGGAACCTTTCCTAACAAATCGTACTGACTGTCCTGATTAACCAGAGTCCTTTGAATTATGAAAAAACATAATCGTTAAATGTTAAACGGCTTTCAAGGGAAAGCATCATTAATTAACTGATGATCTTCATTTGCACAACTAATTAAATGTTTACTGAAGGAGAGTACGTAATTGAATAATTTTATGTGCTCTGCAATGTATCTCTTTAACCATAAACCATTTTAGACACTGTGTTTTATTGATCTGCTTTATCACGTTCATTGCAGGTAAAACGTACATGGGACTGGGGAAAGAGTGAGATAGACTGTTGAGCAAGGGACTGGTTATTGCGAAACAGCCAAGAAAACATACATTCTAGAAGAATAACATGGAACACAAAATGTGACCCCAACAGCCAGAAAGAAGATTAAATGCTGAGTCCCTTTCTGCACAAAATCCTTTCCCTAACATTCCTCTGACTGAAACTACACAAAACAAAAATGATGCTTCTAAAGTCACTAAACCCGAATTTTCACTCACTCGAATCTTCTGAATCGGATGCCTCCAGTTGTGCCGACACAAGCCACGCCGCTTTGAAATATTCTGCTTCCATCCACACAATAAAATGTGCCACTAACTGATATAATCATAGTATAATGGAATGTTTACAACACGAAAGAAGACCATTCGGCTGGTCGACCTAAAGCTAACTATCAACTAGTCCCATTCCCCTGTCGTTTACCCACAGACGTGGATTTTTTTTTCTTCAGGTACATATCCAACTCCCATTTGAATGATAAGGTTAACCACTTTTTAAGAAAGGAGTGTAAGAGAAAACGGGTAATTATACACCGGTTAGCCTGACATCAATAGTGGTTGAAAGTATTGGAAACAATAAATAAAGATATAATAGCAGCACATTTGAAAAGCAGTGACTGAATCGATCCAAGTCAGCATGGACATATGAAAGGGAAATCCTGCTTGACAAATCTTCTAAAAATTTTTGAGGATATAACTGGTAGATTGGCAAGGGACAACCAGTGGATGTGGTGTATTTGGACTTTCAAAATGCTTTTGTCAGAGTCCCACACAAGAGATTGATGTGCAAAATTAAAGCAGATGTTATTGAGGGTAATGCACTGACGTGGTTAGAGTACTGCTTTGCAGGCAGGAAGCAGAGAGTCGGGATAAACGGAACCTTTTCAGAGTGGCAGGCAGTGACCAGTGCGTTAACGTAGGGCTCAGTGTTGGACCCCAACGATGTAGAATATACATTCATATTTTGTATGAGGGAATTGAGTGCAATATATCCAAATTTGCAGATGACACTAAGCTGGATGATGGTGTGAGCTATGAGGAGGATGCTAAAAGGCTGCAGGATGAATTGTACAGGTTCGGTGAATGGGCAAACGCAAGGCAGATGCAGTATAATGTGGGTAAATGTGAGTTGATCCACTTTTATGGCAAAACCACGACGGCAGAATGTTATCTGAATTGCGGCAGATCAGGAAAATGGGAGGTGCATCGAGACCTGGGTGTAATGGTACATCAGTCATTGAAAGTTGGCATGCAAGTGCAGCAGGCGGTGAAGAAGACAAATTATATGTTGGCCTTCATAGCTAGGGGTTTTGAGTATAGGAGCAGGGAGGTATTACTGCAGGAATATTGTGTTCAGTTTTGCTCTCTTAATCTGAGAAAGAACGTTATTGCTAGTAAGGGAGTGCAGCGAAGATTAAACAGACTGATTCCCGGGATGGCAGGACTGACATACGAGAAGAGACTGGATCGACTGGGCTTGTATTCACTGGAGTTTAGAAGGATGAGAGGGGATCGCATAGAAATATATAAAATTCTGACGGGTCTGGACAGGTTAGGTGCAGGATTAATGTTTCCGATGTTGGTGAAGGCTAGAACCAGGGGACACCTTCTAAGGATTAGAATTACGACTGAGATTATGGAGAAACTGCTTCACTAAGAAAGTTGTTAACCTGTGGAAATCCTACCGCAGAGAGTTGTTGATGCCAGTTCATTGGATATATTCAAGAGGGAGTTAGATATGGCCCTTATGCCGAAAGGGATCAAGGGTAATGGAGAGAAAGCAGGAAAGGGGGACTGAGGTGAATGATTAGCCAATAACTTATTGAATGGCGGTGCAGGCTCGAAGAACAGTTTTCTATTTTCTATGATACTATGTTTCCTTTTTTCTATTCAGATGTTTGTTAGCATTCATGTGTGAGCTGACAGAAATCAATACTCTGCTGTCTGTTGCTCTTTGAGTAAAGAGAGAACCAGCCGTTATATCACTACGGACAGGCCAGTCTGAAAAAGTCTACTCTCGGAGGCGAGGCAGACTAAAGACTGGTAATTATTTGAAAGTGAGACCGACTGGGAATAACAGGTGTTGTAGATACTTGCTGCAACCACAGGCTGCTCGTAACATTCCTACTGCTATCAAACAATCAACAACAGCTCTTCGCTTCTCTCTCCTGCATTCAATTACTCTCTCACTCTCTCCCCTTATTTTTCCAAATGTTTGCTGCTCATTCTCCTGCTGCCATAGAATGTCAAGGGGGTCCACACACAAGGAGACAAAAAATACAGCAACAAAGTAACCGAGCAAAATAACAGACCCAAAACAGTAAGTCCTAAAAATCCAAACCATTTAGATCAAACTCAGACATTGCGCTTAAACGACCGTACTGGATCTCATTTCTGCATCAAAGTTGGGACAGGTCTGATTTGTACTTAGGTTCGATTCTTGTACCAGGCGTATTTAGCTTTATCTATTAGTCGAAGTTGTTGCTGCCTTCTTTTAGCACGCCATTTGCTGTTGTTTCCACCGATTTTTTTTGCAACTATCACTCTCGCTCTCTCTCTCGCTCTCTGTCTAATAGCCACATGCCTGATTTTTACTTAGCAATGGAGGCTCGGGCTGAAACATTGAGTGTGTGTTAGCGAGAGATGGCGCGAAGGGTGATTGAAAACAAGGTGGGAAGGCAGGTAAAAGGAAATGTAAGAAGTACAAATGCTTCCGAGAATTAAATACCATTCATGTAGGAGCTAACAGAAAGCAATAACAGGCTGTCTGAGGCTCTTTGTGCAAAGAGAAAGCAACATGTTATATTGATTCAGCCGTAGCAGTCTGAAAATGTCTGATCTTGGTTGTGAAGCAGAGTAATGCCTGATTATTACTTGGAAGGGAGACCGACGAGAAATATCAGGTGCTGTAGACTTTGGCTGTCTCCACAGGCTGCTCGCAACATTCACACTGCCGTCAAACAAACAACAAGCTGTTCGCTTCTGCCTGCTGCATTCATGTTCTCTCCCACCCTCTCCCGATATCTTTCCAAATCTTTGCTGTTCATTCTCCTGCTGCCATCGAACATCAAGGGGGTTCAAACACAACTAAACAAAAAACACAGCAAAACAGCACACCGAAACCTGTAAGTCCTTGGCATGCAAAGCATCCCAGATCAAACCGGCCGCTTCTGTCCCTGCCCGATGGGCCAAGTACCGGCCTCTCCTGTCCCTTCACGAAGGGACTCAGTACCGGCCTCCTATGTCGCTGGTCGAAGGGACTCTGTACCGGCCTCTCCTGTCCCTGGCGGAAGGGACCCTGTACCGGCCTCTTCTGTCCCTGGCCAAACGGACCCTGTACCGGCCTCTTCTGTCCCTGGCCAAACGCACCCTGTAACAGCCTCTTCTGTCGCTGGCAGAAGGGACCCTGTACCGGCCTCTTCCGTCGCTGGACGAAGGGACCCTGTACCAGCCTCTTCTGTCACTTGTCGAAGGGACCCTGTACCGGCCTCTTCTGTCCCTGGCCGAAGGGACCCTGTACCGGCCTCTTCTGTCACTTGTCGAAGGGACTCTGTACCGGCCTCTTCTGTCCCTGGCCGAAGGGACCCTGTACCGGCCTCTTCTGTCACTTGTCGAAGGGACTCTGTACCGGCCTCTTCTGTCCCTGGCCGAAGGACCCAGTACCAGTCTTTTCAATCGCTGGCCGAAGGGACCCAGTTCCACACTTTTCTGTCGCTGGCCGAAGGGACCCTGTACCAGCCTCTTCTCTTGCCGGCCGAAGGGACTCTTTTCCGGCCTCTTCTGTCCCTGGCCTAATGGACTCTGTGCCGGCCTCTTCTGTCCCTGGCGGAAGGGACCCTGTACCGGCCTCTTCTGTCCCTGGCCAAACGGACCCTGTACCAGCCTCTTCTGTCGCTGGCAGAAGGGACCCTGTACCGGCCTCTTCCGTCGCTGGACGAATGGACCCTGTACCAGCCTCTTCTGTCCCAGCCGAAGGGACCCTGTACCGGCCTCTTCTGTCACTTGTCGAAGGGACTCTTCCACCGGCCTCTTCTGTCTCTGGGCGAAGGACCCAGTACCAGTCTTTTCTTTCGCTGGCCGAAGGGACCCTGTACCAGCCTCTTCTCTTGCCTGCCAAAGGGACTCTTTAAAGGCCTCTTCTGTCCCTGGCCTAATGGACTCTGTGCCGGCCTCTTCTGTCGCAGGCTGAAGGGACCCAGTACTGGCCGCGGCTGTCCCTGGCCGAAGGGACCATGTGACAACCTCTTCTGTCCCTGGCCGAAGGTACCCTGTACCGGCCTCTTCTGTCGCTGGCAGAAGGGACCCTGTACCGGCGTCTTCTGACGCTGGACAAAGGGACCTTGTACCAGGCTCTACTGTCCCTGGCCGAAGGGACACAGTACCGGCCTCTTCTGTCCCTGGATGAAGGGTGCCATACCGGCCTCTTCTGTCGCTGGTCGAAGTGACCCTGTACCGGCCTCTTCTGTCGGTGGCTGAAGGGAACCAGTACCATCCTTTTCTGTCGCTGGCCGAAGGGACGCTGTACCGGCCTCTTCTGTCCCTGGCCGAAGGGACCCAATAACGGCCTCTTCTGTCGGTGGCTGAAGGGAACCAGTACCATCCTTTTCTGTCGCTGGCCGAAGGGACCCTGTACCGGCCTCTTCTGTCACTTGTCGAAGGGACTCTGTACCGGCCTCTTCTGTCCCTGGCCGAAGGACCCAGGAGCAGTATTTTCTGTCGCTGGCAGAAGGGACCCAGTTCCACACTTTTCTGTCGCTGGCCGAAGGGACCCTGTACCAGCCTCTACTCTTGCCGGCCGAAGGGACTCTTCACCGGCCTCTTCTGTCCCTGGCCTAAGGGACTCTGTGCCGGCCTCTTCTGTCGCAGGCTGAAGGGACCCAGTACTGGCCGCGGCTGTCCCTGGCCGAAGGGACCCTGTGCCAACCTCTTCTGTCCCTGGACGAAGGTACCCTGTACCGGCCTCTTCTGTCGCTGGCAGAAGGGACCCTGTACCGGCCTCTTCTGACCCTGGCCGAAGGGACCCTGTACCGGCCTCTTCTGTCACTTGTCGAAGGGACTCTTTACCGGCCTCTTCTGTCCCTGGCCGAAGGACCCAGTACCAGTCTTTTCAATCGCTGGCCGAAGGGACCCAGTTCCACACTTTTCTCTCGCTGGCCGAAGGGACCCTGTACCAGCCTCTTCTCTTGCCGGCCGAAGGGACTCTTTACCGGCCTCTTCTCTTGCCGGCCGAAGGGACTCTTTACCGGCCTCTTCTGTCCCTGGCCTAATGGACTCTGTGCCGGCCTCTTCTGTCCCTGGCGGAAGGGACCCTGTACCGGCCTCTTCTGTCCCTGGCCTAATGGACTCTGTGCCGGCCTCTTCTGTCCCTGGCGGAAGGGACCCTGTACCGGCCTCTTCTGTCGCTGGCAGAAGGGACCCTGTACCGGCCTCTTCCGTCGCTGGCAGAAGGGACCCTGTACCGGCCTCTTCTGTCCCTGGCCGAAGGGACCCTGTACCGGCCTCTTCTGTCACTTGTCGAAGGGACTCTTCCACCGGCCTCTTCTGTCCCTGGGCGAAGGACCCAGTACCAGTCTTTTCTTTCGCTGGCCGAAGGGACCCTGTACCAGCCTCTTCTCTTGCCAGCCAAAGGGACTCTTTAACGGCCTCTTCTGTCCCTGGCCTAATGGACTCTGTGCCGGCCTCTTCTGTCGCAGGCTGAAGGGACCCAGTACTGGCCGCGGCTGTCCCTGGCCGAAGGGACCATGTGACAACCTCTTCTGTCCCTGGCCGAAGGTACCCTATACCGGCCTCTTCTGTCGCTGGCAGAAGGGACCCTGTACCGGCATCTTCTGACGCTGGACAAAGGGACCTTGTACCAGGCTCTACTGTCCCTGGCCGAAGGGACGCAGTACCAGCCTCTTCTGTCCCTGGATGAAGGGTGCCATACCGGCCTCTTCTGTCGCTGGTCGAAGTGACCCTGTACCGGCCTCTTCTGTCGGTGGCTGAAGGGAACCAGTACCATCCTTTTCTGTCGCTGGCCGAAGGGACGCTGTACCGGCCTCTTCTGTCCCTGGCCGAAGGGACCCAATAACGGCCTCTTCTGACCCTGGCCGAAGAGACCCTGTACCGGCCTCTTCTGTCCCTGGCCTAAGGGACCCAGTACCGACCTCTTCTGTCCCTGGCCAACGGGACCTTTTGCCGGCCTTTTCTGTCACTGGACGAAGGGACTCTGTACCAGCCTCTTCTGGCCCTGGCCGAAGTGATCCAGTACCGGCCGCTGCTGTCCCTGCCGGAGGGACCCTTTACCGGCCTCTTCTGTCACTGGCCGAAGGGACCCGGTACCGGCCTCTTCTGTCGCTGGCCAAAGGGACTCGGTACCGGCCTCTTCTGTCCCTGGCGGAAGGGACCCGGTACCGGCCTCTTCTGTCCCTGGCCGAAGGGAACCTGTACCGGCCTCTTCTGTCGGTGGCCAAAGGGAACCAGTACCATCCTTTTCTGTCGCTGGCCGAAGGGACGCTGTGCCGGCCTCTTCTGTCCCTGGCCGAAGGGACCCAATACCGGCCTCTTCTGTCCCTGGCCGAATGGATCCTGTACCGGCCTCGTCTGTCCCTGTCTGAATGGACCCTGTACCGGCCTCTTCTGTCCCTGGCCGAAGGGACCCAGTAACCGACCTCTTCTGTCCCTGGCCAACGGGACCTTTTGCCGGCCTCTTCTGTCACTGGACGAAGGGACTCTGTACCAGCCTCTTCTGTCCCTGGCCGAAGTGATCCTGTACCGGCCGCTGCTGTCCCTGCCGGAGATACCCTTTACCGGCCTCTTCTGTCACTGGCCGAAGGGAGCCGTTACCGGCCTCTTCTGTCCCTGGCCAAACGGACCCTGTACCGGCCTCTTCTGTCCCTGGCCAAACGGACCCTGTACCGGCCTCTTCTGTCCCTGGCCAAACGGACCCTGTACCAGCCTCTTCTGTCGCTGGCCGAAGGGACCCTGTACCGGCCTCTTCTGTCACTTGTCGAAGGGACCCTGTACCGGCCTCTTCTGTCACTTGTCGAAGGGACCCTGTACCAGCCTCTTCTGTCGCTGGCCGAAGGGACCCTGTACCGGCCTCTTCTGTCGCTGGTCGAAGTGACACTGTACCGGCCTCTTCTGTCGGTGGTCGAAGTGACACTGTACCGGCCTCTTCTGTCGGTGGCCGAAGGGAACCAGTACCATCCTTTTCTGTCGCTGGCCGAAGGGACGCTGTACTGGCCTCTTCTGTCCCTGGCCGAATGGACCCAATACCGGCCTCTTCTGTCCCTGGCCGAAGAGACCCTGTACCGGCCTCGTCTGTCCCTGTCTGAACGGACCCAGTACCGACCTCTTCTGTCCCTGGCCAACGGGACCTTTTGCCGGCCTCTTCTGTCACTGGACGAAGGGACTCTGTACCAGCCTCTTCTGTCCCTGGCCGAAGTGATCCAGTACCGGCCGCTGCTGTCCCTGCCGGAGGGACCCTTTACCGGCCTCTTCTGTCACTGGCCGAAGGGACCCGGTACCGGCCTCTTCTGTCGCTGGCCAAAGGGACCCTGTACCGGCCTCTTCTGTCCCTGGCCAAACGGACCCTGTACCAGCCTCTTCTGTCGCTGGCAGAAGGGACCCTGTACTGGCCTCTTCTGTCACTTGTCGAAGGGACCCTGTACTGGCCTCTTCTGTCCCTGGCCGAAGGGACCCTGTACCGGCCTCTTCTGTCACTTGTCGAAGGGACTCTGTACCGGCCTCTTCTGTCCCTGGCCGAAGGACCCAGTACCAGTCTTTTCAATCGCTGGCCGAAGGGACCCAGTTCCACACTTTTCTGTCGCTGGCCGAAGGGACCCTGTACCAGCCTCTTCTCTTGCCGGCCGAAGGGACTCTTTACCGGCCTCTTCTGTCCCTGGCCTAATGGACTCTGTGCCGGCCTCTTCTGTCCCTGGCGGAAGGGACCCTGTACCGGCCTCTTCTGTCCCTGGCCAAACGGACCCTGTACCAGCCTCTTCTGTCGCTGGCAGAAGGGAACCTGTACCGGCCTCTTCCGTCGCTGGACGAATGGACCCTGTACCAGCCTCTTCTGTCCCAGCCGAAGGGACCCTGTACCGGCCTCTTCTGTCACTTGTCGAAGGGACTCTTCCACCGGCCTCTTCTGTCCCTGGGCGAAGGACCCAGTACCAGTCTTTTCTGTCGCTGGCCGAAGGGACCCTGTACCAGCCTCTTCTCTTGCCTGCCAAAGGGACTCTTTAACGGCCTCTTCTGTCCCTGGCCTAATGGACTCTGTGCCGGCCTCTTCTGTCGCAGGCTGAAGGGACCCAGTACTGGCCGCGGCTGTCCCTGGCCGAAGGGACCATGTGACAACCTCTTCTGTCCCTGGCCGAAGGTACCCTGTACCGGCCTCTTCTGTCGCTGGCAGAAGGGACCCTGTACCGGCGTCTTCTGACGCTGGACAAAGGGACCTTGTACCAGGCTCTACTGTCCCTGGCCGAAGGGACACAGTACCGGCCTCTTCTGTCCCTGGATGAAGGGTGCCATAGCGGCCTCTTCTGTCGCTGGTCGAAGTGACCCTGTACCGGCCTCTTCTGTCGGTGGCCGAAGGGAACCAGTACCATCCTTTTCTGTTGCTGGCCGAAGGGACGCTGTACCGGCCTCTTCTGTCCCTGGCCGAAGGGACCCAATACCGGCCTCTTCTGTCGCTGGCAGAAGGGACCCTGTACCGGCCTCTTCTGTCCCTGGTCGAAGGGACCCAATAACGGCCTCTTCTGTCCCTGGCCGAAGGGACCCAGTACCGACCTCTTCTGTCCCTGGCCAACGGGACCTTTTGCCGGCCTCTTCTGTCACTGGACGAAGGGACTCTGTACCAGCCTCTTCTGGCCCTGGCCGAAGTGATCCAGTACCGGCCGCTGCTGTCCCTGCCGGAGGGACCCTTTACCGGCCTCTTCTGTCACTGGCCGAAGGGACCCGGTACCGGCCTCTTCTGTCGCTGGCCAAAGGGACTCGGTACCGGCCTCTTCTGTCCCTGGCGGAAGGGACCCGGTACCGGCCTCTTCTGTCCCTGGCCGAAGGGACCCGGTATCGGCCTTTTCTTTCCCTGCCCGAAGGGACCCTGTACCGGCCTCTTCTGTCTCTGGCAGAAGGGACCCTGTACCGGCCTCTTCTGTCACTTGTCGAAGGGACTCTGTACCGGCCTCTTCTGTCCCTGGCCGAAGGACCCAGTACCAGTATTTTCTGTCGCTGCCAGAAGGGACCCAGTTCCGCACTTTTCTGTCGCTGGCCGAAGGGACCCTGTACCAGCCTCTTCCCTTGCCGGCCGAAGGGACTCTTTACCGGCCTCTTCTGTCCCTGGCCTAAGGGACTCTGTGCCGGCCTCTTCTGTCGCAGGCTGAAGGGACCCAGTACTGGCCGCGGCTGTCCCTGGCCGAAGGGACCCTGTGCCAACCTCTTCTGTCCCTGGCCGAAGGTAACCTGTACCGGCCTCTTCTGTCGGTCGCCAAAGGGAACCAGTACCATCATTTCTGTCGCTGGCCGAAGGGACGCTGTACCGGCCTCTTCTGTCTCTGGCCGAAGGGACCCAATACCGGCCTCTTCTGTCCCTGGCCGAATGGATCCTGTACCGGCCTCGTCTGTCCCTGTCTGAACGGACCCTGTACCGGCGTCTTCTGTCCCTGGCCGAAGGGACAAAGTACCGACCTCTTCTGTCCCTGGCCAACGGGACCTTTTGCCGGCCTCTTCTGTCACTGGACGAAGTGATCCAGTACCGGCCGCTGCTGTCCCTGCCGGAGGGACCCTTTCCCGGCCTCTTCTGTCACTGGCCGAAGGGACCCGTTACCGGCCTCTTCTGTCGCTGGCCAAAGGGACCCTGTACCGGCCTCTTCTGTCCCTGGCCAAACGGACCCTGTACCGGCCTCTTCTGTCCCTGGCCAAACGGACCCTGTACCAGCCTCTTCTGTCGCTGGCAGAAGGGACCCTGTACCGGCCTCTTCCGTCGCTGGACGAAGTGACCCTGTACCAGCCTCTTCTGTCCCTGGCCGAAGGGACCCTGTACCGGCCTCTTCTGTCACTTGTCGAAGGGACTCTGTAACAGCCTCTTCTGTCACTGGCCGAAGTGATCCAGTACCGGCCGCTGCTGTCCCTGCCGGAGGGACCCGGTACCGGCTACTTCTGTCCCTGGCCGAAGTGACTCTGTAACAGCCTCTTCTGTCCCTGGCCGAAGTGATCCAGTACCGGCCGCTGCTGTCCCTGCCGGAGGGACCCTTTACCGGCCTCTTCTGTCACTGGCCGAAGGGACCCGGTACCGGCTACTTCTGTCCCTGGCCGAAGGGACTCTGTAACAGCCTCTTCTGTCACTGGCCGAAGGGACCCGGTACCGGCCTCTTCTGTCGCTGGCCAAAGGGAGTCGGTACCGGCCTCTTCTATCCCTGGTCGATGGGACCCATTAACGGCCGCTGCTGTCCCTGGCCGAAGGACCATCGCCTTATCAGATCCAACATTAACATTAAAATTGCCCCAAAACAGAGGGGGCAGCAGAAGCAGTTCCACAAAAAGTTAATGCCGGGTCACTTAGAGAGCAAGCTAAGAGCCACATACAGCCAGCGCCTCACAGTCAATCTGTCGTGCCTTGATGACACTGAGATGCTGAATCCCCATAGAGCTTGGTCTGTCCTCCAGGCCTCTATATAAAGTGCCTGTGAAGAGACACTTCGTCACTCAACCAGAAAATACCAGGACTGGTTGATGAAAATGATCAGGAGATCGAAGAACTAATAAATTGCAAGCACAATACATTTCTAAGCATCAAGCAACAGCCCAATTGGGGAGCTGCAAAACAAAATTACAGCCTGCTCAAGGCACAGGTTCAACAAAAAACCCAGGACCGAAAGAATAGGTGATGGATGGAGAAGCACAGGAAATACAACAACAGGTCGACAGCCACGATATGCGAGAATTTTTCGCTGCAATCAAGCCACCTGCGATCCAAATTCTGGAGGCTCCAACCGACTCCAAGCCAAGAACGAGGAAACACTCATTAAGGACACCGAGGTTTTCAGGGCCCAATGGAAGGGACACTTTGAAGATCTCCTCAATCGAGACGCTGCCTTTGACTCGAGTGTTCTCGAATCTATCCCGCAGCTTGCAACCTATCATCAAGTCAGTGAAACTCCAAACTTGCACGAGGTTGGCAAAACTATAAAACAGCTTAAGAATAAAACGGCTACGGGTGCAGATGGAATCAGTGCTGAGGCGCTAAAATACAGTGTAGAGGCGCTGTTGGCGCGGATACATGACCTCACCTCTCTCATCTGGAGGGAGGAGAGCATGCCTGGAGATCTGAGAGATGCAATGACTGTGACCATTTTAAAAAAGGTGGCAACTACAGGGGAATCTCCCTGCTTTCATCCACTGGGAAAGTTGTTGCTCGAGTTCTCCTCAATCATCTTCTCACTGTGGCCGAGGAGCTCCTCCCGGAATCACAATGCGGATTTCGTCCCCTATGGGGCACAACCGATATGATCTTTGCAGCAGGCCAGTTGCAGAAAAAATGCAGAGAGCAGCGTCAACCCTGTAATGGTTCCATTACAGCCGCAATCCACGTCGACACCGGGGTCAAACAGGGCGGTGTAATCGCTCCAAACCTCTTTTCAATCTTCCTCGCCATCATGCTCCACCTCACAATCAACAAACTCCCCGCTGGAGTGGAATTAAACAACAGAACAAGTGGGAAGCTGGTAAACCTACACTGCCTCCAGGCCAGGTCCAAGATCACCCCAACCTCTATCATTCAATTGCAATATGCGGACGATGCCTGCGACATTGCACATTCAGATGCTAAACTCCAGGATATAGTCAATGTATTCACTGAGGCATATTGAAGCATGGGCCTTCCACTTAACATCCGTAAGACAAAGGACCTTCACCAGCCTGTCATCGCAACACAGCGCTGCCCTCCGATGATCAAGGTCCACTGCGCGGCACTGGACAACGTGGACCATTTCCCATTTCTCTGGAGCCTCTTATCAACAAAGGCAAACATTGATGTGGAGTTTCAGCATCGCCTCCAGTTCACCAGCGCAGCCTTCGGCTGCCAGCGGAAAAGAGTGTTTGAAGACAGGCCCTTAAATATACCATCAACGTCTTGGTCTACAGGGCTACAGTAATGCCTGCCCTCCTATATGGGTCAGAGGCATGGACGATGTACAGAAGGCACCTGAAGCCGCTGGAGATATTTCACCAATGGTGTCTCCGCAAAAACCTGCAAATCTCCTGGCAGGACAGGTGCACCAACATCAGTGTCCGCGCCGAGGCTATCTTCCCCAGTATTGAAGCACTGACCTCACTCTATCAGCCTCGCTGGGCAGGACACATAGTACACATGCCAGATACAAGACTCCCGAAGCAAATGCTTTATGCAGAGCTGCTTCACGGTAAACGGGCCAAGGAGGACAGTGGAAACGTTATAAGGACACCCTCCAAGCCTCGCTGGTTAAGTGCGACATAAATAAAAAGAGAGCCAGCGGTTCGATATGTACGGCCATACTACTCTGAAAAATCCTGATCTCATCAGATCTCGAATACACTGCAGAGTCAGGCCTGGTTAGTAATTAAAAGGGAGACTGCCTGGGAATTCCAGGTGCAGTTGGCATTTGCTTCTGCCACAGGCCACTCATGGTTCTGCACACACACGGCCGTTAATCCATCAACAACCTTTTTGCTGCTCTCTCTTTTTCAATTTCATTTCACCATTTATTTTCTGCACATTCTCCTGCTGCTATACAAATGCAAGGTAGTCTACGCAGGGGGCGAAAGAATGCAGAAGAACAAAATAAGTTAGCAGAAAACTACATGCTGGCAGAGAGGCACCAGAACGCAGCATCTGAGAGGAGAGACAAGGTGCATCGGAACCTCGGAGGGGCAAACAGGAACAGAACAAAGAATAATGTAGGAAGAGCTGAAATTCAATACAGGGTAAAAGCAAAGCCACCTAGCATGCTGCTGGAATGCATGAGTCTTAATGGGAGGACTGTTACAAATGAAATTGGCGAATTGCATTGGAAATTAAAGCATTTTGGCGATTTGGGGGCGTGAACGCTTTTTTTTGAGGAGCAGAGTTTTCGGGATGGGGAGATTTGAGGTGCTGAGAGATTTTGAGGTTGGCGACCGTGAGATTTGGGGGTGAGTGAGGAAATGGTGATGGTCATGTCATTTTGAAATTTGAGGCAAGGCAATCAAGGGAGTAGTGCTTATAGTTTGTTATGTGGGAGGCAGAGCAGCAAGAGGTGGGGGTGGCGGAAGGAAAATTATGAAATTATAATTGAGTGCAGATGACAAGTGTGACTGCACAGAATGAGAAAAAGAAATGAAAAACAGCAGTATGTCCGTTTAGTTAAGAGAAAGCGACTGTGCAGATGTCAACGGCCACGTTAGTTTATAAACGCCCAATATCGTGTGACTTCGGAAATTAAGCAGACTCTGGCTTTGTTGGTACTTGGACGGGAAACTGCCTGGGAATTCCAGGTGCAGGAGCCTTTTGCTGCCGCCACGTGTCGCTCAGGGTAATGCGCAGATACTGCCGTTAATCCATCAGCACACTTTTTGCTCCTCTCTCTCTCATTTTCCTTTCACCATTGCTTTCCTGCACTTTCTCCTGCTGCTACACAAATGCAAGGGGGTCGACGCAGGGGGCGAAAGGACGAAGAACAACTAAATTAATAGCAAAAAACCACAAGCTGGCGGAGGAGCACCAGGATGCAGCATCAGAGAGGAGAGACAAGGTGCATCGAAACCTGGGAGCGACAAATAGCAACAGAACAAAGAATAGTGCAGGATGAGCAGCAAGTCAATGCAGGAAAAAAGCAAAGGCAACTAGCAGGATGGTGGAATGCATGTGTGTTAATGTGAGGAGTCACTTGTCACATGGGGTTCTGAAATGTGGCTACAAGATAGTCCTGGCTTAAAAATGAGTAGGAGTGGAATTTAAACATTGCTGGCGATTTGGTTGCATTGAAAGCTTTTTTTGGGGTGAGTTCAGACTTGGGGATGGGGGGATCTTGGGGAAGACCGATTCGACTTTGGCGAGCATGTGATTTCGGGGTGAGTAAGTGATTGATTTGGGTGTGAGAGAGGTAATGTTGAAAGTCAGGGTGTTTTGAAGCTTGAGGCAAGACAATGAAGGTGATAGGGTTTGTAGATTGTTTGCGTGGGAGACAGAGCAGTAAGATGTGGGTGTGGCGGAAGGAAAATGGTGAAATTAAATTTGAGTGCTGTCTCCTTGTTTGAATGCATCGAATGAGAAAAAGAAATGAAGAACAGACGTATGACGGTTTAAGTTAAGAGAAATTCCATGTCCTGATGCCGATGGCCACACTAATCTGAAAACGCCCAATCTCATCCGATCTCGGAACCTCCGCAGAGTCAGGCCTGATTAGCATTTGGATTGTAGACCGTCTGGGAATGCCAGCTGCAGTCCGATTTTGCTGCCACCACAGGCTGCTCGCAACATTCACACTGCCGTCAACCAATCAACAAGCTTTTCGCTTCTCCCTCCTGCACTTAATTTCTCTCTCACCCTCTCCCTTTATTTCAAGGCAAAAAAAAAGGGCAAAATTGCAGCAAAATTCTGAAGGGACAAATTGTATTAAAAAGACAAGACTGAAGGCTCTGTGCCTCAATCCGAGGATTATTCGGAATAAATTTCGCAGTCAGCAGTTATCGGATATGATCTAATTGGCATCATGGAGACATGGCTCCCGATTGACCAAGGTTGGGAACTCAACATCCAGGGGTCTTCAACTTTTTAGAAAGATAGGCAGAGAGGAAAAGGAGGGAGGGTGTCGTTGCTGGGTAAAGAGGAAATAAATGCAATAGCAAGGAGGGATATTAACGTGAATGATTTGGAATTGGTATGGGTGGAGCTGCGGAATACCAACGGCAGAAAACGCTAGTGGGAGTTGTGTATAGACAACCAAACAGTAGTAGTGAGGACGGCGACAACATCAAACAAGAAATAAGAGATGTGTGCAATAAATGTACAAGAGTTATCATGGGCGACTTTAATCGACATATTGCTTGGGTTAATTCAAACTGGTTGCAATGTGGTGGAGGAAGATTTCCTGGAGTGGATTCGGGATTGTTTTCTATACCAATATGAAGAGGAACCATCTACAGAGCTGACCATACTAGACTGGGTGATGTGTAATGAGAAAGGACTCATTAGCAATCTTGTTGTACGAGGACCCTTGTGTAAGACTACCATAATATGGTTGAATTCTTTATGAAGATGGAGAGATACGCAGTAAATTCGGAAAATATGGTCCTGAACTTAAGGAAAGGTAAATTCGACGGCATGAGGTGTGAATTGGCTAGAATAGACTGGCAAAGGATAGGTAAAAGGTTGACGGTGGATACGCAATGTAACCTTTAAAGGTCGCATGGATGAAATTCAGCGATTTTACATCCCTTTCTGGATTTAAAAAAAACGGGGAAGGTGGCTCAACCGTGGCTAACAAGGGAAATTAAGGATAGTGTTAAACCCAAGGAAGACGCATACAAATTGGCGAGAAAAAACAACAAACCTAAGGACTGCGCGAGGTTTAGAATTCAACAGAGGAGGACTAAGGGTTTGATTAAGAGGCGGAAAATAGATTACGAGAGGGAGCTTGAAGGGATCGTAAAAACTGACTGCTAAAGCTTTTATAAATATGTGAAGAGAAAAAGATTAGTGAAGACAATGGTCGGTCGCTTGCAGTCTGATTCAGCTGAATTTATAATGTGGAACAAAGAAATGGCAGACCAATTGATCAAATACTTCGGTTCTGTCTTCACGAGGGAAGACACAAGTAAGCTTCCTAATGCACTACGGGACAGTGGGTCTCGTGAGAAGGAAGAACTGAAGGATATCCCTATGAGGCAGGAAATTGTGTTAGGTAAATTGATGGGATTGAAGGCCGATAAATCCCGGAGGCCTGATAATCTTTATCCCAGAGTACTTAAGGAAGTGGCCCCAGAAGTAGTGGATGCATTGCTGATTATTTTCCAACAATGTATCGACTCTGGATCAGTTCCTATAGACTGGATGGTAGCTAATGTCACACCACCTTTGTAAAAAGGTGGGAGAGAGAAAATGGGTAAGTATAGCCCGATTAGCCTGACATCAGTAGGAGGGGAAAGGTTGGAATCAATCATTATGGATGAAACAGCAGCGCATTTGGAAAGCAGTGGTGGATCGTTCCATGTCAGCATGTATTTATGAAAGCTAAATCAGTCTTGACGAATCTGCTCGAATTTTTTGAATAGTGGAATGCGGCAGGGCTCAATGCTGCGACCTCAGCTCTTTACAATATTATTAACGATTTACATGAAGGAATTGAGTGTAATATCTCCAAGTTTGCAGATGACACTAAACTGGATGGCATTGTGAGCAATGAGGAGGACACTAATAGGCAGAAGGTTTACCTGGACGTTTAGGTGAGTGGCCAAATGAGATACAGATTATCCATATTATGGACAAAAACAGGACGGCAGAATATTATCTGAATGTTGGCAGATTATTAAAAGAGGAGGTGCAACGAGAGCTCGGTGTCATGGTCCATCAGTCATTGAATGGTGGCTCAGTCTCCAAGGAACGAATGGCCTACTCCTGCACCTATTTTCACTATTTCGATGTTTCGATATTTTCACAGCAAGCGGTGAAAAATGTAAAAGCTTTGTTGGTATGTTGGCCTTCACAGCTGGAAGATTTGAGTATCGGAGCAGGGAGGACTTACTGCAATTGTACAGGGCCTTATTGAGGGCTCACCTGGAATATTGTGCTCAGGTTTGGTCACCTAATCTGAGGAAGGACGTTCTTGCTATTGATGGAGTTCAGCGAAGGTTCACCAGACTGATTCCAGGGATGTCATATGAGGAGAGATTGGATCAACTGGGACTTTATTTACTGGAGGTTAGAAGGATGAGAGGGGATCTCGTAAAAATGTATCAGATTCTGACGGGATTGGATAGGTTAGATGCGGGAAGAATGTTTCCGATGTTGGGGAAGTCAAGTACCCGGGGACATAAGCTTATGATAATGGGTCGGCAATTTAAGACTGAGATAAGAGAAACTTCTTCACTCAGAGAGTTGTTAACCTGTGGAATTCCCTGCCGCAGAGAGTTGTTGATGCCAGTTCATTGGTTCTATTCAAGAGGGAGTTAAAAATGACAATTACGGCTAAGTGGATCAAGGGATATGGAGATAAAGCAGGAATGGGGTACAGAGGGAGTGATCAGCCATTATCTAATTGAATGGTGGCTCAGTCTCCAAGGAACGAATGGCCTACTCCTGCACCTATTTTCACTATTTCGATGTTTCGATATTTTCCAAATATTTGCTGCTGATTCTCCTGCTGCCATAGAAAGTCAAGGGGGTTGATTCATATACAAGCAAAAAACACAGCAAAAAAATAACCGAGCAAAACAACACAAGCAAACCTGTAACTCCTTATCACCCAATGTATC